>NC_136910.1:5750878-6350878 GCF_949606895.1 Notothenia rossii
ACCTTTGACGATGGGGATGACAGTATGGAGGTGTTTCCTCTAAACTCTAAATGTGTGTGTATTCGTGTGTGTGTGTGTGTGTGCGTATATATATATGTGTGTGTATACATTTTTTGATTACAAACCCGCTCACATGCGTACACAATCAAGTGCGTGTTGATGTTTCAGTCAATCTCAAAACACGTCTCAAAGCAAGTCCCTCTCTCCTCATGCAGCACAGAAACACAGAAACACCAGAGGCAAAAAAACAAACAAACACTGGCTGAAAAAAAAGATGGAAACTAAACAGAAGATGACTGCTGCTGCCTCGAATGTCCTCGAACATCACATAGAATCCTTGGGCGTGACGATTTCATACTTTTTTTTTAAAAAGTTCCATAATATCTTATCTATGCATTTACTTAAAACTAACAAAGACCTCTCTCTTATTACTGTGTGTGTGAGTTTCATTTTTCAATTTTTTTGTATTGACATTTGCATTGGTTCCTCCCCTCTTCTTAAAATGTCCACGTTGAGTTTTCTTGGTTTTTTGCGTAGTTTCCGTCTCACTCCTGGGACAAAGACCAAAACCCATTTCTACCCACTATCCTCTCCCTCCCTCTTTACCCCCCCCCCCTCCTCCCTGTTTCCCTCCCCAGGAAAAGGGGAGTTGTTTCAGTCCCGTGCTGCCCTTCATCTCTCTGCCTCCATGGCTACGCTAACTTTCTGCTCCACCCCTGTGTGGGGGTTGACGCCCGTGGGCCAGGCGGGGCAGGGCTGCGTGGGGGGGGACGGCCCCTGAGTCCAGAGTCCCAGTGGAGGTTGCGGCACATTAGGTACGTTTGGTGAAACCCCCCATCCTCCGACCTGGGGGGGCGGGGGGGAGGTGGCCATGGAGGCGGGGCTTCCTGCGCTGTAGCTCTCGGACGCCTTCAGCCGGGAGAACATGGTCAATGCGTCGGGGAAGTTAGGGGGCGTCGCTGGTGTGTTGGCTGGGGTGCACATCTGAGAATAAAGAAGGGGGGGGGGGGGGGGGGGTAAAAATACAAAATAAATATAGAAATACAGAAAACAGGAGAGCCACAGTGAGATGAAGTGATAACGGTTTCTAATCGTTAAGTCTCAACACAGGAGACGACTTAAAACCCCCTGATTCTAATTTATATTAACATTAAACCCAACTGTGATGTCATTAATAAAAATAGGGGGAAAGAGGAAATAGCACATACACAGTGGGATATTAATAAAAGGTTAACACTTAAAACATGCAGATTCTATTAAATGTTACCGTATTTTGATGTCATTATTAAAAAAATATAAATTCAATTATCCTTTTTTTAATAAACTATTATTGCTCAAATCATGAATCAATGAGATGTGCTGATTTCCCGCCTTTTCATCGTTTTTCGTGGTACATTTGATATTTTTGGTCAGACACAAAGGGAAACTGTAGATGTCAACTTCATAACATTTTTCTCCACTAAATCAAATGACATTGATAATGAAAAGAGATAATCATGTAAGAAACATTTCTGTGTAACATGTTTGTGTGACTCTTTTATAAGAAACCCAATAACACCAACACCTTGCTGTCAAAGCTGCTGCAGAGGAGAAACCATGTTATTCTCTGTACTTGGTAAGGAACACGGGCACACACGAACAAACGCCCTGATCTCAACATCATCGGGTACAGCACTAAAGCAGAATTAGGCATTGTTTAAAAGGCGGATATTGCTTTAACGGAACTGTGGTGTTTAACTGAAGGGGATTCCCACTGCCTCCCCAGAGGGTCACGATGAGGACATTTCGTTTCTTTTGCTTATGCCCACTTCCTGTTCGAACTATAACATGGCATCCAATGTGATTCAGCAAACTCATACAGAGAATAACAGCTAATCTTAGACACCTTGATGAGTGTGTCCCCTTGCGCTTTAACCTGCGCTGACCCTCCTTTGTGCCACCGCTGTTATCGTTCTGCTGCCAGGAGTTCCTTTAGCGGGCACGCCCCCAACGCACACAATACACCAGTGTGAGGGAAAACAACACCACCAGCTAAAAGGGAATAAGAAAAACATGTTTGGCTGCTCAGAAATAGCCCATCTTCATCCTCACAGCTTCTCACACACTGCTCCGTGGCCTCCTTCCTCCTCTTCGTCCGTTCGCTACGAGGTAAACAACAACCTACTGAACTCCAGAGGGAAGCGGCGCAGGAGCCAGCGTTAGCACGGAGGTTTGCCATCTAACTAATAATGACCTCGACTCAAGAGGGCTGGGACCTACATGACAGAGTAACCCTAAATCACCAGGCCACAACAAAGGAAGACATGGCTTAGTGACGTGTGCCCTGTAGCCATCAGGCTCTCAAGGCTGGACCCCCTCGTACAACCTCAGACAACCTGCAGTGTGTGTACTTGTGATATGCACCATCATGTACCTACTTTGGACTTCTAAACAAGCATGTATATATATTTAACATAATGATCCATGTCTGTGTATATGTAAACACCCTTCAAGGGGCCCTTTGCTGCTCATTGTCAGCTCCATATTTGCCTCAACTGTGACATGTTTGACAAGTGAGTGGGAGAGAAATCCATTTTGTTCTTTGTGTTATTCTCGTGTGAATCGTGTTGTTCATATCCTGCGTTTCAGCGTTTTTATTGATGTTGCTTCAAAGACACCTGAATTACCCTACAACGTCAATAAAGGTTTATCGAACCTTATCTTGATAATATAAAATGACTTGCAGTGAATGAACCTACTTTGATTTCGCACACTTACACATTTATACCTTTTTTAAGTGTGTATTATTAACCTTTATATGTGTACAGTTGTACCCACTGCTTAACGTTTTTTTCATTGTCACTGTGTGAGAGATTAATAAAGTTCATCTTAATGAAATGTACTGATGATGCAGAACAAAAGGCATGACCGATTATATGAGTTTGCATTCAAATTAAATCAACTTTAAAAACCACCTTTTTGTGGCGTGGTGTACTCGGTTGTTACTTCCTTAAACCGGGGGTACACTCTTAAATGTCCAATAGACTATCTTCAACGTTTTTCGACACTGCAACAAAACCCAGATTACATTTTCTACAGAGCCAAGTTATTTGTTTTGAACGTAATGTTCTGGAAATACGAGTCATGAATCAACTATGAGAAAGAGCAGCTGCAGTCACACATGAGTACTTGAGGAAAAAATGTTAAACGTGTTGAAAAGGGGAAAAAGCTGCACAACAACATTCCCGTCACCGAGGAGCAGAACTCCGGCTGACCCTCTGAATCTAATCCAACCTTGGCTCCATCACCCCGGATGCCCAGATTGTAACGCAGACAAACAGCAGCGTGACAGGAGCGCAGACCCTCCCTCGGGGGGGTGGGGGTGGGGGGGTTGTAATCGGACCGCTCTGCCCCCTAAAAGTGCTGCGGCCTGCAGGTTAGCGCTGCGTTTACACAGTGTTAGTCCGGGCCGAGTTAGAGGCTTCTCAGAGTGGCAGAGTGTGATGAAAGGTGAGTGTGTCCACGGCACAGGAAGCGCTGGCTCATGTCTCTCTCTCTTCCTGTGGGGGAAAGAGACACCCTGGAATGCTCAAGTGACCTCTGTGATCCTTCCTGCGCTAGTTGGGTTTCTTGAAAAACCTCGTGATGAGTTCAGGGACCGTTCTGCTGGTGCTCAGGTAGAAAAACACGAACGCTTGGTTCCTTGATTACGTGGCGGGGAATGAAAAGTGCCGACACGTGACGTTTCAGGTTGTGGGTGAGACCTGATGTTTTAAGAACACCTTAAACACCTCGGAGTGAAGGCATGTGAGTGTGTGTGTGTGTGTGTGTGTGTGTGTGTGTGTGTGTCTTTGCAGGGGACCTTGGACAGAGTCAGAGCCGCAGACAGTATCGACCAACAAGAGGATCGTTGCCGAGACACAGCAGCTGCCTCCGTTTGAATCTCACTCCTTATCAGACACTTTGTCACAGATAAAAGCTTCAACAGACCTCAGACAACGACAGCATGTAGGCGATGATAATCCACGAAGAAACACAATGTCTTCCACAACCAAACTAATGAGACAGAAATATGGTTTATTTAGTGTCTCAATGTAAGCTTCTTAAAGCATGTCAAAGCAGATTAAACAGTCGTGCTGCGCCATTTAGATCAAAATAACTAATTGTGATTATTTTCACTGATATTGGAGAGATTGATCATTTTCTAATCATAATACTCGATATCATTGAAAAATATATTGAATGATTACAATGGGATTTTTCAAGAGAAGCTGAATCAAAAAAATATGTTAATTCTATAGAAAACCTTTTGTAGGCAGCGACTCCACAATACTTCATAAACAGTTTTATTTGAACACATAGGCCTTAAACTAATCAAGTGCTATTTGAATACTACAAAAGTCCATATTACAATTGCATAAAACTTCATTTAGTTGTGCGACCGAGCAAACGTTATGAGGTAAAAACTGGTTTCCTCCAGAGATGAAAGCGTGGTGCAGCATACTGAGTTTGCAGCAGGTTACTGAGTTCTGCCTTTGTGCGTATTAAGCAGCCTAGGAGCAGATTAACCCTTACTGAACTGAAGCAACGACCAAAGAGAAATAATGCCAAGAGCTGCTGAGAGTGCGGTGTGCAGACTGAGGCTCGAATCCAATTGGCTAATGTACAGCTGATGGGCTGCAATGAGATGGGCAATATTTCATTGAGAAAATCCCTACCTGCGTGCACACACTCTCGTAGAGGGTCTGCAGAGGGTTGGGTTTACACCACACACACACACACACACACACACACACACACACACACATTCCAGCACTATGGGATGTGAACATGTGAGGTTCAATGGGATCTATGTGGAGCTTAGTAATGAGATTAGTTGAGATTCCTTTTTATTCCATTCAATTTCTATGTAAATACTGCAATATTTTTACTATAGTACATTTTGGAAACCGATGGACTCCAAGTAGGGAATGAGTCCTTACCCCTACTGTGATTGTAGCAATGTGTTTTTATTACATGTACAGCACGTTGGCTCGACCAAAAATCGCTTTTAAATGTGCTATATAAATAAAACTTGATTTGATTTGAAGGAGTTCAAGTATCTCGGGGTCTTGTTCTCGAGTGAGGGAACAATGGAGCGTGAGATGGGCCGGAGAATCGGAGCACCGCTGTGATCTAAATATCAACAAAAAACTAAAGATTTAAAACACTAAGATAACTCAAATCTAATGCGATGTTTAGTCTCACATCCAGCTGTCAATAAGATATCAAGTTTTAGCGCAACGAGGGTAATACGGTGTTATTAGATATTATAAAACCTTTTTCATTTCATTCTCATTTCATCTCCAAGCTGTCCACTCAGCTGTTTTCTGCTTAAATGAAAGCATTAATAAAAAATCTTATCGTCGTAGCGGTCGCAGGGTTGATTATTAACACCCCTAACAGCAGTGTGTAATTACACAGAAATAAAGCTTGATAAGAACTATAAAACAGAGCAAGCAGCCGCCATCGTGAACAATCAGCTGTGAAATATCTGTGAGCAAACATTGAGTAAATACACAGCGACTGGGCAAGGCAGAATAACAAAGCAGTTTGCAACCACTGTTTATTCTGTGGGCGCATGTAAGCTCACTGCTGTTAGGAAACACAAGGCGAGAGGTCTGGTGAGGTAAACTTGTTTCGAAATTGAAGCTACTGTGACTCAGTTAAATGTCTCCAAAGCACATAAGAGTGGTCATTTGAGAAGAGTCGGCTCAGTTAACCCAAACAAGTGGGTGCCTGTCGCCTTTAGAAGCTATCGAGAAGGGTCATTTAGGGAAAGAAATAATCAAAAAGGAAAAGATCAACTCCCACCCACAGCAGAACAGAAATACACATTCAAGTTGTTCTTGTTGAGAAAGCTAAAACTTCAATAAACGATAAGATAAACAAACTTCTTTCTTTTTGCTGCTTCCTTTTATTAAAGGGGCCATGTTCTGCTGATGTTCATGTGTATATCAGTATGTAGTGACTCTACTTTAAAGAGTCCTCTCCTGCTGAGGTTCAGGTGTATATCAGTATGTAGTGTCTCTACTTTAAAGAGTCCTCTCCTGCTGATGTTCAGGTGTATATCAGTATGTAGTGTCTCTACTTTAAAGAGTCCTCTCCTGCTGATGTTCAGGTGTATATCAGTATGTAGTGTCTCTACTTTAAAGAGTCCTCTCCTGCTGATGTTCAGGTGTATATCAGTATGCAGTGTCTCTACTTTAAAGAGTCCTCTCCTGCTGATGTTCAGGTGTATATCAGTATGTAGTGTCTCTACTTTAAAGAGTCCTCTCCTGCTGATGTTCAGGTGTATATCAGTATGCAGTGTCTCTACTTTAAAGAGTCCTCTCCCGCTGATGTTCAGGTGTATATCAGTATGTAGTGTCTCTACTTTAAAGAGTCCTCTCCTGCTGATGTTCAGGTGTATATCAGTATGCAGTGTCTCTACTTTAAAGAGTCCTCTCCTGCTGATGTTCAGGTGTTTATCAGGATGTAGTGTCTCTACTTTAAAGAGTCCTCTCCTGCTGATGTTCAGGTGTATATCAGTATGTAGTGTCTCTACTTTAAAGAGTCCTCTCCTACTGATGTTCAGGTGTATATCAGTATGTAGTGACTCTACTTTAAAGAGTCCTCTCCTGCTGATGTTCAGGTGTATATCAGTATGTAGTGTCTCTACTTTAAAGAGTCCTCTCCTACTGATGTTCAGGTGTATATGAGTATGTAGTGTCTCTACTGGGACATGTCTCCGTGCTTTAATGTTCAAAAAGCTGCTCTGATTGGTTAGCTGGCCGGCTCTGTTGTGACCGCTTAAAGATGTCCCGCCCCTTAGACCAGTGGTTCCCAGCCTGGGGGGCGCCAAAGATCGCAGGGGCGGCGCAAGGCCTCAGATGATTTGAGGCCAAATATCATATTTAGACTTTTTTTTTTTGTCTTGAATTTTTTTTTTTTTTTTACATATAATTGTAAAGCAATACATGATTGTCACTAAAAGCCTTGTCTCTACATTACAATAAAATATAAAAAATAATTGATTTGAATAACAATTCAAGTTAGTAGCTATTAAAGGCATAAAAAGACAGAAATGTATAATTCTTTCTTTAATATAAATCTTTCTTCTGCCCGTAAAGTGTCCAAACCGGGCCTTTCTGGATAAGCGCATTTTTAAAACATAGTCATTGTCCATGCCGGTTTCAGTTTGATTATTTGTCACAGTTGCTCCGATCAGATCGGTCTCCTCCATTTTGTAGATTATTTAAGACTTTTGAATCCACATAAACTGCATCGGCAAAATCCGGCTTACTGTGAGCATGTGTTTTAAAAAGTTTAATCCCTTTGTGAATTGTTTCCACTTGCCTCGTCCTTTAATTTCTTCATACAGCGGGAATCCAAATGAATGAATCCTGAGTCCAATAACCATCAAAGTCACTCCAATAGAGCTCCTTAGTTATGCTTTCATCCTCCTTTAACTAAATACTTCACATTCATCCAGTTTGTGACAGGAGTTGTAGCATTTTTGAGACTTTTAAACTTCAATTACCGCTGTTGCGCCCCCCCCCGCCCCTCCTGTGTGTGTATGGGTGGGGGGGGGGGGGGCGCAACTTCCAACAGGAGTCATTTGGGGGGGCTCTTGAAAAAAAAAAATTGGAACCACTGCCTTAGACTATCCCGTACAATGTGTTGGAGCGCTAGCCAATAGAACCACGTTAGTTATACTTTGCTGTACATTTTATTCTTGTATTTTATACCGGTCTTATTCCATTTATCTTCTTTTAATTTGTCTTGGCATTTTGTATGCATTTAATCTTGCAGTCTGTTTGTTACACTTTGTCTTGGGAAGCTGCATTGCTTTTGTACATCCCTGTAGGGAAATGCAGTTGTCAAAGCAGCAACAGCAACACGAGGGAAACCCAGGATAGGACAGGTGAGAGGTCACACAAGGCTAATAAGTATAAAAATAACAACCAAAATGTAGGTAGGAGTGTTAAAAAGAACATGCATGTCGCAGGAAACACAACAGAAGGTGTGTTACTGCAGGGAGGTCCAACCATTTCTGCAAGACCCACAGACAGAGAGACGTGTTTGTGTTCAAAACACAGCCAACAGAGAGGGGTTGCCATGGCTACTGTTGTTATGAGGAAGCAGTACAGATCTCCTGTTGGCGGGACGGAGATCTGTGGCGCTGTCCAGATTGAAGAGGTGAGTTTTTGTGAGTTTGTGAGATAGGATTCATGATGTTGGAGTAAATGATTTTAAGAGGATATGAACAAAACAAGGATTTTTAATTGAGTCTCTAAAACAACTGGACTTCTTTGCAGCACCATAATACTTTATTCAGAATAACATTATGCATATTTCAACTTTACCAAATATTGGATTTACTGCAATTTAGAGAGGGCTCCTATAGAGTGGTGCAGTGACGCGTCCTAAAACCCGGAAGTGAGTCAGCATTTTACCACTTCCGGTTCCCTCGTCTCAGAGCCAATGGGATCTCTCCATAGGGTTTTGGAAAATAGCTGGAAATAAGGTCTGTGGTTGACACACATTGGTGTTGCTCTACAACATTAAATCCATCAGCAGTGACCCCACTGGTGATTTCTGAAGAGTTGAGGTGTCTGAAAAACAATGGTTGTTACCAAGTGGCTGAATAGGACTACAGAAGTTGTGGAGGCCGTTGTACGTCATTACGCCGAACACGTAAACACTCCTCTAAGTTTGTTTGCCCTGTTCTGCTTGAAAGCAAGTGCCTGCCTCCTGAAAACTGTTCAAACAAACGCTTCAACTCGTACCATTTAGAATCTGTAGTTTTGAATACGGATCTTAAGTTGGCGTGACGTTGAAGTCGTGCTGCTGTACTCGGCTGTAGTTCCTTTATAGCATAACGTTAGCATTTTGATTCTGGCGATTAGATTTATGATTGGAAAGTTATAAAAGTAGGGAAGACATGTGGAGATTATCCGGCTGAATAAAACGTGCATTTATCAAACAGGTTCGTTTTCCACAGATCTTATTTCCAGCTATTTTCAAAAACCCTGGAGAAATCACGTAGCTTCTTAGTCGAGGGAACCAGCAGCTTACTTCCTGGTAAATACGTCATCCCTGACATCATACTTCCTTATTGACCAAACAAGTCAAATGAACGCAGGACCGAGCAATTCATTGTTTATAAAGTTCCAGCTGATGTTTGTGTATTATTGTTTTAATTAATATTTCACAATTTCTAAAGCCAAATATGGTCAAAACTTCAACTTATTTCTCTTGTATCATCTCTTGTTTGCTCAACATCTCTTGATGAACAAGGTTGATCAATTATGGCTGTATTATTAATTCTTCTCATCACAATTTGCCAAACAATACTTTGCTGGAAACTAAACAAGTTGTTCTACATTGTTTACTGAGTTAAGAAGATTAGTTTGAACCCAAAACATGTCTCCCTTCTCCATCTTTTCTCTCACTTCCCACTCCACGTCTCACTCCACACGCTGTAAGTCGGCACTTGTGGGAAAGTGTGCAGAGAGATATGTGAGACAACAGAATTATAACAAGCCGTTCAGTGTAATCCATACGTCAGCATCATTTACTGTGTTATAGCTGTAACGATAACATCATCTTAGCACATGCAAAATGACACTTGTTTTACATAAACATAGTTGTGTGTTTGGATTTGGTTTTAAGCTGGATCCCAAACTTTAAAAAAAAAAAGATAGTTATGACATTTGATACTTAAGAGTTTGGGTATTATTCACAATAACACACGGTGGCTGGTAAGTGTGACTGTCAGGAAATGTTTCTTCACTACAGCGAGTCTGCCAACTCCTTAGAATAACACATGGTGGACAACTGCAAACACAAGACCAGGAGTCTGCATTCACGGCCACTTCAAAACATGTTCTGGTCATCTGGTGAACAGAATGCAAAGTCACACATGGTTTGAGGAATTATGTGTTTTTGTTAGTTGAGTCTAATCTGATGAGGCAAACAAATATATTTTTCGGGACAAATGTGTATGATTTGATGGATTTACAGCTCCACAATGTGTTAAAATCAGCATTATTCTCCTTAACAGTTTTGGGTCACATATGTCAAAATCCAAATGTTACACTCAAACTATGACTAAGGATGGAAAGCTCAGAGGGGGTAAAGCTGTATAATACTGGAAAGAACATCAAGTCATATCAAATCCAATTAAGGTTAAGAAAAAAAGGATAAAAATCAAATGAACTGTTGCTTACAGTATGTTTTAATATATACAAAAAAAAAATCGTGTTATGGCCAAGACGAATGCATGAACGAGTGTTGGCCGAGCTAAGACTAACAAGACAAATGGAGGTTAAACTTGGCCTTGGAGATACAAACTGGTGACTGCACCTCTTTTAACTGGTGGTTAGTGTTAGATATGTGGGAGGATGCTGAGCTTTCACCTTCATCAGGTCTGGACTAGTCTTTGGTTCATCAACGTCAAACATGTGTATGCTCCAGGAAATAGTCCCTCCTTTTGTTTGGTTTGTTAGGACATGTGAGAACAATCCAATTCAAATCTGGCAACAGCGATAATGCAGGTCTGTGTCCTGAGTGCTGCATACAGTATGATAGACCTAGCAACTCAAATGACCACAAAAAGCAATGTTTTATGGACATAAGTGGACGAATGTTGGCCAAGACAAATGGAGGTTATACTTTGCCTTGCCTGTGAAATGCCGACTTCATATATCAAGTTACTGGCAAAGAGCACAGACGAGTCGGCCATGTTTAGCTACAGTAAGGTTACGGGAATTGTTTTGACAACATGCTTCCCAGATATGTAACCTCAACAGATGACAGTTTGCCAGGACTATGTCCAAGCCAATAAACAAGCAGCTATTGAGACTGTGTGACATTCAATGACTGACATTCAGGGCCGGATTTACTTGTAATCTGGCAGTGAAAGCCTCAATAACCACAGACAAGGATGCAACAAAATACACTTTCCCCATTTATGGATTGCACAAGAGACATATTGTGGATGTGACTCATGTGAGTGCGGTGTGTTGCTTCTGCTGCTGTACATTCATGTAATGGTAGGGCTGATTCTGACTGATGCCCTGTGAGGACTGTGGAAATGAGGGGTAAATGCAAAAGCATGGCAGATTAAAGTTAATAAAAGAGAGAAGTGAAAAAGAGGAAGCCAACAGAAACCCAGTGGGAGAGTCGATGGAATAAAGTCGAGAAGGCAGGCGCTGCATTAACTGTAAATGATTGTGCCTGTTGAATGTTTCAATAGGGAGTGTTTCTAAGATGTAGCCTAGCACTGCTTTCTGTTGGTAGCTGCAGAGCTGCAGTTTGATCTCAATGCAGCCATGATGAATTACCAAGCATGTGACTGTGCTGAGGGGGAGTATCAGATGTAAATACAAATGATTCCCTGCATGTATGCTTGAGAAATCTAATATTTTCATGTATAACCGACTTGGAAATAGAGATCTTTAAAAAAAAAAAAAAAAAGAATGCCAGGCAACAGCCTATATATCTGCTTTGCATTAGTTACTGAACATCACCATAAAGGGACACCTTACATATTGTTGAACACCTTAAACCACATGTGTCAAACTCGAGGCCCGGGGGCCAAATCAGGCCCTTGGTGGATTTAACTTCGGCCCGCAGGATAATGTTTGATTACTATTAGATCTGGCCCGTCGGTATATTGCACCTTCACTAAATCCTGAGGCTTTCCTCAGCTCAGAGCCTGAGCCCAAACATTGATGACCTTGCACCCAAGATGAGATGCCAAGTATCTGAACTAGCATCACAGAGCAGCACACTGAGTTTAATGGATGTTTCCTTCTGCACTTTCTCTCTCACGACAACAGGGCATGTTTGGTTTTCTCTTTGAGGGAAATAGTTTTGTTGAAGCTGTTGTTGGCCTGTGGGAAAATGTAATCATAAGAAATGACTCTAGAAAATCTGCAGATAGAGCCATAAGAAATGAATGAAACTGATTATTTAATGTTTAATGTTGTTTTTATAGGCAATAATTTAAGCTTTGTTAGTTCCAGGTTTAATATGTGCAATAAGTTCATTTCAATAAGTTCTGCAATAAACATTGAACCAGTCCGGCCCTCCACTAGCACCCATTTTTTTATTTTGGCCCACAGTGTATTTGAGTTTGACCCCCCTGCCTTTGACCCTAAAGATGTGTTTTTGAGATTTAAAATAACTAACTAGTTTACTGCTTCATGGATGGTTTTTGCTGTTCTCTCCTCAACTGATAACACATATCTTAAATAAATAAATAAATAAACAAAGCAAAAGCTGGCATGTGTGGACAAATTCATAAAACTATAACTAATGATACATATACAGTTTTATCTCAGAGATACTTTATCTATGTGTTTGCCCACATCCTCTCCAACCTCGCCATTCCTTTACACCTTACTATCTAATGCAGGTTTAATAATATCATCAAATAAAACACATCTCTAAACCAGACGAGCCACTCTGCGTCTCTGCGTCTCTGTCCCATCAACAGGAGGTGACACTCAGGTTTTAAGGTCTGAGGTTTAAGTGTCTGGACGTCATAAATACATACGTGTTGTTTTCTTGAACTCGATACAGGATTTGACAGGTGCTGCTGTACGTTTCAAGTGTCTCTTCCTTACCCATGATGACCCCTCACTGCTGCAACCTCGCCCAGATTCTAGCAGCTGAGCCCGGAAGTGAGTGAGTTCATAATATATACACATAGGGATATGTTTGGGTTTGTGCTCACGAGGGACTCAGTTGATCATTAGCCAGGCTGTGAAAGTGTATTATCCCACTGTGCAATACTAAGAAGAATGAAAAAAGCTCAGAAAGGAAAAGAAAGCAGAAGAGCGGAGAAGTGGGTCTGAGTGGAGCGTATGTCTGCACCGCTCACAACAATGGCTAACACGCTAACAATAGGTGCTCAGTGACCCACTCATATCTAGAAAAAGGGGTTTGGCCTGTCTACTGGTAACAGTCTGACAACAGAAAGTACTTGGCCAAAGGTCGTCGTCAGGCAGAACAAAATGGTTATGATGAAACTCAAACACAGCGAGCCAAAGGGGAAACACACCTACAGTGTCACAACTTTAGTGTTACTTTGTTATTATAAGGTTTATATCAGTGTTTTAGTTTCCAGTTTACATTGGAACCAGTGAACACTCATACATAAAATATATAATATATATATAATCAGAGGGGAAATGTGGTTTTGTGACAGTAGCAGTTCTTAAATGGGCATGCAAAGATAATAAAGATATGTATATAAACATTTGTAGTTAAAGTAAATATGTGCAACTTAAAGATAAAATCTTTAAGCTGTAAATAAAAAACATAAGAATTCAAAGTCAAAATGTGAACAATGTTTAATATATTACAGTAATAAATATGTTCATTACTGAGTTGCCCGGTTAAAGAGGGTTTTAGCTGCTGATGGTGAAATAGGTCCAGTCACTGTCTTAAGGCCCGGACACACCAAGCTGACACCAAAGAACACGTCCCGACGGACCCGACTGTTGTGTCGCCTCACGTCTCCTGCGTCTTGGCCATGTGTCGCACTGGAACACACCGCAAAGACTTCAGCCGACGGCCAAGAAGCACGTACGCACTGCGCATGCGTGAGTGGCAATAACTGTCCTTACCAGCAGGCGGCGGTAGTGTGTATTCGTCATTCAAAAAAGGCAACAACCGGAAGACAGACTGCGTGATACACCGAGAGAAGAAGAACAGACTGCGTGATATAAACAAACAACAAATAGCATGTGCTTTCCATTTTCACTCTACAGCGAGAAGCTCACGGGGCTTTCCCGACCCTGTGTCGAGAGCTGGAGTTACATTAATTCTCAGATTTGCCTTCTTAAACGTTTGTTTGGGTCCCTCACTTCCGATTAGCTTCTCATGCACTGATTCGCTAAGCTGAACAGCCAATCAGAGTGATCTCTTTTATCGACAGCCTCCCTCCCAATTCAACATGTTGAATCGGCGGCTGAAGGTGTCGGCACGGCGGAAAAGACACGACGGGGCGGGACACACCAATCTGAGTAGGGCGACAGGACGCTCAATGACGGCCTGACATTTATCGACGCCGAAAATCGGCTTGGTGTGTAAGGACCTTAAGTCTTAGAGATCTAATGTGGGAATTGAAGAGGCAGCAGGATCAAACGGTGGCTGGTGAGGAGTTAAGGGTCATGAATTTAAGTCAGGGAATTAGAAAAGGGATACAAAAGGCTGAGGAAGGCTCAGGAATAGTAGGACAAGGTAGCAGCAGTAGGATGACCCGAGCCACTGCAGTGCTACAGATAGAAAAGAGGCCACTGAAACACAATGACAACACTCGCTTTATGCAACACACAAATTCCCATGTGCTGCTTGTCAACCCTCCAAAATAAGCATAACCCCTGTGTGAGTTTGTGTGTACTCAGTGACTCCAAGAAACAGTGTGAAACTTAATCTAACTCATAAACACATCTGGTCTTTGCACAGTCATCCCACATGGATTCCCATTCCCCGAGTCCCTGTACAGCCGAAGTTCCTGTGTGTGTCTGCGTACACGCCTGTGTGTGTGTGTGGTTAGGTTTTCTGGGAAGCCGTGCTCCAGGAAACATGCAGGGCAACACGCTGGAACATGCTGAGCCCGAGCCTCTTCAGATGTGGCTGACATTGCCGAACGACACACGGCTTCAGACAACCACAGACTGTGGCTGCTCCGTTATGGCAAAAATCATAATCATGTAGCTTATATGTTTAGCTCATAACATATTCAGGTTATAGTGTTGGGATTACAGTTACGTATTGACTTTGGAAACATTGCACATTTGTTAAACTTCCAAGAATAACTTTATCTGCAGTGGATTTTCCTGAACTTCAATGTGATTTCTACTTTAAATTTAGACTCTCTCTTTCCGTCATCTAACTAAACATACCACAGCCTGGCTGAGGGGGGGTAGGCTTTCTAGGGACCAGTGTTTCCCACAGGATTGTGTGAGAGTGTGGTGGGTGGACCTGGAATACAGGGGGGGGGGGGGGGGTCCGGGGCCTGCTAGCATGAATGAAAGTGTTGTACTCTTTAGGGATAATTGGTAAGGGACGTGCCTGTGTTGAAACACAAGACAAAAAGAGAGCATCATTATTGTATGACTGAATGAGACACTATAATCGCTTTATCTAAATGATCTTGTCTTCAAAGTTTCAGAAGCTAATATTGCAACTAAAAAATAAATTAGATTACAAGAGGCCCTATTATGCTTTTGGTGTGTTCCCTTTACTGGTTCAAGGTTCTTTATTTTGTCATACGAACATAGCTACAGTGTAGCTATGGCGATGAAAACCTTAGGTCACAGGCTTCTCCAACAGAGCAACACTGATGTGTGTTATAGGTTTTTTTGCATGTAAATGGTCTGCAAAGGCTATAATCCATGTGTTCCCTCCCTCTGTGCTCCTATTGGCTAGCGCTCACATTGTACATGATAGGTTGAGGGGCAGGACATCTCTAAGCGGTTGACCAATCACAACAGAGCCGGCCAGCTAACCAATCAGAGCAGACTGGGCTCTGGTTTCAGACAGAGGGTGAAAAGAGGTGGTGCAGCAAAGGCAGTATGAGACAATAAAGAGCTTTTTGAACATTAAACATGTCACTACATAGGCATGCCAGAAACTGACCATGGTGAAATTCGAAAATCGGACAGCCCTGGCGAATATTAATCGATTATTCGCCACCAAGCCTGCGCTGCTGGCTTCCTCCGAGTTTACAGTAAAACAAACTGGTGGTGTGACCAATGGCCATTTACAATTATTAATACTATTACTATTATTAGCTATTACTATTATTAAAATATATAAATAAAATCGAATAAAAAAAAAAAAAAATTGATTATGGAGACTATAACGAATATTCGAAAAATCGCTGGCATCCCTACTAAATAGAGAGTCAATACATACAATACAAACCTAAAAATGAGCAGAATAGGGCCCCTTTTATACACTACCACACACACCCATGCATATACAGGCACAGCTAATCCCATTATCAACATAAACCAGATATGATTGAATGCGTCACATTGTTGCATGCATGCACACCCACGGGACCTTAATGCGCACAGACTTATATATATATAAACAATGGAAGCTGGATTTCACATGGGTCTGCACTTAATCAACTTCCATAAGCAAATGTCCGCGGCTGAACAGAGAGCACCTTGTTTCTTTTGAGGCAGACACAAAGCAGCACTCTGTTGTTGTATCTTTACCCCAATACATGGCATTGCTGTTAGCCTATTTAACATTTAGTAGAAGCTATTGATTCCTCGCTGCTATTTAAAAAACACTCAAAGTTTCCTTTATATAGTTTAGTCAGCCTTCCTCCATCTCGTGCAGAGGGATGATGAACGCATATAGAGAGAGGAAAAGGAGCAGACAGTCGTCCGTGCTGTCATGATTTATGAAGGTAATTATACCCTTGCCCTTCTGCATGGGCACACCGCACTCTTCAAGTCCCACTGAGATCTTACAGGGATGAGAATAGTGCAGATTTCGAGAAAAAATCTTTTTTTATGGCCACACCCGGACACCATAACTGAATGTTTGTAGTTACCACCCCTTTAAAAAAAAAAAACACACACACACACACATAAACCCAGATCTTTTCTTCTACCGGGTGTTTATATTGCCAGGAAACAGCCGTAAACGACCTCACACCTCCTTTTATCACCGCCCTGCTGTGCCCAATACGGTCCTGCTACGACACGTTTAGTCGGTATTGAACGTTGCCCTTCTTAAAATGTAAGTTTCATTCACTTCGTGCGTGATGGCGGTGACGAAAAGCACCATAAAAAAGTGTTCAGTAACAACAACGAGCTGTTTTGCTTCTTCATGATTCTGTTGGTTTGCAGGATATAGGCCAGGCTGGGTGGTGTTGAGCAAGAGGAAATATTAAATTGACTTACTGCTGATGCTGCACTATTATTTTAAAAAGGAAACTTGAACAATATCTTTTGAGTGTAAAAAGGCAAGAGTGCTAAGAAAGAAAAAAGGCTGCAATGCTCAGATTTGGTTAGCCGGTCGGTGATTGGTCAACAGCTAGGAGATGTCCCGCCCCTTAGCCTATCAAGTGCAATGTATTGGAGCAAAAGCCAATAGAAGAGCGAGTGTTCTATAGTGATGTCACTATGTTAAGGAAGTTAACAAAGGAGTCCAATGGAGGCGTTTCAAGAGGTGTGTGGAAGAGAAACTCCCTGACACAGGGATGCAAGCCTCTGCAGACTATTTACATGCACTAAAACCTATAAAACACAAAAAGGTAAAGGGCCCCCTTTGAAGTGTCCTCAGCTGCGATACTGCTCAAATACAATACATTGCTTGTTAAATTAAAACAAAATGAAAGTAGGTTTTTTCTAACACAAACAATTGACGCTTTCAAAGTGCAGTTTGCTAAGTGTTGATCCCCCACAATAAATAAAACATCTTGCATCAACTACAACAGTCTATTTTTGCTTCTACAGCGATAACAGCGTATGAAAGAGAGAACAGGAAGGGGATCAAGTGTACAAGCGCAGATATGAGAGGATGTGAAATATTTGAGCAGATTATTTCTATTACTGACCTACTAAAGACAACAGACTTTAACATCACACCACACTGCTGACTTTACTGCAGGGCTGCCGCATGAGGACCCGCTTTATTCAAACGGCCGTGACTCCTGGAGAAATGACACACACGTGAAGCGGGCTTTGTGGCTTAGCTCTGTCGTACCCCTGTCACATGGTGGGGTCACATGTTTCCAGACAGTAGTGGAAGTCATCCAGCGGGGCTACTTCCTCCTCACATGATGATTCATTCACTTCATAGTGGCTGTACATCCCCCCCACAGTGTTAATCATGGAAACGCTGATATTGATGTTTTGTGTCAGTGTTTTTCCTTCCAAACTCAAAGAGACATATAGTCAAAGACAGACAGTTACACTGTCCAGAGGTTAAAAAGCCACAACGGCTGATTTCCATTAATGTGCATCGATGTAGAATACAATTGTTCCCTTGCACACAAGCAGCCATTTTGAGGCATTTTGCTTATAAATGACCAATCATTTTGACAATGAGGAATAGCTTTTTTGAAACGGTTGTTGCAATCACGTTACAAGTCTTAGCAATAGCTCTGACCTAATACAGGTGGTTCATTTTAAAATAGCTTAAAATTAGATACAAATTCCCAATTTTCATTTAAAAACAGCCTCTCAAATATGGATATATCCTGCTTTTCTATGTATTCAATTATATAACACTGAATACTAAGATTTTGGACGTACAAAACAAGACATTTAAAGACACGGTCTTGGACTATGCAGAACTGGAATGGACATTTTTAGCTATTATCTCACATTTCATAGACCACATCTAGAAAATAATCTGCAGATTTATAAATAAAGAACATATGTAGTGGTTGCAGCCCTACTTGGCACATTCCTAGAATATGCATGAAAACTAAAAAAATCAGGGGTGCAAGAATATGTGCATAATATTTACTAAGTAGGATTAGCATCAAACCACAAACACAACTCGTGCCTTCAGAGTGTGAGTGCTGATGTTTCTGTGGGCGGTTACTGCTTTTGAGATTCGTGCTAAAACAAAATGATGAGGACAGGGCATGATTATAAAATCCTCTGACAGTAAACATACAGCTAACTGAATTTTAGAGCCTTGTGTTTCCGCCTCTGTAAACAGACTGAGGTTGTGAGGGAGGAAACAAGAGGAGTTAAGAGTGTATATAAAGTTGTGTTTTTAGTTACTGTGCTGTGAAAGGGTCCATTTTGGGTCGGTGTGAGCTTTGCATCCCGTAGGAATGTGGCGCGGTTGAAGCGTTATTAAAAGGCAGGGTGTGTGCAGAGGAGAAAACTGGGAGTAGACGGGAGAGGTTGCAAAAAGAAAAAACACCAGAGCAGGTTGGATCGAGCTCATGTGTCCATCATGTAACAGAGTGAAGATGTAAGCCTTACGGGACCAGAACAAACTAGGGACCTCTAGTCATTTGTGACAATGGCAGCAGGTGGTCTGTCATCATAATCCCGTGCAAATCTGTTGTGTCCTTAAAAAAATCCCACGTGAACAAACTCAAATAATTTAATATGGGTTTTTGTTTTCTGTAGAATATGTTAGATTATAATAGATTTATAAATTAAGTTTTGACCATATTCTTGCAAATTCAAGGCTAGAGGGCTTCATTCATATTATATAAACGTAAATATACAATACACAATATAAATATTAGTCTCTACTTTACTCAGATGTATTGACACCCCCCCAGATATATAGTCAAGGCTAGGCATTTGCTTTTATTCAAAATAACAATATAATATTGACTTTATTGCAGTGCAAATCAGTGACTCTGAGTTTGCACTCAAATGCTGTGAAAACTTTAATTTATAATTCATTAATATAATATATTTTATTATATTATATTCTGCACTGCTGAAGGGGTCTGAAAAAAAGAAAAAAACTAAATAAATATGTAAAATACAAAATGTGTTTATCCCTTGTGAATGAGCAAAAAAACACACTTTGAGCTCTTTCTAAATCAAATGAGCTCCCCTGGTGATACTAGCGTTGTGCAAATAGCGTTTTTTAGATAGACAGTTTTTAGTCAAAACACAGATAATGAATAAAGAATCTGTCTGAAATCCATCATATGTGACTGAAACAGACGTACTTGACACGTGTATGCAACAACAAACAAACGGAGTCTTAATGCGTGTCTGTGCAGAGACTGTGGCTCTGTTACATCGTGTGCCAAAGCACAGGCACTCCCGTGGGTCTGGGAGCGCTAAAAGGAAATAATAATGACAAGGGCTTTATTTAAATCCTCCGCCCACCACTGCATTACACAAGACTTTACTGATGAGTAAGCGAGCTCACCTCACTATTTGATATTTGATACAGGGTGTAAACCTCTGGAATACAATGCACAAAGGATGCATTAGTGAAACGCAGGTAAACAAAATCAGTCATGATGGCTAAGATCTTGAATGCTTTCCTACAAATTCTCTCAACAACAGCGCTTTTGTTTCCAGGATGTTACATGGGAAAGTGACAGCTCCATATAATGCTAGGCCTCAAAACAATAGCATAAAGCAGCTCGTTGAAAAGTATCCGTGGACTACCTGACCTACATGAGGTCCTAACCCGCCGTGCTGCCAAGAGCTGAGCGCCTGCAGGCTATCTGTCGGGCCCGTTGGGGTTTGGGCGAGGCTTCTGGCCAAAATAGCAATGTCAAGGATGAGTTCAGTTTGTGTGTCGCAACGCAAAACATTGCCGCAATAGCATGCGCAACCCGAAATGTAACCTAATGCTGTCTGTGTGTACTCTAAACCAAATCCAGAGATAGGGAGGTAGAGCAAAGTGGATTAGATCTGTCTACCCACGAACACTGAGGCCTGATAAGCTGCAGGACACACACACACACACACACACACACACACACACACACACACACACACACACACACACACACACACACACACACACACACACACACACACACACACACACACACACACACACACACACACACACACACACACACACACACACACACACACACACACACACACACACACACACACACACACACACACACACACACACACACACACACACACACACACACACACACACACACACACACACACACACACACAGTAACAATAACAAACATACAACGCTTTCTGATTTTCATTATCCAGTGTCTGCAGCAATCAAGCTCAGCCCTATTTGTCACACAAATCTTAACAGCTCTTGGCAGATTGTTTACTCTCTAAATTAAAGTGAGACGTTTCCCGAGCTAAATAGAGCACTGAGATGCTGTTATTTACTGATCAGGTAATAAAGGAGGACTGGCTGCCTTTGGAATAATAAAGCTGCTATAATAATGATCCAGCTCAGGGCGAGCCGTTCCTACGCTGACTGGCGATGTTGCACACCTCGGAGGCTATAAATGCACACACACTCTCACACAATGCAATAAAGATCACATCCCCTGCTATTATCCACCATCTCCCTCACTTTAGCAGTTTGATGGCTAAACGCACACACAAACAGAGCTTTAAAATGATCTACAGTTGCAGTCCAGAAACCCCCCCCCTCCCCACACACCTCTATGTCACGCTTGGGCAGCTGTTGCTGGATGCTGCAATGCATGCAGCTGCAAACAAAGGCTGCTAAAAAGCCCAAATACTGCTAATGTTTCATCATGTCCAGCCCCTGTGTGTGAATGTGCACTGTTTTGTCTTCCCTTAAAAGTCCCTGATATATGTGGTGGTGTCGAGGGCAGCAATAACCCAATCAGCCGGATAACTCAAGGCAAACGCAACTGCAAGGGGATCTATTTGTGAGAGGCAGCTGTCCTCTTTCTGGAAGGAGACATTTTTTCTTCTTCTGTCCTGACCAGAAACTGAGGGGGGCTTCCTTCCTTTTGGCCCCTCAGTTGATACAATGCAACAAAAGAGGAGATTTTCTTACATCTTTATCTATGTTTCTCCTTCCCTTTTATTCTGGCACACGCACACACACACAAACACACACACGCACGCACACGCACACGCACACACACACACACACACACACGCACACACTGTATTCTCTCTCAGTGCTGCTGCCTGCCTGTGTGTTTATTTCTGGAAGCTCACAACATGGCCGACATGTGCTTTGTTATTGTTAGTACAACATCATCCCTGTTGGCCTATAGGAGCTGGTTATCCTCCCCCATCCCACCCAAAACATCACTAGCTTGAAATTGGGATTTGCTGTAATTACATAAACAGACAGAACAATGTATAAAATCACTCACCATATGATGATGGCCGTACGGAATATTTGTTTCTTGAAAAAAGACACTGAGGGCAGTCTATAATGACAAAAGAGATGAAGTAAATGACATTTTAGGCGGTTATTTATAGGTTTTAAGTGCATTGAACAGACATTGCTTATCTCTGTGTCGATGTAAATAATAAAATAAACAATACAAAGAGCTTGCAGCGATGATATATGCAGATATATCTATATTTGCTTCACTGCAGACTAAACAATTATGCACTGTTTTGCAAGCTGTACGATACAACACGACGATTATCAATAGATAGATAGACATACATAAATAACATTAACAGCAACTGAATACAAATTCACAATAGAAAAGACAGTTGAGTATCTGAATAACACACGATATAAAGACAATACTGACAACATGTGAATGCTGTCCACAAAATACAATTTCCCTAGGCTACATAATTTAATACAAATATACTACAGAATGTATTGCGTAAGAGCTCGCTGGCCTCGCCTGTGTGCACGGCTGTCATGTGTCGGATTATAGTATTTAATCTAGAGTAAAGTCTAATTGGATATGGTAGCTGTATGCTTACTGTAGTACTGTGTGTTCCTTGTTGCTTAAATCTACCAAAAGCACACTTTAAATAAAAAAAAGTGGGCCGAAAAAGGACACTAAATGCTTTGTTTTGTGTTGAAATAACACAGCCTGGAAAAGTGTCTGTTGGTTAGCAGTTGGAACTAACGGTCGGTTCAAACTATCGGCCGTGTTGCTATTGTTACCCCGTCGTTTGCTAATGTTATTAAAGCCTTTTTTCTGTGTTTTCTTTCCCCTTTTTTACCTCAAACTGCCAATGTGCTGCCTGTAAAAGCTGCTTCGCTTGGTCTGCCGCACAACCCGCCGTCAGGACGAACTGGTTAATCATGACTTGATGTTTGAGTTCATCCATGTTTCGACGAAAAGCCCGTGTCCGTGTGCTACAGACTTTCAAACCGTCGTCTTTATGTTCCTTCTCTCTTGCTTCACTCTAGTTGTATTCCGTTTCTACTGCCTCAGTCCTCTACCATTACAGCCGGTTGAGCAAACACAAATATTTACAGTAGGAGCGGTAGTGGAAGGGGAAGAAATGCGTGATTGACAGATGGGTACAGCCAATCATAAGAGTGCGTCGCCCTGTGGGATTTGTAGTCTTTTAGGCAGAGAGGTTCAGAACCGGCGTGGCTTTAATCAGAATCAGAATTCCTTTATTCGTCCCACAGAGTATTGAGTCTAGACAGAGGTGGAAAAAGTACTCAAATCTTGTACTTGGAAAAAAGTCGAAATATCTAATTGTAATACTCTACCACAGGTAAAAGACCTGCAATCAAATTTGTTCTCAAGTAAAAGTACAAAAGTATTGGCATCAAAATATACTTAATGTACCAAATGTAGGCCTAAGTACAGATTGGCCCATTTCATAAAAATATATATTATATGTTTGAGTATAATTATGGCTGCATTTAAGTTTTATCAAAGCTTGTAAAGGTGAAACACTATTAGATAAAAAGAATGCACAAAATATCAAAAATAACAATTATTAACATGTACAGAAGTCCACTTTCAGGTTAAGTTAGGAGCTGCAGTATTTAACCAATTAAATAGGTGTAACATGTAGAATATAGTGTGTTAGATAACAATATTCAGGCCTACAATTAAATCACATACAGATTATTGTGACAGTAATAGATGGTCTAACTAAGAAGTAGCAGCCAGTAGTAATAATAATCACAAATACGTAAATCATCAATCCATCAGAAAGTGAATCATAGTGAGCACATTTTATATAATAAACCATATGTGTGGCATTGAAGTCACCGCAGAGGAGGGACATTCCCACTCGAGCAATCTGAGGCATGGTTTGTTTTGGACTACAACTCCCGTGAACCCTCGCTTTGTTTGTAAAGCTCCAGAAGGCAGACTTTTTGTGAATGACGGCCGCTCTCGTCCAATTCCCATGCGCGCTGTGTCACTATACCTCGCCAAATATGGTAAACAAACCCACCATCGCCAATGACATCGCTCCGAGTTAAAATAGGGACAGTCAGGGTGCTATTCAGAAGCATTTCTGCTTATAGACAAGAGTGTGTGTGTGTGTGTGTGTGTGTGTGTGTGTGTGTGTGTGTGTGTGTGTGTGTGTGTGTATGATCTTTGCCGCAGTGTTTATCTGCACACATCAGTGCAGACTGCGGCATAATTACAACATTTTGCATCCCCCGTTTCTTCTTCTTGGAAATTGCATTTACATTTTCGATCATTGTTGCACAAGAAGCTAGCAGATCACATGTGTGGTTTGAAACAGTGTTGTAATAAAGGTAAATGTATAAACACCAAGCTTCATCCAGAATGTCATTTTATCGATTGAATCACTCTCAGTATAAATATATGAGCTTATGATAATGAATCGTTGAGCAAAAAAGGGCCATTTATTATTTAAAAGGGCAAAAACTAGCGTAAATAATAAAACAAGAGGAGAATGCATGTTTTAAACAAAATAAGACAACGAAATATAAGAGTTACACTTAAATTGTGCACTTCTTAAATACACCCCTTGGTTGGCTTATTATATTTGACAATAGACAATCAATGAATCCCCTGCTTCCATTTACAAGCACTCATCTAGGGATTAGGGTCAATAAAGAAAATATCTTGCTTTCAAAGCAGTTGTAGTGCAGGTTTCGTGTAAAATGAGCCCTCTGATATCAATACACACCGCTGAGAATTGTGGGTAAGTGTGAACTGTAAACATTATTTCATCAATGGCATGCTTGTAGCAGCTTTAGTGAGAGAGCATGGAGGAAACAGGGAAATAAGGACATCTGCTGGTGGAGGGAGGGACATAGAAAACAGACTTTACTGTAACAGTGGAGGAAGTTGGGTCATTGACATCCAGAGTAATAAAGTCATGTTTTTACATCAAACCGAAACTTGGACGTCTGCCAATACAAATGTACTCTGCAGTGTGAATTATGATTGGTTGATTCTTGATAAGAATCTTCAGTTTTATGATACCTACAGCTCTTGTTGTGTCATTATGGGCACCGCTTACTATCACTTACCCATTAAGAGCTTTAAAACCAGATCAAACTGGGAAAGAAGACTCAAATTAAGCTTTTAAAGATAATGTCCATAATCTTAAAGGTGGGGCAGGTCATTTTGGAGGAACCAGCTCGAGTGCGCTAGAATTTGAAAGTACACAGCCGGAAAAAAACTGCCCCTTCCTTCAGACTTCCTTACAGAGCCCCTCCTCCAACACACACGAACGCGCACATGACCAATGAGGGCACGAGATACATTTGTGCACAGATGGAAGGCTGACAGGCAGGTAGGCCATCCAGTTATTTTAGCCGGGCCGGCTCAGATTATTGGTCGTGCTTTTTACAGCGCCGCGGCTTCCACAGATGACATTTTTTTATATATTTATTGTCAAAGCATTTAATATATTCATTGCTATCGGGATGTTAAGAGCATTCCATGGAATATAACAAAAAGTGTTTCTGAAATAAATTACATACCCCACCTTTAAATTGCATTTTCTTTTGAAGGCCAGGTTCAGGCTGTTTATAGTTATGTAACTAAAATGTATTACATTCACCTGTGAGCCTAAAGTTGGAAGAACGTTTAGCAATGAAATACAGGTTCTCCACAACCCTGAAAAACATTGTTTTGGGGCAAATTTAAAAAATAATAACTTTGACATTTTTGAAAATACATGTATTCCCTTTCCTGCTGAGAGTTAGATGAGAAGATGTCTGTACATTCATCTGTATGAAACTTTAAATAAATGGAGTTCACATGTTCCAGTTTCTCTGTTTCTCTTATTTTTAAATTAAGAATAGCGGTAAGTAAAGTTCTTAGTATGACAAATAAATTGTACAACAAATAACAAAATGTAGGGAGAAGAAAGAGGAAGGACAAAAACAGAAAACCTTTAATAAAAATGTGATTCAATTGAAATGTCTACATCATTTTGCCAATTCATATTTTCTGAAAAGGCTAGTATTCAAGTTGATTTCAATATTAGTGTTAGTGTAGTCTTCTAGGCGTTGCTAAGTCATTCATTAAGTTAATCATCTAAATGTAGTCTTCAGAGAAATTGTGATTATTCAAAATCAGTACTGTCGAGTACTCGCGTTCATATTGTTAACTCAAATATATTTGGTATTGCATTTTTCGTCTAACTCTTGGCAAGAAAGTCTAAATTGAAGCTCTTATGAGGCAAAGTCAAACTAAACGTTGGGAAAATAACATGCTTTAAGTAACAAAAGCAATATGTAAGACCTTTAATCTCTGCACATGTTAATGACAAATGTCTAGCATGTCTAACCCAATAGTTAAATGTAATGACTATGACTGAATCCAAAGGTTACCATTAACCGGTAAATACATAGCTGTCCTCATTCAATCCTTCTGTATAGCTCACTGTATGTGTGCCTAGTTGCTGCTGAAGGAACGGGGGGAGCCTGGCCAGAATAAGACCAGCTGATCAAACATTTACCCACCTCACCGGCTAACCCTTTGTCAAGAACCTGAACAAACCTGGAGACATTTTAAAAACCATTCCTCCTCCTCAACAGGATGCAGCAGCTGGCCTGATTGGTTCTTCAAGTGTCGCTGCTTTGTCGCTGTCATCCATCCTGATCCTAAATCCTGAATGCCATTCCTCATCAGCATCCACTCTCCAAATCTTTAACCCCAGCAGACATGTTGACAAAATCTGTTTGGAGAGGATGACAGAGGGTTTAAACTTTGTTAATATCCTCAAGTTGAAGAAGAGTAGAAGTACAAAGTAGAAATAAGTTAAATCCTCAAGTAAAGAACAAGTAACTCAAAATTGTACTTAAGCACAACTTGAGTAAATGTACGTAGTTACTTTACCCCACTGCAAACCACTAATAGAATAACAAATAAAGCATGACACATCTGGTTATAAAAAAGTAAACTTAAATAGAATAATTACATATTTTCGACTAAAATAGTTTGTTGCATTCCCTGTTTGGCCATAAACACAGCAAACTGAGGAATATGAGGCTTTGAAGACATGAATTGCCAGTGCATCCCTTATATGAAGAACATGATGTATATTCTGAACACTGGTTCCCATCGACATGCAGTCTAAGTGTACCTCTACATAAAGAGAGAACATAATGTAGAACATCTTTCTCACATTCAGTTTCCATGCTGGGTGTTACGCCAATTGACGGGTGCCTCTATTGGTGGTGTAGCTGCAATGCTGTATGAATCCACTAGGTGGCATTGTTTCATTATAATTCACATTGCCTCTGCCATTCATTCCACATGTCCAGTCAATAATAGCCTACAATTAGATTTAGATCGTGTTGGTGTATATCAAATATATTCAAATGTATTGTGAATGAAAACCACTTTTTACTTGTATTTATTGTTTCAAATTTGATTACACTGCATTAGCTAAAAAGGCCACCTAAGATGGTCTTGATAAAAGATAGTTTCAGATGGACATTTAAAATGTAATCACAGTTGTTCTAAATGAAATGCTGAGCACATTTTCACTCTTATTCAAGGCAAATAGTAATACACGGTGTATGGCTGACATTTCATGCTGCTTCATAGTGGTCTCCAATCTCTTCTGATATTTTCATTATTTAATCAATTTATTGGATTATAAATCAACAGATGTCTATATTACAGCCTCCAGGAAACAGTATTGAGCCACTTGACTCTCTAAAAGTTGTACATTTCTTGGTTTGAATCCACTGAAGTGCAAATGTAGGCCTAACTATAAGATTAAAGTCAATTGTGAAAAACGGACATTTCCAAATAACCAATCAACATGTGCCTTTTCACGGTTGAAAATAAACAACAATCACCCACTGTGAAAAGGCATGGTAAATACAGGCTTATCAGTTAAAGTGTTCTGTTCTCCTTGCAGGTGCAAAAGTGCGTTCCAAGCGGGACTTGTGGCGCGCCTGTGGGGGGGGGGGGGGGGGGCTGACGTGCGCAACGGAGGTCATATTTCAGCCTACTTCCGGGAAAAAACAACGATTAAAACCTGCGCGCGCGCGTGTGTGTGTTTGTGTGTGTGTGTGTGTGTGTGTGTGTGTGTGTGTGTGTGTGTGTGTGTGTGTGTGTGTGTGTGTGTGTGTGTGTGTGTGTCTGTGTGTGTGTGTGTGTGTGTGTGTGTGTGTGTGTGTGTGAGAGTAAGAGTAAGAGTGAGAGTAATGAATAGATTGACAGAGAGAGAGAGAGAGCTGCTGAAGCAAATCTCCAGCCAATCAGAAACCCCCTCAGGCGTTTAAAGGGATGGTGGGCAGTCTCTCGGGCTTTATGAGACTTATCTTACAACCTCCTGCATACATTCTCACGTCTTGACCTCCCACAGACACTCACACAGAGCCGGGCGTTTGGATGAGAAACAGTGGGCATGGATCTGTCCTGAGAGGAGCTTTTCTTGCTTTTCCTCCATATGAGCTGCTGCTGCTGCTGCTGGATGATATTAGCCCTCCCCCTCTGCACTTGTTGCGCAGACACTGGATGCGTTGAGTCTTCGGAGAGGAGAGGAGAGGAGAGGAAGCACTGCAACAGGTGCACAAGAGAGTCTCCTCCTGAAAGGCTGCATGACAGGAGGTAAGGACATTACGCAGCATTTGGCAATTTCTTGGGATTAATGTCTTGCTCTCTTGGAATATTTTTGACCTATTTTATTTATGGTGATTTGAGTGCAAGGTCTATTTAGATTCGTTCCAATACTTTTTTTTTTTCATTCACTTCAAGAGAACTTTAAATGCCAATTTGAAGATCTTCTGGTCACCGTGCGTAAAACAGACAGGATGCCGGTTCTGACAAGCCCCGATATCAACAAGTTCCAGGAGAAATGGCTGGCGTTGTTCCCGGAAGACCAGGCCACCGGGTCGGACTCAGTCCCCATGGATGACAGCCTCACCAGCCTCCACTGGCTGCAGAATTTCTCCATCATCAACGCGGACCCGGAGCGACCCAACGGATCCGGAACGGGCTGCCCGTCCTCGGACCTTTTCCTCAAGCGGCTCCCCAGAGGAGGCACCGACTCTCCGTCCAGCCCCCCCGCCGGGGACACTGCCTCCACCGGGATGCCTCTGTACCTCGGTAGCCCCGTGACCTCCGGCAGCGACTCGGGACCGCGCTTCATAGACTGCGTACATCCAGGACACGGTTACGCGCAGATCCCCATCCAGGCCAGCCCGCCTGCAGAGGTCGACTACAAAACCAACCCTAAAGTAAAACCTCCTTACTCCTACGCGTCCCTCATCTGCATGGCGATGCAGGCCAGCAAACAGCCCAAAGTGACTCTGTCCACAATCTACAACTGGATCACGGAGAATTTCTGCTACTACAGACACGCAGAGCCCAGCTGGCAGGTAACCGAGACTCTTGTATTATTGATGAGTCAGACAAATGGCGAGGTGAGGGAGAGGAGGGTGGGCATAGATCCCCACCATCACACACCATGCTGCAGGCAGTAGTGTAACATAACTAAAGTACTGTACTAGTGCAATTTTGAAGTATTGTACTCGAGTATTTCAATTTTTTGCTTAAACTCCACCAAATAGTGTACTTAACTCCACTACATTTATTCTACATCTTTAGTTACTTTACAGATGTGGATGAATGATGTGAAATATAATCAAGTGTTAAATCAGACTTTAGTTCCACCTAGAGTAAATCAACAAGCTACCCTGCAGTATACAAAGTCATTCAAACTAGCTGCACCTTTACCAGCTTTGAGAATACTTTCAGGATCAATCATTATAAAACATGTCATATATATTATTCTGTACACAATGACTACTTTACATGTTGGTACTTTAAGTATATTTTGATGCCAATACCTTTCTACTTTTAATTGAGTAACATTTTGAATACAGGACCTTTACTTGTAACAGAGTATTCCTACACTCTGGTACTTCTATTTTTACTACAAGATCTGTACCTCTCCCACATCTGTCTGCAGGACATCAGACAATGCCTTTCTTTTGTGGGGAAACAAAAACCAGCAGATGCAGTGTGCGTTTTAAATCGTCCAGCATGTCCCCCTCTTTTTTTCTACTTCACAAGATAAGAGTCTAATTTGGGCCCTTTGATAATTTCAATGACAAGTAATCCTTAATGCAAGAGAAATTTCCATCTTCCAAGAGAGGAGAGCGCTCATAGGGTTTTTGTCTGAGGGGAACGGTGATGGGGTGGAGAAAGCACTCTGTGTGTGTGTGTGTGTGTGTGTGTGTGTGTGTGTGTGTGTGTTTTTGTGTGTGTGTGTGTGTGTGTGTGTGTGTGTGTGTGTGTGTGTGTGTGTGTGTGTGTGTGTGTGTGTTTGTGTGTGTGTGTGTTAATGAGGGCTCCTGAGAGAGATGGCAGCTAAGCACAGCTGATCATGTTTGAAATGCACAGAGCTGCCTGTTTCTAGAAAGCCTCATTAGGTACATTTGCTTTCCCATACAAACAACAATACAACCCCCCCAACACACACACACACACACACCCACTTACGAATGTATTATTTTTAAAGGATGAATTTAAACGGCCGATAATTCAAAGCTTTTTATATTGTCCGTCCTGCAAACCCCCCTAGTTTTGCACATTGAACACAAATCTACCTCTTTTAATACCTGCATGGCAATAATATTAAGTTGAACCTAAAACGTTTTTATTTAAACTTATATTATTGCTTTCAACCAACCTAATACAGTTTTGTGAAATCTGTTGACATAATGCATTCAATTACAGTCAATGTTTCAGTTTATTCACTGCCATCCTGAAAACAAATCAATATTCTGCATTCCCTCATTTTGTTTCCTTTGTCCCAGAACTCCATCCGGCACAACCTGTCCCTCAACAAGTGTTTCAAGAAGGTCCCGAGGCAGAAAGACGAGCCGGGGAAAGGGGGCTTCTGGCAGATCGACCCGCAGTACGAAGACATGTTCGTCAACGGCATCTTCAAACGCAGGAGGATGTCTGCTAACAGCTATAACAATAATAGTGGCTCCCACAGACAGAGCAAACTGAGTTATCACAGCGTCCAAAACGTCTGCCCTTACCAAGGCGGGAAACGGAAGCACTTACCGGCAAAGAGCGACAAGCTGATCAGGGCAACGGAGTCTCCTCTTTTGGCGACGGACGCTCACAAAGCGGACATCCTGAGGGGCGACTTCGACCTGGCGTCCGTGTTCGACGACGTCCTCGGCGGGAACTGTAGCACCTTCGAGGATTTGGACATCAACACGGCACTGAGCGCCTTGGGTTGTGAGATGGAGGTTTCCCTGCCGGGGAGGCAGCATCCGGGGAGGTGGTGCAACGGAGGGGACATCTTAGGGAACCAGTACCTGAACCACCACCAACCCTACGGGTACTTGGATGTGAGCGGGGCGTCCCTGGACTGCAGTATCGGGGAGATCCACGTGCCGCAGCAGCTTCATCCAGACCAGGATCAGCTGATGCATCATCATCAACACCTGCAGCAGTTCGATGAGACGTCGACGCTGTTCCCAGAGGAGGTGGTGCCCTGGGAGAACATTAAGGAAGAGGAGCAGGCGATTCCTCTGACTCTGGATCAGGGCTTCGGGCTGTGCGAGGGTTTTTTCTCAGAGATGCAGCCATGGGAGCGAGTGGAGGCCTATCTGTGACCTTTGACCCCTAAAACCTCATTGACTCCTAATGATCTACATCCGATGACCTGAACTTGTCTGACTACTGGTCGAACGGTGAAGAGGATAAGAACTACGGCTCAATCATTCTGCAATACATCTGTCATTTTGTTTTCTAATAATGACCTACAAGCCTGATATTGTCAAACCTATCTTGAACATTAACATGAAACTAGTTAACCAGTTAATCTAGTTGAGGTTCCCTTGACACAAGATCAGACTCGAGCTGCAGTGATAAGACGATGCATAGAAAGATATTTCCGAACTTCTTTTGACAATTGATTCATTGTTAAAGTCATTTTTAATGCAAAAATTGCATAAAAGGCTGTTTCCGTCCCTCAAATATGGAGATGTTTTGCTTTGTTTTATAATACCTTCAAGTCAATCTCTTTTAACATTAACTTTTAACATTAACATTTAATCAGCAGATATTAATAATGAAAAGGATCTGTAGTTGCCGCCCTAGATCTGATTAAGGATTATTTCCCAGCATAGACTCTCATCTCTCCCTAAGGGTGTCGGGTGATTGACAGCCGTGCGTAACATGACACCACACTGATATATCAGGCACAATGAACAGAGAAACTTTTATAAACCAAATGAAAGTTTCATGTGGACTGCGAAGGATGCTCGATCCCACTCGTTTGGATGAATGGCAGCAAATGCTTTTTTTCAGAATTACGAAAAAAATCTGCGTCAACTTGGATTTTCTGGAACTATAACGGCCTAAATGTCGGACAGCTGGTGATAAAAGCATGCGTGGAAATGAGTGCTGAGCTGCAGCAATTTGTCTCTTTGTTTTTTGTTGAGATGGTGACGGAAGCAAAGTGAAGAAAACCCGACCCTCCTTTAAAGCATTCTTCACGAAAAAGCACGGGACTGAAAAAAAACGTGCTGGACTCTACTTTTGCTACATTAGCATTTAACATTTTTTTTACTAACATGCAGCGAAATCAGCCATTTGTCATTCATTAGATCAGGATGGAGACTTTAAACTCATGGTCTGAGATTAGTCATTTATGACCTTGTTGTATAGTCGATTTAATATATATTCACTAAAGTTTATCGCATGAAGCTAGGCAGGAATATTTGCCATTTGACCGGAAAATGAAACGCCTTCTTGTCATGAAAATCGAACATTATGCACTTTGATAGGCAGCAGTTTTAGGAGAGCAAGACCGATTTTATTTCCAGGTTGTTTAGTTTAATTTTGTATTAAAATGTTTCCTAAAAGTTTACTGACCATAATGAAAGTGATGCATTTGCTGTAATTATCCATATCAGTTTGTCTGTTAACAATGAACTCAACGCTGCAATAAGTCAATGGGCATTTTTAATTTGTCGCTTATATTTACTGTTTTTCTTTCCAAATATATACAAAACTAGGCATTTGTTGATCATATTTCGCCAAATGTGTTGATGAGGAATATGCAGTTTATGGTGATCTGTGTTGTTTAATAAGAAAAACATCTGTTTTCTGTCACTGGGTGATGGATCGGTCCTTATTGATTTCTTTTGTGTATGTCCTTTTTAAAAAAAATCTCTATGGATCGTTTTCTCAAATCTGAAATTGAAATGTGTTTGAGAATATAATAACTCGATGATGAGCAGAAGGCCAGATTTTCTTATTTGTATCATATTGATCGAGGTTGATATGAGCTCTTTAATCCTACCATGTTATTTTAATTTGTACTTTTTTAAGCTGTTTAAAAATGCAATCATGCCTTGATGCAATAAATGGTGTCAATTAAAGAAAGAACAATAACAAAAACGTGCATCGTTCACTTGTCATTGAGAAATATCAAAGAGTGTGTGAGTGCAGTCCTTAAAGGGGGCCTATTCTGCTTTTTGGGGTTTTCCCTTTCCTGTGTTATATAGGTTTTAATGCATGTAAATGTTCTACAAGGGCAAAAATCCCTCCAGAGGAAGTTTGTCTCCCACACACTCCCCCCCTCTGCCTGAAACGTCTCCATTAGACTCCTTTGTTTACTTCCGAAACATAGCGACATCACGATGTACTGCTCGTGCTTCTATTGGTTAGCGCTCCAACACATTGTACCTAAGGGGCGGGACATCTCTAAGCGGTTGACCAATCACAACAGAGCTAACCAAAAACCAATCAGAGCAGACTGGGCTCTGGTTTCAGACAGAGGGTGGAAAGAGGTGCTGCAGCACAGGCAGTATGAGAACAATAAAGAGCTTTTTGAACATTAAAGCATGGAGACATGTCCCAGTAGAGACACTACATACTGATATACACCTGAACATCAGCAGGAGAGGACTCTTTAAAGTAGAGACACTACATACTGATATACACCTGAACATCAGCAGGAGAGGACTCTTTAAAGTAGAGACACTACATACTGATATACCCCTGAACATCAGCAGGAGAGGACTCTTTAAAGTAGAGACACTACATACTGATATACACCTGAACATCAGCAGGAGAGGACTCTTTAAAGTAGAGACACTACATACTGATATACACCTGAACATCAGCAGGAGAGGACTCTTTAAAGTAGAGACACTACATACTGATATACACCTGAACATCAGCAGGAGAGGACTCTTTAAAGTAGAGACACTACTGATATACACCTGAACATCAGCAGGGGATTACTCTTTAAAGTAGAGACACTACATACTGATATACACCTGAACATCAGCAGGAAAGGACTCTTTAAAGTAGAGACACTACTGATATACACCTGAACATCAGCAGGGGATTACTCTTTAAAGTAGAGACACTACATACTGATATACACCTGAACATCAGCAGGGGATTACTCTTTAAAGTAGAGACACTACATGCTGATATACACCTGAACATCAGCAGGAGAGGACTCTTTAAAGTGAGACACTAAATACTGATATACACCTGAACATCAGCAGGAGAGGACTCTTTAAAGTAGAGACACAACATACTAATATACACCTGAACATCAGCAGGAGAGGACTCTTTAAAGTAGAGACACTAGATACTGATATACACCTGAACATCAGCATGATAGGGCCCCTTTATAGCTATAGTCAGAAGTGTTGAGTTAAATCTCGATGTGTGCAATGAAGAGACAACATGTCCATCAGAGTTGATCATTAATCAGCACGGACCAGTCTAGACCTGCTTGGTATTTGAACATACAGGGGGTAGTTATGACAGCTCTACAATATAATGCAGTCTGTTAATTAGACAGTATCAGCCATGCAAAGAATAATCATTTTTCTACTGAGTAACATTGAGATTATGTGCTTCAGGATCAAATTAGTAAAATAAGTGCACTAGTCATTCTAAAACAAACACTGTCAACTCCAATGAAGCCAGTTGACCCTGCGTCTATCAAGTCATAGCTGTTAGAAACTGCCCTCATAACACACCACCACACCACATCTCACCAACATCCAGGATTTCAGTTGCACGCCCTGTATGGAAATGTGCTTTTCCACCTCAAATCTCTTTTTAATTGAACTGCTGGATGAAACAGGGGAGAAATGCGGCTTATCCCCGTCCCTCTGGCCCGCGGCTCCCAGCAGCGACCGCTCATGTGTGGAGATCTCCAGGAATGGGTGGAATAACTCAGATTCCTAAAAACAGCAGGACTGCAGGCTGATCGAGGCCCAAGGTGTGTGACCATTGGTCGCCATGCGTGGAGAAAAAAATCACTACAGCTAATAGAGAGGCTGATCCTGCAACAGCTGCAGGCGTTAATGGATTACATAACGGGCAAACTGGCCACTGGACCAGGGGCCAGAAATGTCAGGAGCATTGGTCGATGTGCACAGGATAATCAATCAATCAATCAATGTTTATTTATATAGCCCAATATCACAAATGTTACATTTGTCTCAGTGGACTTCACAGTTTGTACAGAATATCAGTATGACAATACGACACCCTCTGTCCTTAGACCCTCACATCGTACAAGGAAAAACTTCCAGAGAAAACCCCACAGTTTAAAGGGAAAAATGGGAGAAACCTCAGGGAGAGCAACAGAGGAGGGATCCCTCTCCCAGGACGGACAGACGTGCAATAGATGCCGTGTGTAAATTGAAAAGATAATACATTTGCAACATAGGTAGTCCAAATGTTTTGAAATGCATGTGTGTATAATAAGAAGATGAATCCACGAGGATATCCATCCAGGACTTATGATCCAGGACCGCAGCCACGACTCAAGATCCAGGACTCGCAATCCATGACACAGGACCGCAGGATCATCCATGACTCCGGATCCCGACGTATATAGACACCAAAAAGAAAGAAATTTGGGGAAGCTGGGTTAATCGGAACATGAGAGTACACAGGTATAGACAGAGAGAAGGAAGAAGTAAGATGTCCCCCGACAAACTAAGCCTATATCAGCAAAACTAGGGGCTGAATCTAATCAGCCCTAACTATAAGCTTTATCAAAAAGGAAAGTCTTAAGCGCACTCTTAAAAACGGATAGGGTGTCTGCCGTCCGAACACAAACTGGAAGCTGATTCCACAAAAGTGGAGCTTGATAAGAAAAGGCTCTGGCTCCCATTGTACTTTTAGAGACTCTAGGAACAACCAACAACCCTGCATTCTTGGAACGCAATGCCCTAGTAGGACAATAGGGTATAATGAGTTCTTTAAGGTAAGATGGCGCCTGCCCATTAAGGGCTTTGTAGGCGAGAAGAAGAATTTTAAATTCTATCCTGTGTTCTATAGGGAGCCAGTGTAAGGCAGCCAGAACAGGAGTAATGTGGTCCCTTTTCCTAACTCTGGTTAGTACACGAGCTGCAGCATTTTGAATCAGCTGAAGCGACTTGACTGACTTCTTGGTACACCCTGATAATAAGGAGTTACAATAATCCAGCCTTGAAGTAACAAATGCATGGACTAGTTTCTCTGCATCGTTTTGAGGCAAGATATGCCTGATTTTTGCAATGTTACGTAGATGGAAGTAGGCGGTCCTTGAAATTGATTTTATGTGGGCGTTAAAGGATAAATCCTGATCAAATATAACACCAAGATTCCTTACAGCCTCACTGGAGGCCAAATTAATGCCATCCATAGTTAATATATCTTTAGATAATTTGTTTCGTAGATTCTTCGGGCCAAGTACAATAACTTCAGTTTTGGTCGTGTTTAACATCAAAAAATTTAAGGTCATCCACGTTTTTAAGTCCTTGAGGCAGTCTTGAATTTTATTTAGATGATTAATTTCATCAGGCTTGATTGATAAATATAGTTGAGTATCATCCGCATAACAATGAAAGTTTATAGAATGATTCCTTATAATATTGCCTAACGGAAGCATATATAGGGTGAACAAAATAGGTCCAAGCACTGAGCCCTGTGGCACTCCATGGCTAACTTTGGTTTGCATGGAAGATTCATCGTTGACACGTACAAACTGAGAGCGTTCAGATAGATAAGACCTAAACCAGCCTAAAGCAGTTCCCTGTATGCCAACTAAGTGCTCTAGTCTTTGCAATAGGATATCATGGTCGATAGTATCAAATGCAGCACTAAGATCGAGTAAGACAAGAATAGAGACAAGTCCCTTGTCAGAGGCTATTAGAATGTCATTTGTGACTTTAACCAGAGCTGTCTCTGTGCTATGTTGTGTTCTAAAGCCAGACTGAAAATCTTCAAATAAATCATAGTTTCTTAAGTAATCACACAGCTGTTTTGCGACTGCTTTCTCAAGAATTTTTGAGAGGAACGGAAGATTAGAAATAGGTCTATAGTTGGCTAAAACCTCTGGATCGAGGTTGTGCTTTTTAAGAAGCGGTTTTATCACTGCTACTTTGAATGATTTTGGAACATAGCCTGATAATAAAGACATATTCATAATATTTAATAAAGAAGTGCTAATTAATGGAAAAACTTCTTTTAACAGCTTAGTTGGAATCGGGTCTAAGATACACGTTGATGGTTTAGAAGAGAGAATCATTGAATTTAATTGTTCAAGGTTTATGGCTGAAAAGCATTCTAGTTTACTATCTAGTGTAATATTATTAGAACTTACATTTCCGGGAGCTGTTGATAACACTATACTGGTCAAAGGCAAGAGGTCATTGATTTTGTTTCTAAGAGTAACAATTTTATCGTTAAAAAAGCACATAAAATCATTACTACTGAGTGCTATGGGAATAGAAGGCTCAGTCGAGCTGTGGCTCTCTGTCAGCCTGGCTACAGTGCTGAAAAGAAATCTTGCATTATTCTTATTCTCATCTATTAATGAAGAGTAGTATGCTGCTCTCGCTTTACGCAGTGCTTTCTTATATTCATTGAGAGTAATATGCCAAATTAAACGAGATTCTTCAAGTTTAGTGGAACGCCATATCCTTTCAAGTTGTCTCGACTTTTGCTTTATTTTGCGGGTTTCGGCATTATGCCATGGAGCTAATCTATGTTGTTTTATTTTCTTCTTTTTCAAAGGAGCAACAGAGTCTAATTTTATTCGCAGCGCATCTGTAGCACTATCAACAACATGATCAATTTGGGGTGGTGTACATTTTGTATAAGTTTCCTCCCCTACATGCAGACATGCTATCGAGTTAAGTATTGGTGGAATCTCTTCCTTAAATTTGGCTATAGCACTAACAGATAGGTTTCTGCTGCAGGAGCTTTTGGCTAATGCTTTGTAGTCTAGTAACAGTACTTCAAAAGTTACTAAGAAATGGTCGGATAAAGCAGGATTATGCGGTTCGACTAATAGTTGCTCAATTTCAATACCATAAGTCAGAACAAGGTCAAGAGTGTGATTATAGCAGTGGGTTGGTTTATTTACACTCTGACAGAAACCAACAGAATCTAATATAGAGTTAAATGCAACAGTAAGGCTATTTTTATCATCGTCAACATGAATATTAAAGTCACCTACGATAATTACTTTATCTGTTTTAAGAACCAAAGCTGATAAAAACTCAGAGAATTCTGATAAGAATTCTGAATAAGGACCTGGTGCACGGTACACTGTAACAAATAAGATTGGCTGCAAAGTTTTCCAGGTCGGATGCGTAAGACTGAAAATGAGGCTTTCAAAGGAGGTATAATTTAATTTTTGTTTAGTATTGATAAGTAAACTTGAGTCAAAGATTGCTGCAACTCCACCTCCTCGGCCCGTGCCTCGGGCAATATGAGTATTGATATGGCTGGGTGGAGTGGCCTCATTTATGCTGACATATTCTTCATGTCTCAACCAAGTTTCAGTGAGACAGCATATATCAATATTATAATCTGATATTAAATCATTTACCAGTATTGCTTTAGATGCTAGAGATCTTATGTTTAAGAGACCACATTTAATCTTCCTGTTTTGTTGCACTGTAGTAGTTGTTACATTTACTTTTATTAGGTTATTATGTATGACACCTCTATTAGGTTTTACCTTAAATTGTCCTTGGGCAGACACACACACCGTTAATATTGGGTATTTTATTGGGGTCGAGATTCCTATGGATGACTGCCTAGGAGAGAGCGCAGAGAAGCGTGTAAGACTGCGACTCTGCCTCCTGGTCTCAACTCCAGTTTGTCATGGATTAACATAACACTACTTCACAAAGACCCAAAACAATTTCAAAGAGACACAAAATAACTACCAAAAAGAGCAATAAATGTTAAGTCTTTGGTAATTAGACCCCGATCCTGAAATGGTATATCTAAAGGGGGAAATGCAGCCGTGAGCATATAGGGAACCCCCAGGGGTCTAGACACTGGTGATGATGCTGAAGATCTGGATTTGATGAGGCGATGGGATGAAGAGGGGATGTGATGAGGTCTTTGGATTAGCTCTCCTGGCACTGGATATGATGAAAGGAGGTGGATGGGGAGGAGGCGGGCGGCAGCATGAACTCCTGAAATCACAGCGGACTGCAGGAGAGAGGAGAACCATTTTAAAGTTTGGCTGCAGCACAGTGATTGGCTTCTGGAGAATGAGGTGAATGTAATAGGTTAAAGAGAACGCCCGTGATGAGCTGATTATAAGCAGCTGCGGAGTGAATGTATATACCCAGTCTTCCTGAAAGAACTTGCGCTGAGATTCATAAGGACCACAAAGTGACTTGAATCAACTAAAAATAAGGGCTTAAAACCAAAAAGGGACAAGCAATTACTCAAAAAGGGCCAAAATAAACAGAAAGAATACCCAAAATGGCCACATATCGACCCAAATCAACTAGAAATAGGGGCTGATGACCAAAAAGAGACCAGTAGTTACTAAAAAGAGAAGTAAAGCATCTGCAGAGACACGAAATAACTTCAAAAAGGTGCAAAAAAAAATCACAGGGAGACAGAAATGACAACAAAATAGCGTAAAATTGGCCAAAAAGATACACAGTGGCTTAAAAAGGGACCAAAAACTACCACAAAGAGACACAAAACAACCAGAAAAGAGAGTCAAAACTTCCACAATGTCTGTTAACTTGATGGTTGGGCCTTTGCATTTGTGTCCAGTGTCACTGTCAAACTCAAGTTGAAGGCTAAAGAGGCATCCTTTGTACCCAAACACAACATGTGTGTGTGTGTGTGTGTGTGTGTGTGTGTGTGTGTGTGTGTGTGTGTGTGTGTGTGTGTGTGTGTGTGTGTGTGTGTGTGTGTGTGTGTGTGTGTGAACTTCCACATTTGTCTCTGTTTTGTCTGAGTACATATGCTTGTATGTGGTCACATTATATGCCCTTAATGTTTGTTTTGGTCCACAGGCTTCTTTGTCTGCGCTCCCCACTGATGTGTGTGTTCCCCGCAGAGAGTGTGTGTTCTTGGAGCCCCGTGGCGACCCAGATAACACTATCTCTGTGGAGCCAGAGCCCCGCGGTTCTATTCAGCGCTGAGGATGAAGGCCGGGGACTGCCCAGCACGCGGACATGCTCAAAGAAGAAGCAACAAGCTGGGCTGTCACTGTCGGCTAACCTGGTTTATAATGCTTTATAACCTCCTCCTTAGTGCCCCCGTGGGGAGCTCCGCAACATGTGTGTGTGTGTGTGAGCTGGGAAAGGGTTACACAGAGGAGGGCAAGAGACAAGAAGGGGGTGTATTCGGTGTTTTATTGCCACCATGGCACCCTCTGGACCGCTCCTGATTAGAGTCAAGCACAAACAGGGTCAAGCGGCTTTGCTAAAGAAGCGTCCCTCCCAGCGTGACATAGACACTTTCCATTTATTTGGGATGGATGCAGGGCTATTCTTTAAAAGGGGGACAGCTAATAGAAGACACATGATGGGGGTCCCGCACTAATTAGATCTTTCATTGTGGTACAAAGCAAAAAGTGGCAGTGGAAAACGCCCTGAGCCTTTTTTATAGCCCCTGAGGAACACCCTGAGAACGAGTGATTGCATGTACAAATCAGCGTTAGATCACTCTGATAAATGCAATTTCCTAATGAATCCAGAATCGCACGGGAGGAAGAAGACGGGGGTGACCTTCGTCTCTCTGAAGTGGCGGGAAATTGTCGTCCAGCTCTGGTTTCCAAACCCTCATCACATATTGATAAGGGAAAAAAGACTGGGATGATATTCAGCGGTCTGTCGTACCATTAAAGCCTCTCCAGACACAAGAGGACTTGGACAGGAAACACACCTAAACAGTCTTTCCAACAGGCTGTTGTTTATGTATGAAATGCTAATGAAGGTATCCATTTAGATTGCCTGTTCCATTTTTGAAAGGAATTGCGGATTAGAATAAAAGGACTGTAGTAAGGTGAAGGGGGTTTTCTTCCATTTTCGGGAGATTAGGCTTTTACCTACTTGCATAATTGGTCAAAGTGCGCACATGGCGTTTACATCATGAAGAACAGGATCATTACTCTAAGAACTGAATGTTACCGAGATTTATCCCACCACAAAAGCCTTATGTTATCGGTGGAGTTTTTTTTGTCCAGGAGCGCCTTTATTCCTCCCAACGTGGAGATGACTAATGAAGACTGGATCGCCACGTGAACCCACACTGAGACCCTCCAGACTTTGTGTCTGTTTTGATGTGCTAATTTTATTTATCTGGGGCATGTCGTGCAGACAAATGCAGGATTGCAAATGAGCGTAAACACAACTGCACACACACAGATGGCAATTAGCAATACGTATAGAGCTTAGTTTAGGTTGTGAAGCAAATGCACCCCGTTATTCAGGAAGTAATGGTTTGGCTACCCCATTTTTTGTCTTTCATAAAGAAACGTATCATTATATATTTTCCGCATTAAAGTGATTATATTTAGGCAACCCCTATCAGATGTCATTTAAAGGTGGGGTAGGTACTTTTGGAGTAACCAGCTCGAGTGCGCTAGAATTAGAAAATACACAGCGGGACAAATCTGCCACTTCCTTACAGAGCCCCTCCTCCAACACACACGAACGCGCACATGACCAATGAGGGCACGAGATAAGTTTGTGCACAGATGGAAGGCTGACAGGCAGGTAGGCCATCCAGTTACTTTAGCCGGGCCGGCTCAGATGATTGGTCGTGCTTTTTACAGCGCCACGGCTTCCACAGATGATATTTTTGTTATGGATTTTTTGGTCAAAGCACTTCAGATATTCATTGCTATCGGGATGTTAAGAGCATTCCATGGAATATAAGAAAAAGTGTATCTCGAGCCGGTTTCTCAAACTGACCTACCCCAGCTTTAACAATTTTAAGCGACTTGCAAAATAAAATAATACAACTAAATAACAAATTTTTGGCTTTAAAGAGGCCCTATTTCCTGTAGTGTGTTATATAGGTTTGTGTGCATGTAAACGGTCTGCAAAGGCTAAAATCCAGAGGCAGTTTCTGTGACATCACTGTGTAACACTCATACTTCTATTGGCTAGCTCTCCAACACATTGTACGTGATAGGCTGAGAGGGCGGGACATCTCTAAGCGGTTGACCAATCACAACAGAGCCAGCCAGCTAACCAATCAGAGCAGACTGGGCTCTGGTTTCAGACAGAGGGTGAAAAGAGGTGCTGCAGCACAGGCAGTATGTCCCAGTGGAGACACTAAATACTACAAAAATATGTACTTCAAGATTGACATAATAGGGCACCTTTAAAGATGGGATGTTGGCGAGGATGTCCAATATAAGATCTGGCTCTTTAAATCTTAACATTTTGCTTTGATTATTTTATTATTTGCGGATGCAGTGAAGGGAAATTAACACACATTAACACACTTACCAAATGCAACTTTTTCCACCTTGTTTTGAGCAGACTATAACTTGACATTGGTCAGAGTAACCCGGGGACATTTATAGTTCACCCACCGTTTATTTCACCACTACTCCCCCTTGGCAATTTCTTCCAATTACTGTTTATCACACTCAGGTGCTGCCATGCTCTCTCCCTCGCCCATCAAACAACCAGAGTTTCATAGGACTCTAACTACACCAATGCAGGTGGTGTAGAAATGCAGGGTATTTTTTAACACAGGGGTAAAAAAAACAACCCCAAGCTAATCTTAGTTTTCCCCATTCAAAAGCATTGTCTTTCTGTACTGGTTTTCTTCCAGCAGCATTTCTGTAACGATTCTCTCCAGAGATGTAACTGGAACTCTTACTCTCAGGATTATGCATTTTCTGGAGGCAGCAAAAACATCACAAACCATTTCCATTACATCTGTTCGGCTCCTAAGTGCTCAGAGTGCCTTTCCCATGAGGACACAGACCTTTATATTTTTCCTGTCGACCCCACAGAGTGGACTCTTAATGACAGTGCTGCTGCTGGTTAGGATGAGGAACTCCAGTGAGGTCGACATCGTGTAAAACACATTCAATGTCCACTGCACATCTTCTCTGGTGTCATCCGTCAGTCAGTGGATCATTGGGATCATTTGACTTTGACTGAAGCCACTCCTGTGTTATTGTCTTGACCTAAATATCCACTGTCTTGAAGTTGATGGGATGTCTTATCGTTTCCTATCTCCTAACATGTGATATTTGCAAGTATACAGCTTTGATATATGGAATCATGTTTTCAGAGCAATTCAAATAATATTGCACCTGTAGATGCCAATTGTTTTGTATCATATGTAATTGCAATATTAATCACATCATATTTATTGTGTTATCAGATTTGAACATGTTGACTATCTGAGTCAGAGGCTCTTTCTTTTTACCCTGCATGTAATTAACTCACCCCCTTGAATTAGTTTCTGAACAATTCGTATTTTTACACATAAAGAGTTGGTAACGTGTCTGGAAAGTGTTATTCTTTTGTAAAATTGACTCAACTGACTGCAGAAAACTGTTTAAAGAAGTGTACGGCGCTCCTTTGTTATGTTAGCACTCTTAAGAAAGCTTCCATTGGTCAACCGGACCTGAAATGAAAATTTAAATTCCCTCCAACATTCGCCTGAAAAAAAATGTGGCTTTCCAAATACAGAACACAGATTTTCTTGCCTTGAAAAGAAGATATTCATAATAAAATTGTATGGATGTTTAAGAAAGCAACCCGTGTGTCAGCATATATATGTGTGTTATTTTGGCTTGTGTGTGTGGCATCCAACGCTCGGTCACTGAAAGACATTCTTGCCCCGTGCCTTCGGTCTCTGTGGTCGCAGGGAGCGGCTGATTGTCCCACAGCTATTGCCACACACACACACTCACACACACACACACACACACACACACACACACACACACACACACACACACACACACACACACACACACACACACACACACACACACACACACACACACACACACACACACACACACACACACACACACACACACACACACACACACACACACACACACACACACACACACACACACATACACACACATTACTCAGGCATGGAGATACAACTGCACAAGCCTCACTCCGTCAAACGCTTGCCCACACTCATGCCCACACATTGAGGGGTAGCCAGAGGGCAGCGTGTCAGGAGGGTGAGCTGGACGAGGCTGAAGAGAGAGAGCCAGGACTGGAGGTCTGCCATCACACAGCATCCAGATCTGTGCCAACGAGCAGAAAACAAGTCTGGACCAACCTCCTCACTCTGGCCCGCTGCTCCGCCTGATTCACAGCCAGAAAACTCCTGCTAAGATCACTGCTGAGACTCATGGGCACAGAGAATCTCGCCAGGTTCAAGTTACAATATGCAGCTTCTGTCTGACTTGTTGGTCGTCTATTCATTAAACATCCCATCATACCTATCGGAGGAAGTCAAGAACATCTTAATTTAAAACCATTGCCATGGTCTTAATGTGTTAAATTAAGCTAAAAGAGTGGACATTGTGAACATGCTTTTCCATACAATTAAACTGTCAGTGTTTTGGTTGAAAAAATGATAAATGTTGCATTTGTTTTACTTCCACTTGAGTGGCAGAAGCTGAACGTTTTTAAGAATGTATACCTGTTACTTTTAGCTAACTGGTACAATCATTTATTAGTATTAGCACGATCTTCTATCCATCACTTTTAGACGACTGTTTGTCCGCAAATCCATAACTCTTTAGCTAACTACCTTAACCATCTATTTGTAGCCTATTACCTTAGCTTAAAGTGCACCTATCATGCTATTTGTAGGCAATAGCATAGGTCTCAGATATATAAAAAAACATGTCTATGAAGTGTTTTGCTCAAAATACCAAACAGATCATCCATTCTATCCCTCTATTTCACTTCCTGTTTCAAAAGTGCTGATTTGGGGTATAAAGCTTTAAAAAATGAGGGGTCTTAGCTCATGCGGGACCCGGCAGCTACTGTCTAAACTAAATACTGCCGTGATGAAACGCCATATCATGGATTATCAAGGATTATCTCTGAAACAGTATGGAGCTCAAAGGCTTTCTCTCTTGCCGGTTATACCACAAGGTGAGTTCCTTTTTACTTCCTGCTTCTTCACACACATGCTCTCCAGTACAGGTTAGCTCTGAGTGTTAGCGATGCTAATGTAAACACCGACCATGTTACGTACAAAACAGTCGGGCATTGTTTCTGATAGCAACGTTTCTGATTGGGCCGTGGGTCCACATTTCAGATATTACGTCATATCGGACGCAAATCTGGATCAGCTCCGTTGTTCCCCCGTTTTTAGAGATTTAGGTACGGAGGAAAAGAGAGAAGGTTTTATTTTCTGACGCTGCGTGAGTTCCCCGACACACCGGGGAGGGACACATCTTTATGTATAAAAGACATCAGAAAGTGCATTTTGCATGATAGGTCCCCTTTAAATTGAAACCATCCATTACTGTTGGCTTGACCATTAATGCGTAACTTTAAGCTAACTATTTTAACAGTATAAACATACATATTAAGCTAACTTATCAAATCATTTATTTAGCCTCTTAGCCTACTATTTCACTGCTTTAACAATACAATTGAACAGTTTCTTCCATAACAGGATGCTAATTATTTCATTTCATTTCAAACCTTTATTTATCCAGGTGTATCCCATTGAGATCATTGATCTCTTTTTCAAGGGAGACCTGCTCAAGTAGGTTCCACATGAAACATAAAAACATAAACAGAACAACAAAAAGGACATCATACAGCATCAACAGTTTACATGCATATTTAGCTAACTATTAGCTATCTAGACTTCTACCTAACATTTGCCCTCCTTTATTAATAATAACTAACTAAGCTTATTATGGAAAAAGTTGAACAATTAAGTTCAGTTAACTACTTCAATAATTTATCCATTACATGCGCTACAACTGCCCTCAGGTGGGTTCACAGCCAGTCTGCTTATTAGCTGCTAACAGTCCATTTACTCCATATCACACAGATTTGTATTTTTATGTAGATGTTTTCTTTCTTTACAAACAAATACATGAATATCTTTCATATAACATATCTTCTCCCATCCCCTTGCAAATGCAGAAGTACCAGGGGGGCCATCAGTGATCTGGAAAGATGCAAGTTTTAACCATATATTGCATTTAGATGGAATAAGTCAACGTGCTACCCACAGGCAGCAGTAACTCAGACCTTGCATTCATTTCACCATCAATATTTCATTTCCCCCCGAAGGCCGCTTACGAAAGATGGAGAAAGTCAAGGATCTTTATTGAAAAGAAGAGAAATGGAGACAAAACAGACAAAAGGGCCTGGATATATGTATGCATTTGAATGCTTCATGTATCTGTGTGTGTGTGTGTGTGTGTGTGTGTGTGTGTGTGTGTGTGTGTGTGTGTGTGTGTGTGTGTGTGTGTGTGTGTGTGTGTGTGTGCATTCATCCATATGTGTGTGTGCACAAGGTTGTGCAGGTGTGTGTGAGTGTGTGTGTCCACCCCCGCCTACAATCTAAGACCTCTTCAAGCCACTAGACTGCCTCAACCACCCCCTCCTGCACGCACACACGCACACACACACACACACACACACAGACACACACACACACACACACACACACACACACACACACACACACACACGCACACACACACACACACACACACACACACACACACACACACACACACACACACACACACACACACACACACACACACACACACACACACACACACACACACACACACACACACACACACACACACACACACACACACACACACACACAGACACTTCTACTCCCTATGTCTGCTCGCTGTTGAGGGCTCCTATTTGATTAGCTGCGATTTGCTTTGTGAAGCAGTGGAGCAGGATTTGTCTCACCAGGGAAGCTGTACACACACACTTTCAGAAACAGATGCGGGGGTTCTTAGACAAAACACACACAGAGAGACACACACAGGATACATGCTCATAGGCACATTTCACATGTAGCTCTTCCTTAAGATTGATCCAACCTTTTCCTTTAGGAAGTGAGGAGCTATGCTATTATTATCATAAATGTGTATGGTTAACAAATGACTATCCTGACTAAAACATAAAAACAACTCCAAGCAGGTGTCTCACAGGTCCTTTAATGGTGACTAACCCATGTGTGTTTACTGGCCATGACCTCATCCCGCCGTCTCAGGAAATCACCTCTGATTACATAAGGATGACTGCGGAGCGACACCCTATCTCCCGATGCCGAGGTCCACTAACCATCTCCCTTAATAATGGATGAGAGGTCAATGTGTTGGAGTGGGTGCGTGTCTTCGAGAGGCCGCGTGAAAACGGCACAAAACAAACAACGGCTGTCAATGTCAGACTGCCTTTGTGTCGTCTTCATTCCTCAGGGGAGACAGATTAAAGGAAACTGATGTAAAGTGTGTGTGTGTGTGTGCGTGTGCGTGTGTGTGTGTGTGTGTGTGTGTGTGTGTGTGTGTGTGTGTGTGTGTGTGTGTGTGTGTGTGTGTGTGTGTGTGTGTGTGTGTGTGTGTACAGTTAGATGATGGTGGTGGAGAGCACTAGAAGCAAGTCTCCTATACAGTAGATGGAGGTTTGTAAGGTATGTCTAACTCATCTGGATGGTTCCTGTACATTCATGTGATATCAAGCTTGTTGGAGAGGCATGCACACAGCTATGTTTTAATGTTTGAAACACCAAAGTATGTTCAGTATGTCACTACAAGAGAGAAGACTTTATGCAACTCTAACCCCAGAAGCAAAACCATATCATTGGATCCAACTAAGAAACAATTTGGTATTTGGATGTGGACAAGGATGGCAAACACAATAGAAATGTGGCCCAGTGCAAGGGATGTGTAACCTATTCTATCCGCTATCTGTCCATAAACAGGCTCCAAGGTGATAATCCTATATTTTAACAACAAGATTCATCTTTTTTGGCTAAATCTGTTCTGTCCCTCATTGGTATCATTTGGCCTAATATAAAAAAAAATCCCAATTTGTCCGCCTAAATGAGCCCTTGAAGGTAAAGTGTGCTACTTTTTGTATGCATGTCGAATCAGTGTTCATGGTAGATGCAGCAATAAATTACTAGACTCTAAATGAAAGTTTCATTACCCTGCAGTTTTCCTTGCATCAAACTGCGTCACTGTCATATCAAATGACGCTGCTGGATGCAGAAAGAAAAACAGATTTGCAGATTATGTTGGTAAAGCATCCACTGAGGAATTTATGTCTTCAATCGTCTACATTTACCGTGGAAATGTAGTGGATAGCCAAATCAAAGGCTGCATATTTAATATTTAATGGTACAGAAATCATGTCCAGGTAAAGTAAAACAATGCACTGCGAGACATCAGGTAAATATTCCATCAATGACATCTCCTTCAGGAGACGTGGCTGTTTATTTCTTCGTGCTGTGTTTCTGTTAATTCCCATATCTCCCCCTGCAATGACGAGCAGAAATCACTCCTCACTTGGGTTTCTCTGCTCTCTGTTCTCCTGTCTCTCCCACACCCTCCCCCACCCTCCCTCCACCACAAGGGGTTAATTAAAACTGATTGGGTCCTCTGAGAACACACCTGCCTCTGACAGGTAAGGTATCGGGCTCATATGAACCGTGTGTGTGTGACTGTGTGGATATATGTGTGTGTAAGCACATCCTGTGCTATGCTGTTCAAACAGTCCCATTAAAGCGCAATGATCAGCAGGCTCGGGGAGTAATGGATTACATGTAACTAGATCACATAATCAGGATACAAAAACTCAGTTAAGAAATCCGATTACTGTTCCATTTAAAAATACATATGGGGCTTTCACACCAACGCGGTTCCAGGGCCGGTTCGGAGCTAGAGCCTGAAAAGCACAGTTTCTTCCTGTTCACACCGCAGCGGAGCCGCCTCTAAACTCCGGAATCCGGTTCGTTTCAAGCACCAAACACTTTTTGGTCTAGAAGCAAGAATCGCATACGTCACGCTTGCGTTGGAGGGGGGTGAGATTAACCCGAGCTAACAGTTAAAGGCGAGTACGGCAAATAAAAGTTGTAACAAGCAGTAGAGCTGAGCAAAGTGACAAGTAGACAAGTAGAATCATAATGAAAAATACGCCGTTATAGGGATAGGATAGCAACTACAAGTGGTCAATGTATTCAGTTTAGCTTCGGTTGCTATGCTAACATCACCCATTTTATACCAGAGAAACTTTAATAACAGCGTTCTGAACAGCGTCAATTCATACTGAAACACATTAACTTGGGGAATTGGGGATATGTATCAGCTGCTTGTGTGACAGTCAGAAAGTGAATTCACATTGGTCGCGGAGAATAAACTCCCGTCGGTCGGTAAATGCCGCTAAAACACATGAATAAACAATGAACCACGGCACTCTGGAGAAAAGCATAAGGTTGGAGAAGTCGTCATTTAATTAAATCTGGCTTCTTATGATTAAAAGCAACACGATCATCGACCGGACGCAGTCCCCTGTTGTTGTTGTTGTTGTAGCGACGTAAACGGTGACGTCATGACGCAGCAGCGGCAGCACCAGTCGGGCTCTGGGCGGTGTGAACAAAACGGGGGCTGAAAAGAAAAACCGGTTCCGAACCAGAAAAGCTCTAGCACGGAGCTAGAACTGGAAATGCGATGGTGTGAAAGCCCTAATAGAGATTACTAGCAGGACATTGGTATTGACGTAATCCAAAAGTAACGTAAAGTAATCAGGTTACATTATATTTTGATTCTCAGATTAGGTTGTAACGTAATTTATATAGTAACCCTCCCAACCCTGGCTCTGTGTGTGTGTGTGTGTGTGTGTGTGTGTGTGTGTGTGTGTGTGTGTGTGTGTGTGTGTGTGTGTGTGTGTGTGTGTGGCCCTCAGTATTTAACTCAGCATTTGCATGTGATTTGTGTCTGTAGACGCGTATGCATATCATTAGTGCGTGTCCCTTCTTTTCAGAGCCACTTAAGGGGCTCACGCTTGATGTGCTGATTAGACCTCGCTGGCTGGAACCAATCGCGGCTCTGCTCTGAGTTCACGCCTGTCTGCCTGCCCGTCATGTCGAGAGCTACTGGAGGAGGAGACACAAATACAGTTTAAACCTCAGATCATCACCTACAATATAACAGAGATCACACACGAAGTAAAATATCATCAAGGTAAGGCAAGTTTATTTCTATAGCACCTTTCTTTACCTGCCAGTGAATATAAAACTGTGTGCAATACACACGCATAAACCCTTCATGATTTATTTCTCTTTACAAAACTGAAAGAAAAAAATATATGGTGCAGCGGGAGAATGAATAGTTAAATTAAAGCAGCAGCAGAAAGAAAAGCCTGTATTTAAAATAGTAAGAGTTACAGCAGACCAGCAGGATTATGGGAGTTTGCTCCAGATGGAGAGTAATAATCAGAATAATCAATAGTAAAAGTGTCACTACAGCTCACACAGACGCTGATAGACGCACGTTCATGTAAACAGTCAAATGCATGAATGAAACAGTGATGAAAAACATGATGGCACACATTAAGGCCGTGATTTTGTGTGTGTGTGCATATTTACTGGCAAGGGAGGTGTTTGTGTGCAGAGGCAAGAACGAGTGTTGTATAACAGCAGCTGGCAGGGGAGAGGTAACACACACACACACACACACACACACACACACACACACACACACACACACACACACACACACACACACACACACACACACACACACACACACACACACACACACACACACACACACACACACACACACACACACACACAGACACACACACACACACACTGAGATCCCGCTGCTAGGTTGGCAAGTAGAACAGTCAAATTAGCCACTGGAGATCAAACTGATCCAAGCAGTCTGCTGGGAAAAGGTGGAGATGGAGATGGAGGAAGAAAATCACGTAGATGACAGCGAGGAGGAAGATGAGAGGCGAAGAAACGACGGAGAGTTGTAAATGAGTCGGAGAAAATACTAGCGGGGAAAATGAAAAACGGTAGAAGATGTAATTGAGGGAGGGGGAATGCTGTAGAGACCAGTACTGGAGCAAAAATGAGCCGGATTGAGTGAGGAAATAAGGGTCTAACAAGGGGACACATGACACTTATTCCAGAAGAGCAGTGGTGTAAAGTACATGTACTCAAGTACTGAAGTACAATTTTGAGATACTATGACTTTACTTGACTATTTGAATGTGTTGCTACTCTGTACTTCTACTCCACTCCATGTATGTAATACCTTTAGTTACTTTACAGATGTGGATGAATGATGTGAAATCTAATCAAGTGTTAAATCAGACTTTAGTTCCACCTGGAGTAAATCCACCAGCTACCCTGCAGTATACAAAGTCATTCAAACTAGCTGCACCTTTAGCAGCTTTGAGAACACTTTCATGATCAATCATTATAAAACATATCATATCTATTATTCTGAAATGGACCAATCTGCACAACGACTACTTTTACTTTTGGTACTTTAATGATATTTTGATGATCATACTTTTCTACTTTTACTTGAGGAACATTTTGAATGCAGGACTTTTACTGTAACAGAGTATTCCTACACTCTGGTACTTCTACTTTTACTCAAGTACAAGATCCGAGTACTTCTACTTTTACTTAAATACAAGATCTGTATTCTTCCACAGAGTACTTCTTCCACCTCTGCAGAAGAGGACACCACTTTGATGATTTAAGCTTCAAGTTAAGCTATTTTAGCTCAAGTTATAAATATATTTAAAAGACTATCGCATATAAAAAGATTAGAAAATTAAGATATCATGCATTTCAAAGCATGTCCACAGATATTAGCAGTAGAATAACTTGAGACAGAACACAAGCAGAGAGTAAACATGTGGTCCCTGATGGAGCCGCCTGCCCTTCATGGCCAATTAGTAACCAAATGTAATCTTGGCGTGACCTGAAACCGTACTTCACCCCTGGGTTAGTCCTTTTACTTTTTCAACATACAGTGAATTGCATTACTCATCAAATCTGAGGGAAATGAGTTTGCAAGCAGGCATATCTTATACTCAGGGATCATTATTGCAATACCAACGTGTATGATTGTAATTTCAATACGTGAGAAACGGTAGATCTGCGCACTGCAAACTGACTATAAAGGAAATCAGACTGTGTTCTTTATCTCAGCTGGGGTCTCGCCAATAAAGTGGGTTTGAAAGCACTGTGCAGACAGTCAGGGGTGAGCAGCTGCGAATGAAGAGGCAGACAGGTTCTCGTAGTCTCGACTGAGCTCCTTAACATGACACAGAAGTCACACAAAGCCCAACTAGACGGCTTAAAGGAGAAAGTGGTTGTTTTTCAGTCTGTATCAAAAACCAGTCAAGCACGGTCAAACACTTTGTTCAAGTCCAGGAGTAGAAATGAGAAAAGGAACCGTCTGTTTCTGTCTTCTGTCTTTTAACTTTCTGTTTGTCCGTGGTTCAGATTAAAAACGTTTAACAGGAAGTTCCCCTCTCACACAACCTGTAACCCCTCACAAAATAACTTTGTTAGCTAATAAAATGCTGCCTGGTTTAAGCGCTTATGCTGTATTAGCATTTCTACTGAAGGAAGTGAGCTAGTTAGCCAGACATGCTAACTTTTTTAATCTTAAGGTGCACGGACACCTGGCGTTCACGCAACACTTTTCTCGATCCACAATCAATTTCAATTGGAAATGGACATGATAAAATTGAATATTTGGTGCTGACTTTTTTGCTGAGCTGCTTTAAAAATGCTTTTTCTTGTCCCAACCTCTAATCCTAATTTGATGTATTTTTATTTTGAAGTACAGACAGGAGTATTTTCTCTGTAATGAGGCGGGTTGAGCCAGAGCTGGACCAGACCCACAGCAGCAGCAGGTCGGTCCAGCTCATTATGCAAGGCTGCAGACACACAGAGTAGAGGGGGGGGAAGCTAAAGAAGAGAGAGAAACGTGGAGAGAGGAGAGATGGAGATGCATTCAGAGAAGGAAAATGAGAGAGAGGAATGTCCAGAGTTGGGAGGCTTACTTAAAAAATATGTTGAAAAAATATAGTAATCTGATAAGAATGAGGTGAGGAAAGTAGCGTTGAGGGGAGACATGCACAAAGAGAGGATGAGAGGGAGCAGAAGGACTGAGGTTTGTCCTCTGGCCGATGGTCAATTAGTGGCAGGAGAGAAGCAGCAGATCAGTGTTAGGCTGCAGCTCTCAGCCCGTTTACTCCTGAAGAGGCAGCTGGGGCTCCTCCAACACCATCGTTAGGGCTCATGCTAACGAGGGAAACGTGAGATGAAATGATTCCTGTGTTTCATTGGATGCTGCTCTAAAATGAGATATGTAGTGCTTGAAAGATCTGAGGTAACTGAGTTGTGACTGAGGAGTTCCAGCAGCATTTGGGAGTAAGGTCACTTCTGAACTTCAGCAGGTTTTTGATGACTTGTAGCAGAATAAAATAGGTATTAGCGTATTAGTAGCAGATGTCAAAGGTATTAGAAACATGTCACTGTGACCCTGATTGCAATCGATGTCGTATTAAAACATAGGATAGAAATAAAGGTTAATGTTAGGCTATAAAATAAGACCAGAGCACTCAGAGTCAGGAACTGTACCGAAGCATTGAATAACTCCCGTTTGGCTGCACCTGAATCCACCTGTCCGATTTCTTCTTGATTCAAAAGGTGTTTTTCCTCAATTTTTTGCCTACTAAGCTTATATGATTTAAAGACTTGGAAATAAAAAATGAAATAAAACACATATAGAGTCAGCTGTAACTTAAAGGTGGGGTATGTAATGTATTTTAGAAACACTTGTTATATTCCATGGAATGCTCTTAACATCCCGATAGCAATGAATACATTAAATGCTTTGAATATAAATACACACAAAAAATGCAATCTGTGGAAGTCGTAGTGCTGTAAAAAGCACGACCAATCATCTGAGCCGGCTAAAATAACTGGATGGCCTACCTGCCTGTCAGCCTTCCATCTGTGCACAAACTTATCTCGTGCCCTCATTGGTCATGTGCGCGTTGGTGTGTGTTGGAGGAGGGGCTCTGGAAGGAAGTCTGAAGGAAGGGGCAGATTTTTTCCGGTTGTTTATTTTCAAATTCTAACGCACTCAAGCTGGTTTCTCCAAAATTACCTATCCCACCTTTAACCGTATACATTGTTGGATTGTAATACATAATAAACATTTTAAGGTTGAACTAAATTACTATAGTTATTCCCATTCAATTATACTAAGTAAAGCAAACACCCAATTCAGAGAACAAAGAGGATTAGCAGCAATTTTCTTCACTTATTGCCATGAAATACATATTAATGAGATGGACCCCTCTTAACAAAGCCAGAATAAAGACTCCCATTTCCCAGACATTTCACTTTGTCCACGTCACTTCTAATTGCCTTTGTCTTTCTACAACGTCACATGTGTTTGTCTTCGTTCCTATAGACCTTTCACATGTTCCCGTAAAAAGCCTAATTTGTTTGTCTTTGCCTCATTTGTGTGTGACGCTTTTATCTGCTAAACAAACCACTCCCAACTTGCTGGATTTTAAAACAAGATGCACCACAATTTCAATTAAAAGTATGTTTTCTGTGTGAAAAACAACCTTGATCTTGACCTTGTTGACCTCAGACATGGCTACAATCTTGCACACACACATTCCCCTTCACACTCTTTGATATGCAGAACAATCAGACGGCGTTAGCATTCAGACCACACGTCTCTTGTGCCCATTGCATGCCAGCCAGACACACAAACACATAATGGCCAGACTACATGCCCTTAATGGGGAGGCAGACAAACAGAGGAATGCTGCAGAGAGGACGGAGCAAAGCGAACGTCTGCACACATCAGCCGGAGCTCAATAGAGATTGGCCAGGAACGCATAAACTGGCCCTGCAGGAGCAAAACCAGTTAAATAGGGCTTCTGTTCTACTTCTGCTCCTTTCATTGTGTGACTCTTTAAGTCTGAGAGAGAAAACGCTGGAACGGGAACAACAGAGACCTGACAGAGATCCAAAGCTTTAGCATTTACTTACATTACATTTACGGGAATTCAGAGGGTTGGATCAAAATCAGCAGAGGAAAACAACCAGAAGAGTTAGGACAGAGGTTCCTTGGATTAAAGGGGCCCTATTTCTGCTGATGTTCAGGTTCATATCAGTATGTAGTGTCTCTACTTTAAAGAGTCCTCTCCTGCTGATGTTCAGGTGTATATCAGCATGTAGTGTCTCTACTTTAAAGAGTCCTCTCCTGCTGATGTTCAGGTGTATATCAGTATGTAGTGTCTCTACTTTAAAGAGTTCTCTCCTGCTGATGTTCAGGTGTATATCAGTATGTAGTCTCTCTACTTTAAAGAGTCCTCTCCTGCTGATGTTCAGGTTCATATCAGTATGTAGTGTCTCTACTTTAAAGAGTCCTCTCCTGCTGATGTTCAGGTTCATATCAGTATGTAGTGTCTCTACTTTAAAGAGTCCTCTCCTGCTGATGTTCAGGTGTATATCAGTATGTAGTGTCTCTACTTTAAAGAGTCCTCTCCTGCTGATGTTCAGGTGTATATCAGTATGTAGTGTCTCTACTTTAAAGAGTCATCTCCTGCTGATGTTCAGGTGTATATCAGTATGTAGTGTCTCTACTTTAAAGAGTCATCTCCTGCTGATGTTCAGGTGTATATCAGTATGTAGTGTCTCTACTTTAAAGAGTCCTCTCCTGCTGATGTTCAGGTGTATATCAGTATGTAGTGTCTCTACTTTAAAGAGTCCTCTCCTGCTGATGTTCAGGTGTATATCAGTATGTAGTGTCTCTACTTTAAAGAGTCATCTCCTGCTGATGTTCAGGTTCATATCAGTATGTAGTGTCTGTACTTTAAAGAGTCCTCTCCTGCTGATGTTCAGGTGTATATCAGTATGTAGTGTCTCTGGGACATGTCTCCATGCTTTAAGGTTCAAAAAGCTCTTTATTTTTCTCATACTGTCTGTGCTGCATCACCTCTTTTCACTCTCTGTCTGAAACCAGAGCCCAGTCTGCTCTGATTGGTTAGCTGGCCGGGTCTGTTGTGATTGGTCAACCGCTTAGCAATGTCCCGCCCCTTAGCCTATCACGTACAATGTGTTGGAGCACTAGCCAATGGAGCGCAAGTGTTACATTGTGATGTCACTATGTACCGGAAGTAAACAAAGGAGTCCAATGGAGGCGTTTCAGTCAGGGGGGAGAAGCTCCCTCTGGGAACACAGGGATTTTAGCCTTTTTAGCACACAATACTATTTAACACACTACAGCAGTGACCATCAACGTCTCGTGAGTAATGTGCAGTACCGGAGTCCAACAGAGAGGCAGCAGCAGCGGGACAGTAGCCTGCGTACTGTGTAGCGTACTGCGTAGCCTCCCCCCCCTCCCCGATCAACAAATTCAAAATTCAGGGCTATAAAAAAAAAATCGCTGGCCCCCGAAAGTGTCTCTAGGAATAATTTTGGCCCTGCACTATAGGAGAGGGACCCGGAAGCATAATAGAGCCTCTTTTAAAAAAAACTATTACACATTTTCTGAAAGTGGTGTTCAAATATCCCAACAAGGCATTATCTTTTGCTAACATTTGGTAAATAAAGGAGAAATCTAGAGACCTGAGTAGACAAAGTTACAAAGTTAGTAGAACAAACACCTACGTTTGACACATTTTACCTTTCTGAATTGAACCGTGCATATTCTATCTTGCATTGTCTCACGTAATATTAGTATTTAGTGTATTTTTGACCCTAATGATCCCAAATGCTCTGTGATCAGAAAATATGAAAATACAGTGCATTTACGTGAAACGCAGTACATTTCATCTTCTCGATTTCCTGTCAGCAAACAAAGGGGAAGGCTCTTTTGTCGAGGCTCCAATTCCTCCGCTACACCCCTCCTGTGCTTCCCTGTGATTAGGTTCAGAGCACATTGCGGGGGTGAGGGGCGTGAAATCATTTGTGGTTGTAATTATGGGCTCCCCTCTCCAGAGTAATCATGAGCTATTAAAACCCGCCCTCCGCTCAGCCCCCCAACATCGCCAGTTAACATCTATGTTCCTCCGGGAGGCTGCAGGGACAAGGCCAACTACCCGCAAACTGCAGAGGGCACGGAGGTGTGTGTGTGTGAGTGTGTGTGTGGGAGGGTATGTGTGTGGGAGGGTATGTGTGTGTGTGTGTGTGTGTGTGTGTGTGTGTGTGTGTGTGTGTGTGTGTGTGTGTGTGTGTGTGTGTGTGATGTACCTGTGCAGCCAGCCTTTTGTGTGTATGGAAATCCTTAAGGTAATACAGAGCCGTTAAAGCTGAGCTAAAACAAATAATACAACATAAAAATAGAAAAGTAGAGCGGATTTGTTGTACTTTACATTGGCTTCTGTAAAAGTGGCATAACTAAAAATAGGTTGCACTTGATCTTTAACATTATGCTAATACAACATGGGATGTTTAAAGGTTACGATTAATTAAAGTACTTAAAGTAAAAAAAAACGTACTTCTGTAAGGTACATCATGGCTTAGAAACCAAGAAATCTACCTTATTGCTAAAGTTACATTCTGTAACATTTGTGGATGAAACTAATTTAGAAGTCAAAGTTTATCAAAAACATGAACAAGTTGAACTTGTGTTAATAAGTTAATGGGAAGACTAACACTAAGGAAGTGGACCTTTAAAATAATGTGTCTTAATCAAACGGCAAACTCTGGGGCAGAGCCGGGAGGCCAATAAGGAAGTGCCACAAACTGCAGTACATCTATCGGCCGATATGCGATGACTGTATAAAGGATGAATTTCCATAGACCCCCATGTTAAAATGCCCAACTTTACAGCAGAAATCCACCCCTGGATGCAATACAAATTCTTCGGGATATAGTTAGATTATAAAATATAAGTTCTGAAAGTGTTTGCATAAATTAGGGCGTGGTCACTTTGATGGACAGGTACGTGTCTCACTGTCAGCTAACAGCAACTTGTCCACTCTGCTAGGCTACAACGTTAGCTAGTTGTAGTTACTGTACCATACAGTTTAGTTTATTATTCAGCCTTGGGTAAGACTTTTATAGTCGATGGTTATGACGCCCAAAATGCTAAACGGGAGCAAATGTTAAAAGGGCAGCCAATTATCCCAGTGGTGGCCGCCGGAGTCCGCCGGCCGGCGTTATAACTGGAGATCAAGGAATGTAGCGAAACGCGGACTTGGTTCGCCTGCAGCCCGCTGTAGTATTAGCTAAATAGATTATGTTGAACAAGGCTTATTAAGCTGAACATCGCCACAATTGTTCTGCTATGTATCGGTAGCCTACTTATTTTTATTTTATTAACGTGTGAATGACAAGCATTAAGAATAACAAAAAGTAGCTAATTCTCTTGCAGATTGTCTCATTTGATTATGAATGTAACGTTTCTATAGTGGAACAACACTGTTTTATCAAAACCAAAGTGCCACGCAGCAACTTGGTATGCATATATTTCAGCAGGAAATGTGCAACGTAGATCACATTTACCAACATAGACAATGGAAATATTTGTAAAAGTTGTTCATGCGTTATTAAGTGAATATGGCATTAAAACACCTATGCTTTTTGACACATTTTTACATTTCAGCATTGCATCACTAATTTAAGTTTTATGTTTTGATTGTTAAGCAGTCTGTAACCCTACACACCTAACATATAACTTTTCATGTATTTTTGTATAAAGATTTCCTTTAGCTTAGCTTGGTAGCTTCAGCTAGCTCTGGAACTTCCAGCTCGGTGGCAGCAGGTCCCGCCCTCGGCTCCGCCTCTTTGTCCTTATTTGGATCAGGCTGGAGCAGGTGGGAGTTAGACTCTGACGTCACTGTCAAGCCGTTAGTGGCCGACTCCGCCTACTAAGGGCTTCTCGGCAACTCTGCAGAATCCTATGGGTGACGTCACGGACCCTACGTCCATTTATACAGTCTATAATAATAATAATGCATTACATTTTTTTATTAGAGCGCTTTTACAGGTGCTCAAAGCGCTTTACAATTTACAAACAATTGATACTAATTATTTACAATTACAATTAATAATAAACAATTTACTTTACAAACAAGTCTATGGTTTTAATGCACAGAAAGCTAAGGGACTGTGTGAACATTATTGGGATGTGTAGAAAGAACAAAATAAGTGCAAGATCTGATTACTTCTCCCCCCTGTAGTTATGACTTGGGTTCAGTTTGTTGCTTTGTGTGTCAAAATGAAACAACTACCTGCCCAATTTTCATGAAAATTGTTCGATATGTTAAGAATAAGCCAAAGACGTAGAAAATGAGAGTGGATTTTGCTTTAGCAGAAGCTACATGTCTTTTTGTTTTATTTACTTTTATATTTGTAGGATCAACTACATAAAAGTAGGGGTTGAGAAGAGGTAAAAGACTGCCATGCTCTCCCAAAGATTTCCAACTATTCCTTGAACAATTATGAAAAGAAACATAACCATACCCCTTTTCTGACCCTTAGAAGTAATTGTCATACAGTCCCTAAATCAAAATGCTAAAACCCCATTATAGTTTTAGTTTCAAAGTACATAAGACACTTATCTTAAGAGTAAGAAACTACAGACTACCTCGGCTTTCATTTCCGACTTAAGTACTTACAATGGACTATTTTCTGTCATGATGTTATGAAAAGGTGTGCCACTCAATCCCTGCCTCCCTCTCTCTGACAGTTTCATTGGCTTCGAGCCTCCCCTCGTAACACCCTGGTTGAATGAACACAATCCCATTATAGGTGACAGTCAATTAAACATCTAAATGCCAAATTGTGAATGCTTGATGCCGTGACACAGAGGGCAAATGAAGATCGCTGACCAGAGACCGGGAGGGGACGATGATGATGACGTTTCTGAACGAATATGGTTAAAGTGGAAAGTTGAGGTTTATATTTAAACATTTTAAAAGTATTTGCACGGTTTTGAAATGCGTTACAACTTGAGTAAAACATGGGTACAAAGAGAAGAAGAAGTAAAGGAGCGAGTAGTAGTAGAAGAAGAATGCAAGAATGGGGAAAAGTAAAAGGTCAAATCAGCTGTGTGTGTGTGTGTGTGTTTGCTTTATTGAGAGGGAACTCTAGAGAACATTTCTGTCACATTGTATTGACACAGCAGGGAGTGAGGGGAAAAAGCCTGAGCCAAAAAAGAAAGAGAGTGAGAGGAGGAGTGTTTATTCTCCTCTCCTTCCCTCCTCTACTCAGTCTTTTCCCTCCATTTTTGTCCTTTCAGCGGGGTGTGTGTGTGTGTGTGTGTGTGTGTGTGTGTGTGTGTGTGTGTGTGTGTGTGTCAGTGTGTGTGTGTGTGTGTGTGTGTGTGTGTGTGTGTGTGTGTGTGTGTGTGTGTGTCAGTGTGTGTACGCACTCTCTGGCACACTTGAATCTTTTACTGATTACCTCAGACACATCACGTCTTTCTGAGGGCTTTTAAACGGAGGAGTATTATCAGGCAGCCGGAGCCTTTTAACCCTTTCACTGCCCTCCCTGCTCCCAGCTGACAAAGGCTTCAATTACGTCTCCATCCCAAAATAAAAGGTGCAAGATGCAACATTTTTACCAAATCTATGAGAGGCTACACACACAAACGTCAATGTTTCAGCTGCATTCATTATGGTCTTTTTCCCTGTCCAATCTGCGTCAATGTGATTAAGATGATCTGATTTATGATATTAGCAGAAGGAAAACAGCTCATCATTTACACGCCTTTAAAAAGGGAAATTCATTCAGAGAACAGGAAATAGTTTAGCTCAATGTACGCTATGGGGTTAAAGTCAATAAAAACAGTCATTTTCATTTCACTTATCCTGATGGTGGGGCGAACCATTAGTTGATAAACTATCGATTTTCAGGTTTCAAAAGATGTCCCAAGATATTTTTTCACAATTTTCTTAGAATAACCTGCTGCTTTTCACATTAAGGATCACTGGGGGGAAATGCATAGATGGCTAGGAGGACATTGTCACAAAATCAGGGTAATTTTTACTGAACAAGTGAGTTGTTTTTGGTTTTCACTTTATAGAGGTTTGTGTTTAAAGAAATGGTGGATAACTTAATTTACACTTGAGTAGCAATAGCATCAAAATGTTAGCCTAATGGCCCATTTAAAAATCATATATATAAAACTATGCTGGACTCTGATTAATGATGCCTTAATGTGTCAATAACAACTGGTCCAGGTGAAGTTATTATTAAACCTTAATCTAAATTATATGTCCATTTGTATTTATTCCTTGATTTATCTACATATTAGCTAATAATCGTTAGAGTAACTAAAGCTGTCAGATACATGAAGTGGAGTAAAAACTACAATACTGGCTTCCAAAATGTATTAGAGTAGAATTATAAAGCTAAGAATACTCAGGTAAAATAAATGGGGCGAAGCCTGCGAGCTAGTTCAGGCAGTCAACTGGAGCACCAATGATACGTTAACACGTGACGCACCTCGTCCCTCTTACAACCAACCAAACACATTCTCCTAAACATGCCGCTCTATTTAAGCTGCCAGGTCTTCCTGCCTCTGCCTCGCTATGCTGCTGCTGCTGTGTTCACTTGCTACTGCTACGTTCACGTTCCTGCTGCTGTGTGTCATGTTGCTGCTGCTCGCCTGCCCCACCACCACCCCAGCTTCTGCCCCAGCTTCTGCCCCAGCTTCCACTCCAGCTTCCACCACAGCTTCCACCCCAGCTTCCACCTCAGCTTCCACCCCAGCTTCCACCCCAGCTTCAATCCCAGCTTCCACCCCACCACCAGCCCAGCTTCCACCCCAAGCTTCCATCCCAGCTTCCACCCCAGCTTCCACCCCAGCTTCCACCCCAGCTTCCATCCCAGCTTCCACCCCAGCTCCACCTGTAGGCTCGGGGGATAGTTATCTAATCATAACTTAATGTTCTTTGTAAATCTGTGGAGTGATGAGGCCCGAGCCTAGACGCCAAACTCAAACTATATGCTGCTTCTAATAAACATATTAAGAAACACGTGAGTTGTCTGACTGAACTCAAAATGTTACTGAGCTCTAGTAAATGCACTTAGACCCCACAGTGGGTTTGAGTATATAGGGTGAGGGGTATAGTGTAATATATATCTCTGAACTGAAGTCCCTCACAGAGATAAACACACTGTCTTCAATGTGTGCCATCTCTGAGGTGGTCGGGTGTCTCTTCCCCCCCCCCCCCCCCTGCCTCCATGTTTTTCTGTTTTATGTGTGTGTCCTGCCCATCCTCTTCCATTCAATCCCCCGTTTACCATCACAATGGCTGCTTGCAGAGACCCTCTCCCATGTAAAGCCCCGACCACCGCTGGCTCCTGGCAGGAAACCATTCACTGCCACCCCAGACCATAAAGAGCCTGGCAGACCCGACCCCCCCCCCAGTAAACGAGCGACACCCCTCTTGTTATGTCTGCGTATCTGAGGCAGGACGCTGGATCTGTCGGGTTTTATGTACTTGGTTTTGTCCGGGGTGCAACAAGAGGAGGGGTCTGGTTTTATGTACCCAATAGGATAGACCTGCGCTTTGAATGGACAGAAAAACTGTTAAGGACAAATTGTTCGGCATTTAAACTTGAGAGGAAGAATAAAAGGAAACGGGAGATGACCAGATTGTTTCAAGACCAGACGTGGTAATAAGAGTCTGAGTGCTACGCATTAGCATGTCCTGTTGGTAATTGGCTTCCTCCTCCAAGTGTTGTGTATTCTTTGGTCAAAATGATAACGATGAAAGAGAAAACACGTTCGTTTTATTCATATTTCTGCAGACAGCTCCACTGACTCACAATACTGGTACTCTGATTCAATATCTGTGAAGGCAGACACTAAAAATACTTTTTGATATCACCTTGAAGGCCACCGGATTTTATTCAGCTGGGGACCAACACTGCTTTCACTATTTTTTCAGTTTTTCAGTTTTATTGTGTTGCACTGTTGGTGGAGCCTGTGACCTAAGATTTTCATCGACATCACTACACTGTGGGTGTTTCTCAACGAAGGACTCAGTCCTCGGTAGAATTCCAAGGAGCCTGCACATTGGAACAGTCCTTCGGCGGGATTCGATGACGTAGCATCCTTGAAATAGTGGCTCTGAAGGATCCTTCCTTGACATTGAGAAACACCCCCTAGCCATGTACGTATGACAAATAAAAGCCTTGAACCTTGATGTTGCTATTAACATGAGTGATTTGGAGCTCAATGCATAGAAATCAGAATCAGAAATCCTTAATTTGTCCCACAGCGGGACACTTACAGTGATACAGCATAGGGAAATAGGGGAAATTAGTAGTGTAACAGTAAGTAAGAAACATTATGTAAATAAAATAAAGATGAAATAGGTACAGATAGTGTAACTACTGTTTACATGTACACATTTGAACTGATACAGATACATGGAATTTGGTGCCATTGATTTACATTTTAACCCTATTATTTATTAGTTGTTTATTAAGAAAATAACAACTTCTGTGGCTTTGCTGTGATGTTTATCCTTAAAGGGTCCCTAATAGCCCTTTTGGGGGTTTCCCTTTCCTGTAGTGCATGTATTTGTGCATGTAAATGGTCTGCAAAGGCTACAATCCCTGTGTTTCTCTCCCACACACTCACCCACTGCTGAACATTTCTATCTATCACAACAGACCCGGCCAGCTAACCAATCAGAGCAGACTGGGCCCTGGTTTCAGACAGAGGGTGAAAAGAGGTGCTGCAGCACAGGCAGTATGAGAACAAGAGCTTTTTGAACATTAAAGCATGGAGACATGTCACGGTTGAGGCGGTAAATACTGATATGAACCTGATAATGAGCCTAATAGGACACAGTTAGAGTTGGACAGGGACATATTTTGGTAGGTTATATGAAGGTATGGCGTGCTGCACATATTCTTTATGCGATTTCGTGCCCATGATTGCCAAATTAGTATAAAAAAAGGCAGTCACAAAACGTCTCCTTGAGGAGGGCTGGAGGTCAGACGGGTTACAGCCTCTTTAGCAAAAACACACATGATTGGTCTCGTCTGAAGAGCTGCGTTCTCTCCAAAAATCAGCAATTTAGTTGCGAGGCATTGTGTGATTGGAGGAAAAGGTTTGTGTGTATGAATGTGTGTGTGTGTGTGTGTGTGTGTGTGTGTGTGTGTGTGTGTGTGTGTGTGTGTGTGTGTGTGTGTGTGTGTGTGTGTGTGTGTGTGTGTGTGTGTGTGTGTGTGTGTGTATGTGTATGTGTGTGTGTGTGTGTGTGTGCATGCCTCAGACCTTGGGAGGGCTGGCTGTACAAGCCCAAACTTGCCCCGGCGATACCACAAAGCCTGTCAGAAAATGAAAGATGACGGGAGGCGAGAAGCAGAAGGAGGATACTCACAACCAGTGATTCTTATGGAGGTGCAAACACACACCTGCCACACAAAAGCTGACATATGATCCAGCCACGCTTACACTGGAATTTGTCTGTTACTAAATCTGCGCTCCATTGAGAGAAACACGAGGAAACAAAAGGCACTTATCTCGAGGAAGAGTGGCATCCAACCGTTATTGACGCAGGTGATGCGAGATAAAACAGTACAGGTTGTGTGTGTGTGTGTGTGTGTGTGTTCCCTCTATACCTCACACAGGCAGAACTCCTATAAAGAAACATGATTAAACAACAAACCAAAGGAGAGTTTACAGATGTCGCCTGATAAGCAATGAGAGGAAAGAGTGTGCTGTTGATTTAACCCTAATCCCTGTAAACGTATTGACAGAAGCTGTTGCAGACGTGGAGATCTGTTGGAGGTGAGGGGTCGCTTGTGGAATTTTCCACTGGTTTCACACAGTAAATAAAACGTTTCCTCTTACTTCCTCTAGAGTTACAGACTTTAGATTGATTCTCGGCTTATCAGACGATGATTAGACGATTGAAGTTCAAGAAGAAATGTCTTAAAAGAGAAGACCAATCGAGACTGAGGCCCATCAACATCAGAATATTGTAATAAGTCTCACAAAATGGAAGGCCGGGGAGAAAGAAATTGCACTTTATATGGGGTTTTGAAGATTATAGGTTGATGACAGTGTTTAAAATGGGCTCATCTTATTGCGCACACTGACAAAAATATTCATGAGACATTGATTTGGTCGTCAGATTGTGTTTTGGACAGCTGATTTGTTGCTATGTAGGAATAATGAGGGGAAAACGAGATCATAGGGAACTGAAATTGAGCTTGATTTGCATTGTGTTCTGCACAGAAATGCAAAGTGAATGCTCTCTATTTGCATAAATGTGTTAAATATTAATAGAACCAAACATAAAGAATCAGAATCGTCTTGTTGAGAAACAGGCTGATGATTGACCAGCAGAAATGTCCCATGCTCGGGGAAGTGGAACGCCGCGTCCTGCTGAGAGACGTGAAGCTCTGTTGAGCCTGTAGTTAATATATTTCAGCATAGGGAGTAAGTGCATGTGTTTCTCTGCGTTATAATTGTTAATATGTGCAAGATTGCAAGGTATATTATGTTGGATATTATGAATTGTGAATTTCCAAAATCAAACAAGCCACGTCATGCAGCAACAGGCCAGGTTTGTGTAAGTGTATCTCCAATTCTGACAATAAATCACAGGTTGTATTTCAGGAAACAGTGTTTTTAGATGTTCAAAGTGCTAGTTAGGCTCCTTCCAGTGATGTATTATCATTAATTGATACAGTTTGCGGCGATGGAGCGAAGTAATCTTATGGGAAGGCTAGCAAATTACATTTCGGGTGCCATTTACCGCCCTGTTCTGGCTCCCAACTCATCACAGTCTAACAGTGGAAGTTATAAAATGTGGTTAATGGTTGGAATCAAAATGACTTGGTTATGTTAAGCCCCTGTCACACTGTCCCAAAATTGACACCCGATGGACACACGAATATGGAATTGTGAATTTCGCACGGAGATGGCCCCGAACCACACACGAAGGCAACATTTACATTACATTTAAGACATACAACTGCAACGAAAGTAACACAAACAATTATGTTAAAGTACTATGATACTGTACTGATATTTTCCGACTTTGTTCTTTACTTTCTCCGTCTTTATATGTAGAAGATATTAAGTTTTCTCCGTCATGTTGTTTCCATAGCAACAACAACTTCCTCGCCTTCAAAATAATATATTATATCCTTTTTAGTTTCACGGAACACAAATTGGGTTATTTACATAATTTGTTTACATGATTTTGTTAAAACAACCAGATGGACGCAAGATAAAGGAAATGTTCAAATTCGGCTCTGATCGTAGCAACATCGGGCCATTCGTGAGGGCATCTTAAGCCATCTTTGGCATGCCAAAGATTTTGCCACCGCTCCCGAAGTTGCTGCCGGAGCCTGAGAAACTCCACCGGCGGTCATACGATGGCTTAAGATGCCCTCACAATGGCCCAATCTTGTTACGATCAGAGCCAAATTTGAACATTTCCTTAATCGTGTGTCCATCGGGTGTCAATCTCGGGACCGTGTGAAAGGGGCTTTAAGGATTGCCAAATAAAAATGTGTACCTTTGTTGTGTGAAAAAAGTTAGCTATTTAGTTAATAAAGGACATTAACAGTGATCCCTGTACGAAAGTCTTCCCCAATTCCTCCATACGCCGGCACTTAAAGGTAGGGTAGGTAAGTTTGAGAAACCGGCTCGAGACTTTTTGTTATATTCCATGGAATGCTCTTAACATCCCGATAGAAATGAATATCTGAAGAGCTTTGAAAAGAAATACATTAAAAAATGTCATCTGTGGAAGCCGTGGCGCTGTAAAAAGCACGACCAATCATCTGAGCCGGCCCGGCTAAAGTAACTGGATGGCCTACCTGCCTGTCAGCCTTCCATCTGTGCACAAACTTATCTCATGCCCTCATTGGTCATGTGCGCGTTCGTGCGTGTTGGAGGAGGGGCTCTGTAAGGAAGTAGCTGATTTCTTCTGGCTGTGTATTTTCAAATTCTAGCGCACTCGAGCTGGATTCTCCGAAATGACCTACCCCACCTTTAAGACTAAATACTCTTGATCTGCAAAGTAATTGGTAACGAGTATACGTGTCACAGTATAAAGTAATATATTGGAAAAAGTCAGTAAAACACGAGTACCTGAAAATATTATTCAGATAATGTCCTTGATTAAAGAGTTACTTTCAACTACTAAAATAAACCATATGGCACTCACATCTTGGGCAGATTGAACCAAAAAGTAAATAAAATACAAAAGCAAAGTTAAATGCTTAATTCTAATTTGAGATACCAGCAACTACACTGCAAGCTTTTTGTGCTTTCACCTTCACTGTGTCCTTGTCCTTCACCTGTGCTGAGTCATCATGGCCCCTCACACCCTCTCACCTGGAGACAGCCGGCAGCCGCTCCTCCGCCCAGGCAGGCCCGGACTCGCCTCTACAATCATTATCCTGATAGTCTTACACCGGACACAAAGCTCCCTCCTCACAGCCTCACAGCACCACTGACCCATCGCTAACTAACTGAGAAAAGAACAAAACGAAGAAGGGGAACCGGACCGTTTAATTGAGAACAAAAAGTGCGCAACGTGGGAGAGCCACATTCCTCTGATTACTGAGGACTGGGTACAATACTGGAAATGTGACGGGGCTCATTCGCTCTTCCCTCTTTTAAGTGGGATCATCTTGTGTTGAGATTTTAACAAGGGACTATTAAAGAAAGTTATCAATGCAAAGTGATGCGTCTTTTAAGTCTTTTTGGGTCTTCAACTACAAAAAGCTTTTAAAAATAGTGTACATGAAATTCAATGAAAGGCCCCTTTGGACATTATTTAGAAATGCAACTCGCATACACACCGGAAAGACTCTCATACACAAAGATTAAACCAAAACACGCTCATACACATGTAAATGTGAAATAGTCTCAGAAAAAGATGGGAATCGCACTCATATGCACATGTGAAGTAGACAAATTTCAAAATATGAAATACTCTGAAACAAAACACAACCATATTCCCATATTAAACACACCAAACCAAACCAAAACTGTCATATAATGTGTACACACACACACACACACACACACACACACACACACACACACACACACACACACACACACACACACACACACACACACACACACACACACACACACACACAGGGGAAATGTTGGCGGATAAACATGTGCATTGCTCTCATATAATTCACCTGACATTTGAATGGGAACACAACAGCTGTGAAACTCACATGTTCTATCATCTCATCTTCTACCTTATTTTTGGTCATTTACTTTTGACATTCTCTTCTCTTTTCTTTCCCCAAAGTGTGCCGTGCGAATATCAGATAACAATTCAAGGAAAACGAATCCACTGAGACGTAACCCACACAAAGGGGAAGAGGGGGTCGTGTGCGTGGAGTGAGAGAGAGAAAGAGAGAATTACCAACCATCAGAGAGAGAGATCCTGAGAGGGCATTCAGGGAAGGAGCATTGTTAGAGTGAGCACTAATGAGGTGTGTGCGTGTGTACAGTAGGTGCACCTGTATGTGTGTGTGTGTGTGTGTGTGTGTGTGTGTGTGTGTGTGTGTGTGTGTGTGTGTGTGTGTGTGTGTGTGTGTGTGTGTGTGTGTGTGTGTGTGTGTGTGTGTGTGTGTGTGTGTGATTAGTGACTGGGAGCCAATGAGTGGAGGATAAGAGCGGATCTTCAGGACGGCTGGAGGACACATGGCAAGGAAGAGGAGGATTGTCCTCTGGAGATGACAGGGAAGTGTGTGTGTGTGTGTGTGTGTTTGTGTGTGTGTGTGTGTGTGTGTGTGTGTGTGTGTGTGTGTGTGTGTAGGCAGGGGGGGGGGCACTCAGGAAGTAAGTTAAAGAAAGAAATCTCCCCTGGCTTTATCCTCCTTGTTGATGCAAATCTCCAAAGAGTTGAGTGCAACCTGATGTCGGCGTTGCTTATGACAAACTACTTTATGTCAACGAAAGCTCACACACTCAGTTAAAAGGTTTCTCAAGATTACAACCTTGTTTCCTTTGCCTAAGGATGAAGTCAAACACGGAATAACTACAACTGAAATCTACGTTTAAAAAGAAAATCTGAATTGTTTCCGTGTAAAGTGAGGGGATCAAAAAGTAAAAGGATAGTCTGTTAAAGGAACACCTGCAAATCTTTACGGACACCTTTAAAGTTGGACATTTTCATGATAACCCCCCACCATAATCTGCAGTTCAAAGAAAGTCATTCAAGTTATTTATCTTTAATGCCTTGACGTGGGCTTTATATATTAACAAGTTTATGTTTGCAGTTTTATTTCAGCTTCAGGGTATTTATTTGTACCTGTAGGTAGATTTAGTTTGAAGGTTTCCATTGTGACATTGAAAACAACCGAGACAACAGGCGAATTTGCAAAAAGTACTCATCACTTTTTAAAACCACTGGAACAAACATGAACGATTAACCTCATAAACCTTCAAATCTTATATGACAATTGAATACAAAAATAAATGAATAGCAGTTGCTTCGACAGCATCTGTGTAATTTGTCTTTTTGTTAGAAAAACTACAGACTGTATTTTCATATAACTTAACATGGGTTATTATTACATTACATGTTAGACGCTTTTATCCAAAGCGACTAACATACTCAATACTGTGGGCAATCCCCACAGGAGCAATTTGGAGTGAAGTGTCTCAGGGACACAACGACATGCTGACTGCAGTGGGACTCAAACTTGCTATCCTCTGATTTGAATATCAGCGCATTACCCCACTGCGCCACACGCCTATTAGAAGCCACTATATTGAGTAGCATACATGAATTGTTCGATGAATACAGACATTATTCTTCACTTGTGCGATCGGTCTTGGCGGCGGAGTTATGCGCTCTCCATGTGTCCTTCTTGTTAAGATGTTTTCAAACTGTATTTTTCTCTTTTACAAAAATAAAATGCTTCGAGGACGAAGACTGACAGTTTCGTTTGGATAAAGCTTCCCTGGTTAACTTCCTCACCTCTGATAAAGTGCAGCACAGCAGCTTTATATTTGAACAATTCAGCCCAGTGTGCTCCGATTGGTTAGCTAAGCCGCCTCTGTTGTGATTGGTCAACCGCTTAGAGATGTCCCGCCCCTTAGTTTATCACGTAAAATGTGTTGGAGTGCTAGTACATAGACCTTACATACAATCATACATTTGTAAGGTAAAAAGAAAATACTGTATAATGTACATTAGGTGTGTGCCTAAATATGATGATTAAAATAGCCAATCTATGTCTAAATAACTTCTGTTTTTCCAGCCAGATTAGCCAGCATTTAAAGTCACTTCCACCCTGCTTGTTGCAAGTGAAATTTATTTATTTATTTGATGGTATTTTCATTGGTGATCCACATCATGTTACTATGTTTTTGGAGTCTAAAAAAATCTGAATCTGAAATAAGAATCTGCAAAATATGAACAATACCTATGATAATGTGGAGAATGAAGGTTTAACTTGTGTGCTTAATTTAAAAAGGATTATGTCATTTGACTTAAACACTTCAATGACACACACACACACACACACACACACACACACACACACACACACACACACACACACACACACACACACACACACACACACACACACACACACACACACACACACACACACACACACACACACACACACACACACACACACACACACACACACACACACACACACACACACACACACACACACACACACACACACACACACACACACACACTCAGTCCAGGTGGTGTATGGGACCATGTGGGCCTATAACATTACTCTCCATCAGCTCTGTCATAGGTGGATCAGACAGGTGCTTGCTAGGCCTGCCTGCCTCCCCCCTCCCTCCTTCTCCCTCTCCTCCCCTCTCACACACACACACCCCTCCCCCCTTTGGTCCTTCACCTGATGTCCTGGGTGCTGAGTCTGAGGAGTGTGTGTGTGTGTGTGTGTGTGTGTGTGTGTGTGTGTGTGTGTGTGTGTGTGTGTGTGTGTGTGTGTGTGTGTGTGTGTGTGTGTGTTAGTCTTACAGGCACAATGAAGAGAGAGGGTCTGTCAGTGGCCACCTGTTGTCCAGCTGTCAGGGTCCCGTTTCAGGGTCGCCTTTCCATGCAGAGACGACAGCAGCTACATCCAGCCACCTATCTATCCATCTATCTATCTATCCATCTATCTTATTAAAATACAGGATATTTGTTCCTGATTTTTCGCATTCGAATCCCCACAAACGCCAAAATGAAACAAATAGTTGTGGAACCTGCCTTCAATTAAAAATGTTTCATTTACACTGTCTCACAATTATGGATCTGTTGTTTTTTTAAATTAATTGTTATGCACCACAATCAAGGCTTGACCTCCACATAGAAAGACTCTACGAACCTGCAGCGTAACAACATATGACATACACATACATTTATAGGATATAATTAACAGACAGGAGTATACATTTTTACAAGTTTATTAATTGTCAGATCTAAATGAAAGGTCATTAATCATGTTTTTTGTTCTAAATCCCAACATTTGTTCCTGTCTATTGTCAAAGATATGAACTTGATTTTTTATTATCTTTTTTTTTTTTAATAATTCTTATCAGTCTTATTTAAACTCTTACCTATCCTGTTTTGCAGTCTTACTGCTCTGACACCTGAGTTTCACGATATGGATTAATACATGTTTATCTTATACTATAATAAACGTATTGAACTCTAAATGAGAAGCGGGCTATCCCAAATATTCCCAAATCAAAACAGCTAGAGATTTTTTTAAAAAGGCTGAAACATTTTTTTAATGTTTTGAATACGGTGTTGTTAGCGGGCTCATAAACATGGGTATGAATTTTGAAATTGACATGCCATTTATGTGCACTTATTATTCCCGTTTGGTCTATATACACATCTTAAGTATATGCCCTCCCTCCTTCAACCTGTGAAACCTGAGTTAATTTCCTTCGAAAAACATGCATCTATTAAAAGACGTGATGATGAGGAGAAAGTGTGTGTGTGGGGGGGTTCTGTTGGGTACCTAAGTGTGTCTCGTTTGATGCTTATCAATAGCTCATAGATACCATCCTCTTCATGTCACATTACCATCTCTATAGGAGCCGTGATGAAGAGTCGGGGGTTGTGGAGAGTTGTTGGAAAATCCAAATGATGAATGAGTGATGAAAATTGGGAGGCATGACATGGACAGGAGGAGGAGAACGTGACAGGATGGACTTAGATTGGAGAAGAGACAAGTGTGTGTGGGGGGAGGATAGGTGGAAGGTGGGAGGAGAGATAATTTCCTTTGAGAAGTCTGCAAGGGGTGGGGGAGGCACTGAGTAGGGGGAAGGGTCTCTAATGGCTTTGGGTGCTGCTTGTTTTTACGACCAAGTACCCACGAGATGACAGAATAAGAAGTGGCGAAATGATTTGTCACAATCTGCATGTTGGCGGGGTCATTAATTTGTCACTATTAGCTGCTCCACCAGGTTTTATTGTGACAAAAAGAGGAGGGGGACCGAGGGTATTAGATTACATAGTAGTATGTGTGATTCATGACATAGGCCTATAAAGTCGATTTTGGTTAAAACTACCATATTCAATATTTCTATTATAACAATATATTCTCTCCAAACCACTTGCTTACATGCATGTGTTTTGCACAATACAAAAGGAGCACGAACAGCAAAATTGAAATAGATCTTGCAAAAACATTTTTACCCTAGTCTCAGGTTAAAAACTTGAGGTATTGATTAAGCTAAATGAAAGAAAGTGTGATGGAAACAGATTTACCAAATAAATGTCACTGTGTCGATCTGTTTAAGGCATAATGTTTCTTGTAAGCTTTAAATAGACGGGGAAAGCTGGGCTGTACGCTAAATATTAAGCTACATCCAGTAGGCTAGCTAACCTGTTAACCTAGCTTATAGAAATAGCCAGCTTTGTCCAATATTTACAAAATCTACCCAACTTTTTACATCTATAAACTAACTTAGTAACATGTTAAGCATTTTTATTTAATTTGTACATAAGTAGAAACGTAAAAACACAAAGTCTGTGTTGCCTATTCTATGCTAAATATGAAGCTACAGCCAGTAGGCTAGCATGTTAGCCTAGTTTAGTATAAAGATTAGAATAAGAGGAAACAGTTGGCTTTGTTCACTTTACAAAATCATCCCACTTTCTCACATCTATAAACTATTGACATGGTTTGTCATATGCGTTTAATTTGTACATATGCCTTTGCAGAAATGTAAAACAAGTATTTGTTCTAAGCTTAGCTAATGTCTGCTAGTGCTAGCTAAAATCATACACTACAGACAAAAGAGCTGCAATCCCCTCATTGAACTCTCACAAAGAAAGTGCTTTTCACAAAATGTCAAACTACCTCTTGTAAAAGGCCACTTGTTTCTCTTTTTGATTTGTAAAATGTCAACAATACAGTCTTTAGGACACACACGAATGATAAGGCTTCATAAATAAGGTCATCACAAAAGTTGAACAGAAATCCCATCTGCCCTCAAATAACCAGATGACCAAAATGTCAAATGGTTTGACAATCAATAACTCAGGCTAGCCATTGCAAAGGTCTCTATCATCCTCTGTCTATCTGTATGTGTGTGTGGAGAAAGAAAAGTAAACACTGCATCCTTGTAAAAACGTTTTATTTCCTAAATGTATTTACATTTAAACATTTCTAGAGTGTGACCTCAAGTATTGCCTTTTTATTACGTTTTAAATGAATAATATTACGTGCACATACTGTTGTGTTTTGTATGCAGATCAGTGCCGTCTGTGTTTGTGGTCTCAGAGCTCCTCTCCAACATGAGTACACACTTTAGACCCAATTACAGACAAGCCTTAATGAATGCTAGAGCCACTGAGAGAGAAATACGGGGAGAACGAGCAGGTCGCACAGGGAGCTCCAACAAGAGTCCTGCACGATAATAAACTTACTGCTTGAATTAATGACATCCAAATCCCAAAGAACAACAAAGCAATTTATGATTAGTACCTTAAGCAGAATCATGATGTACCCTGATATCAGGTTCAATCTGTGAGTGATTGGTGATGGGATGCCATCTAGTGGCCAACCGCTAAACACTGAGATTACAACGATCTCAGTAAAAATGTTACCAAAGTCCAATGAAAGAAAACAATACCCCAGCTGTAAATCCTTTTCACAGCAGCTGTTTTTAAATTGCATATTAAACAAAGGTGTTGATAGATACATAAAATAAATGGAACAGGGCCTAACTAATGTTATAAATTACAGCTGTATTTACCCTACAATGTCATATCAAAATCGCTGCTGTAGAAATGTCCAATTATCATCACTAACAACCTGATGAATACAACCACACCAATGTACCAAACAGTGTGTGGATAAGGCCATTTTCAGCACGAAGGGTTAAGAATTGTTTCAGAGTAATATTATGGTAGTGTTTATAGAAAACATGGCTATAGTTTGAAGGTAGTGAGCACCAAAGTATGCCAGAAAAAGCGTTAGTATGTTCAAATGCATTGTACATCAAAACAGAATGACAACAATACCAGGATGCAGGGGCGTTTCCTGGACCTGGTAACATTAGGGGCTTAGCCCACAGTGGCAGATTTTCTTTTGGGGGTGCTGTGGGGTATCTTGACGTTTCATAGAGGGTGCTCAAACATGTAGGGTTTCCCATTAATGTACCGGTCGCTACAGTGGAATTTTTTACTACAACATTCCCCACACGCACATACACAGTGTACCCACGACTGTTACAATGAAGGCTCGATAATCAGCTCACGGCATATAGGTGTAAGCAGGGGTAAAATGCTATGTTTTACAAGTGGGGGGTGGACCTAACATCCTCAGGGAGGAGAAATCGGCGGAGCTGCAGCTGAGAAAAGATTGATTGTGTGTGTGTGAGTGGACCAATCCACGTACTTAACCTAACGGCTCCGCGGACGTAACGTAACGGCTCCACGGATCGGTCCATTTGGACCAATGGGTCCATTTCGGTATGGGCACGTCACTGTACCCAGGAAGACAACAATGGAAAAAGAGAAATCTCCAACGAGGCGTTCTGGGGCAGCATAGACAGGTCTTCTCTGTGTTAGAGTTTTACTACAGGGTGTACTTTGAGGGTTTGTGACTCTGCAGACCGTTTACATGCATAAAAACCTTCATAACACACAAGGGGACGGGTAATAACCAGAAAAGCATGACATGGGACCTTTAACTGTGGCAACAGCCAGCATCTATTCACACATTTACGGCACTGTCGTTTAATTTGTATATGTAAACAGGAAATGTCAGAAGGCTGTAAATAGCATTGTTAGCTATAGACACCCAGGGGGGAAATAGCATTGTTAGCTACGGACACCCGACCCGGGTGTAAATAGCATTGTTGGCTACGGACATCCGGGTGTAAATAGCATCTGCCTATAATATATTAAAACATTAGGCTTTATAAATATTTGATGGCGCCTTTGTTTTTGTTTTTTGGAGTGTAGACATGTTTTGACTAGAGAAGGTACTAAGAAGTGCCTTTATACATGTACTGTAGGGGAATTACAATTTGACGCAGCAGCACAAGGGAATGAAGTTATCAAAGAAACATTTCCATAAATACCTATTCATCCACCACAGTATCTAATGTGTAGCCCGGGTGCAAATAACACTGTTAGCTACAGACACCCAGGTCTAAATAACATTGTTAGCTACAGACACCCAGGTGCAAATAACATTGTTAGCTACAGACACCCAGGTGCAAATAACATTGTTAGCTGCAGACACCCAGGTGCAAATAACATTGTTAGCTACAGACACCCAGGTGCAAATAGCATTGTTAGCTACGGACACCCAGGTGTAAATAGCATTGTTAGCTACGGACACCCAGGTGTAAATAGCATTGTTAGCTACAGACACCCAGGTGTAAATAGCATTGTTAGCTACGGACACCCGGGTGCAAATAACATTGTTAGCTGCAGACACCCAGGTGTAAATAGCATTGTTAGCTACGGACACCCGGGTGTAAATAACATTGTTAGCTACGGACACCCAGGTGTAAATAGCATTGTTAGCTACAGACACCCAGGTGTAAATAGCATTGTTAGCTACGGACACCCGGGTGCAAATAACATTGTTAGCTGCAGACACCCAGGTGTAAATAGCATTGTTAGCTACGGACACCCAGGTGTAAATAGCATTGTTAGCTACGGACACCCAGTTGTAAATAGCATTGTTAGCTACGGACACCCGGGTGTAAATAGCATTGTTAGCTACAGACACCCGGGTGTAAATAGCATTGTCAGTGGCTTGAGCAGAGAAGTTTAGCTCACTGGACATCTGCAGGCAATATAATGTTTAAAAAAAGAAGCTGAACTCTGTGATTATTGTCAGGCAGCCTTAACACCACCACTTTGACTAAAAACACAATATCACCTCAGCAACAGCTGCTCTTACTAAGCAGATTGACATATAGGTGTGTTCCTTACAGATATGTGTTTTTCAGTATTATCACTCAAAAATAATTTCCATCACAGAAGTTGAAGTGTGACAGCTGTTATAGAGACAGTGGCCGTTCTGTAGAAAGACTCTATAAAGCAACTGGTGACTGCTTTATTGGAGATTATGTTTCTCTTTACCTCTACAGATGTTTGATTGAAGCTAGTATAAGGACAAGGCGCAAGTGATGCCGAGGTTGTGGGTTCAAGCCTCACCTGGAGCATAGAAGATCAGCTTACTGAACATATCCTTTGTAGGCAGGTAAAAAGAAGAGATGAACTCTGTGCTTTGTTTTGTTTATTGTCAGGTAGCTAAAACACCACCATATTGAATAAAAACACACATTCACCTCACTAAGAGCCATTCACAACGAGCAGATTAACATACAGGGTGATTTTTACAGATTAAACACTTGGCGAATATTAAAATAAAAATGCATTTGTGATTGAAGTGCTTTAAAGGCTGTGGCGGAAACTTTTCAGGGTGGTACAAAAATAACAAAAAAGTGGAAATTCAGCCATCAATAATTTGTGAAAACATGACTTTGTCAGATTGTGTGACGCAGTTTCCGGAAAGGTCAAGAAAGAGGACCCAAAACATCTGAAACTGTTTCCACAAAGTGATTCATGGCACAAAGATGTGTATGTGAGTGGGGTTTTGTGTCAACAAGGCACATTTTGTAGACTCATTTCTTGGCATGTTTAACTCTGAGCAGATCCAGTAAATGGACAAATTGTTTGGACATCAGTAAACAAAAGTACAAAACAAAAGTCCCCTGCTTATTCACTTCAGTGTCTCTGGTTGCACGGCTCCTTTTGGCCACTAAGCGGTGCTGTTCAGTCAATTTTTAACACAAAATAAGGTACATATTTTTGGCAGGAAACAACTCCTCCAGTGTGACAGTCATTGATTAGCCCAGCTAAAGATCAATCACACAGAAAGTTTGTCTCCCCTGCATGTGAATACCTTTAATTAAATACCTGAAGGCTTTCATGCGCAGCCTTTTCTCATAATGGGGCTGTTGTACCTTTCGAAACAAACACATCCACATGAAATCCTGGTTATTATTCCAGGAAATTAAACAAGCAGCTCCACATCAAACGTCATCAACATCCAGTCCAGCGTCCGTACAGATGACATTTATTCCTCTAGCGTCTTTGCTTTTATTTTCCCGGGCTGATGTTCATAGCAGGTGTGCGTTCAGGTCGTACTTCTCGCAGAACTTGTCGGTGATGGGGATGCAGGTGAGGTACTCGCACCAGTCACACTTCACCGGGTAAACGTAGAAGAGGACGGCCAACGCTGCGAGCAGACCGAGAAAGACCAGCAGGAAGACGCAGATCTGCACCCGCTTCCTGTACATGTCCGACTGCCCAAAGCTGAAAAGGAGGGTGATGTGTTATTCATTGCACTTCATTATATTCAATTCTATTTAGCTTTCATCAAAAGCGACTGACAATAAGTTAGAGGAAATATCAAGATGCAAGCGCAGAACAGCCAGAATCAGGCATTAGCTTCAAATAGGCCAAACCATTCGAAGTGCTGTCATTTTTTAAAAACATTTTGTAAGGTTTAATTTAATGGCCAAGATGTAGGTGAAAGATTGCTGGACTTGAAGTTGTCCTAGAAATCAATGGGGAGCTAGTTCCACCATTTGGGAGCCAAGAACGAGAGGAACAGCAGCTTTAGGGGCCGTTGCTGTCTCATTTAAACCCACATATCCCAGTATTGTTGATTTACAGTTCAACAGGATGTATTTTGGCTGAGTCAGAATAAGTAGTGGGGTGCAAAGCCCCAGTGGCCTAATGGATAAGGCACTGGCCTCCTAAGCCAGGGATTGTGGGTTCGAGTCCCATCTGGGGTGATATGCATATTTCTTTGGATCAATAGAATATACATGAGAGAATAAACAGAGCCATGGTGTTGCCTAGGAGTCAAAACCTCCCCCTCTCATACCAAAACTTGGGACCATCAAGACACATAAAATCCAAATTAGTGCATTATTTTATTTTAAAATTGAGTTTTCAGAACCCTCCATAAAAAAGGTGTTGACTTTCTACAGAACAAGCCAAAAAGACTGACAAGAATATCAACACTATTTACAAACTACAGCTGAGCTTAAATGAAGGACTAGAGGCAGCCGGGATAAGCGAGAGAAATAAAAATAAGATCCAGAGATGCTGGTATTTATTTTCTTTGGACAGTCAGTGCCATGTTTCAGCCTAAATGAACATCTTGAGTCTCAAGCTCTTTCAGAAAGACTAAAAAAATGCTATATACATTTGCAATAGACATAATGTTGCAAATAAGTAAGATTTAATATAAAAATGTGTAAAATTCGATACTGTTTAGTACAAAACTGTCTAACTCTTCGGAAAAGAAAGCAGATAAGCAAAACACACACACACACACACACACACACACACACACACACACACACACACACACACACACACACACACACGCGCCTTCCTTCTCTTACCTGATATATGGCAGGAAGGCGAAGGAGAGGAAAAATCCCGACACGAATCCGCAGATGTGGGCAAAGTTGTCGATCCAGGGGAGCAAACCGAAGGAGAAGAAGAAGACGGAGATGGCGAGCAGCTTGGTGAACGCTCGCCACGGCCGCTCCAGGATCTGCCAGCTCTGAAACAGCTCCACAAACAAACAGGCCAGGATGCCGAACTGACTGCCTGCAGGACCCACCTGAAACACAGTGTTGGGAAAATACTGAATGTACTCTACCTATATCAGAGTCGGCATGGTAACAAAGGTATCCCAACTGTAGCTGTGAACATGACAGGATGTGTGATTACCTAGAAGAGCATCAGGACTGTTTGAGGCATATGATAGCTATGTGATTAACATGATGATTCAGCCTCTATGGAGAGAGACATGTGACAAGCATGATCCTTTCTGACGTGGAGCTAACCTGAAGTAAACATTGAATACTGCTTTGTATTCCTCCATCTTGTGACTGTGTAACTCCCTCTCTTGGATATCAGCATGTGAAGGACACTGTTCAGGAACTAGTTGATGCTCTGTATGTGATGACTAGAGTGTTCAGTCTCTCATGCAGCGTCACAGGAGGTGTCACTCTGTACCTCCGCTCTGTAGGGCAGGAAGATGGCAGAGGCTAGGTTTCCGGTGATGCCGCTCAGCATGTAGATGATGGAGATCCTCAGCCAGCCCGCCAGCTTCTCAATGTCCCGCAGCACCGTCATCTGGAAAAACACCGACACCATGCAGTGCAGGATCCTACACACACACACAGATAACTTACTGTTATAAGTATTCAAGAGTTGTAACCGGGATCACTTTAAGCAGATGATTATTGTAATAAAATGTTATTATTTGTCCTTAATTCTAATACAGATTACTATCCAATTGACATTTGTAAATGTATTGCATAAAGTAATTGAATTGACAGCTTTGTTATTTGTTGAATTTGTACATATACTTGATGTTTTGAATGCAGTACAGCTTATTCAAATGCTTTTTAAATACAGTACAAATAAAAATGACTGTACTCTAGAGCAGTGGTTACCATCCCAAAGATCACAGGGGGGGCGCCAGGCCTCAGATGATTTGAGACCAAACATCATATTTTTTTTTTTTACATATAATTGTAAGGCAATACATGATTGTCACTAAAAGCCTTGTCTCTACATTACAATAAAAATATAAAAAATAATTGACTAATTCATTTTAATAAAAATTCAAGTTAGTATTAAAGGCATAAAAAGACAGAAATCTATAATTCTTTCTTTAATAGAAATGTTTCTTCTGCCCGTAAAGTTTCCAAACCGGGCTTGTCTGGATAAGCGCATTTTTAAAACATAGTCATTGTCCATGCCGGTTTCAGTTGGATTATTTGTCACAGTTGCTCCGATCAGATCGGTCTCCTCCATTTTGTAGATTATTTAAGACTTTTGAATCCACATAAACACATCGGCAAAATCCGGCTTACTGTGAGCATGTGTTTGAAACAGTTTAATCCCTTTGTGAATTTATTCCACTTGCGCCGTCCTTTAATTTCTTCATACAGCGGGAATCCAAATGAATGAATCCTGAGTCCAATAACCATCAAAGTCATTCCAATAGTGCTCCTTAATTACGCTTTCATTGTCCTTTAACAAAATACTTCACATTCATCCAGTTTGTGACAGGAGTTGAAGCATTTTTGAGACTTTTAAACTTTAATTACCGCTGTTGCGCAACTTCCAACAGGAGTCATTTTGGGGGGGCTCTTGGGAAAAAAGGTTGGGAACCCCTGCTCTAGAGTATTTAACTCAAATCCACTATAATCACAGTACTGGTTTGTTTAAAGTAAAATACTGTTGTATCCTCAAACTGTGTCGTGCAAATGTACTACTAAACCATGTTGTATTTTAAACATGAGTTTAAAAAGACACATATTTATATATTAAAGTAACATGGGACAAAAAAGTAGAATATCTGTAGTTTTTAAAAGTTCACCCATATGCTGGGTCATGTATAAAAAGACCAAAAATGAACAGAAATATAGAAACTACAGCATATCTAAACAGGATTTGTACAGCTGGATCTTCTGGCTCCTTATAAGAGTTTGATCACGGCAACTATGATCACTATAAGTGGCTTTCTATTGGCGCCACTATGGATGCTATTTAGCTGACATTAAGCTGTCTTTGGCTCTTTTCTGCTGTAACAATGTAAATGTCCCCTCTGTGGGACTAATAAAGGTATTCTGATTCTGATAGTGAGGCCTAATATGAGATGGGATAAAGAAAAAGAAGTCACCCAGCATGAAGAAAGAGAGACAGCCAGAGTCTGGAGAACTGGTCTGGGACCTCTGGGTTGAGGAAAGGCAGCAAACCACAGACATCATCCATACAGGCCACCTGCAAGAGAGAATAAGAAACAGTCAGGACAGGAAGTGCTATCAGTCTGTCTGCAGATCCACTGCCACCCTGTGGAGGACAGTGAGAGTGTTAGTGTTAGTCCAAGGTCCTTTAAATTCAGAGGTGTCAGCAGGCTCCAGTGGCGCAATCGGTCAGCGCGCGGTACTTATAAGACAGTATCCTGCAGAGTGATGCCGAGGTTGTGAGTTCGAGCCTCACCTGGAGCAGAGAAGTTTAGCTTTCTGGTCATCTGCACGCAACATGAACATGTATTGTCCAGTAGCTTTAACACCACCACAACCACTAGAAACACCTCAGTAACAGATTGACATATAGGTGTGTTCTTTACAGATACTATACCGGGCGGGAATATATAAATAAAAGTGTTTCCTGTCCACAATTCAAAATAGTTGCTACATGTATGTAGACTTCCATGTAAAAGTATTTGGGTTTTCACCTGGAAATTTGGTGCAACAGATTCATTTACAAGATAAGATAAGTTTTAATCTATTTCATAATGTCATGTCATGTTAATTATTCAGTAAGACAGAAAGACTGGATGTTTGTTTCCTTGAGTGGATTTCAACGACGATATTATGGCATATTAACAGGCTCCAGTGGCGCAATCGGTCAGCGCGCGGTACTTATAAGACAGTAACCTGCAGAGTGATGCCGAGGTTGTGAGTTCAACCCTCACCTGGAGCAGATAATGTTTAACTTTCAACACATGAACATTTAAAAAAGGTGCTGTGAATATTGTTAAGTAGCTAAAACTCCATAAAAACCAACATGTTCCTGCTATATGTACGTAGACTTCTTTGTCTCAGCAACAGACTAATTTATAAGATACAAGTTTGAGGTTTTGAGTTAATCAAAATAAAAAAAAAATTGGAAATTCTTGTTTGACTTTTACGGAGATATTGAGAGTCCTTGACAGGCTCCAGTGGGGCAATCGGTCAGCGCGGTACTTATAAGACACAACCTGCAGAGTTCGAGCCTCACCTGGAGCACAGATAATCTGGTGACGAAGTAAATATATTCTCTAAAAGAAAATCAAAACACTGATGGAAAGATTGCTCCCACCAAAAAATAGGATGTGACCTTCAAGCAGCATGTTCTTTGATTAAATACAATGTGATTATCTAGGCCTTTTGTATGATTAGATTACAACATAAGTAGTTTTACTCTCAAACTAAACCAAACCAAGAGATATTTTCTGTAACAAAGAGGCACTGCTGGGATTTGGACCCAGGATCTCCTGTTTACGAGACAGGCACTTTGACCGCTAAGCTACAGCGCCTCCGCTTCCTGGTTGTTCTCACATCATTTAGTAGTTTATTTTGCTTAATTGTTTAAAGGTAGGGTGGGTAAGAATGGAGAAACCAGCTCGAGTGTGCTAGAATTTGAAAATACACAACCGAAAAAAATCTGCCCCTTCCTTCAGACTTCCTTACAGAGCCCCTCCTCCAACACACACGAACGCGCACATGACCAATGAGGGCACGACGTAAGTTTGTGCACAGATGGAAGGCTGACAGGCAGGTAGGCCATCCAGTTACTTTAGCCGGGCCGGCTCAGATGATTGGTCGTACTTTTTACAGCACCACGGCTTCCACAGATGACATTTTTATATGGATTTTTTGTCAAAGCTCTTCAGATATTCATTGCTATCGGGATGTTAAGAGCATTCCATGGAATATAACAAAAAGTCTCGAGCCGGTTTCTCAAACTTACCTACCCCACCTTTAAGTGCCGGCGTATGGAGGAATTGGGGAAGACTTTCGTACAGGGATCACTGTTAATGTCCTTTATTAACTAAATAAATAAAGTGTTTCTGAAGTGAATTACCTACCCCACCTTTAATTTCATTTGGATGCAAATATTTTTGTGAAGTTACTTCAGTAGAATTTCAAATACCTACCCCACCTTTAACTTAGACTATTCTCTTGCTCCTCTCTCACACACGTGTTCAAGGCTGTACCATTTTGATTTAAATAGTCCCAAAGCCACAACTACCTAACATGTTGCTCCTTCGTCAAGGTAATCGGAACGTTTATTTTTGGTCAGATTTCGGAGGGTTTGGGGTTTTAGGGGGAGATAAACAACCAAAGCCAGATTTAAGAGGTGGATAAAACACTGAATTTGAGAGATATTTTCTGTAACAAAGGGGCACTGCTGGGATTTGGACCCAGGATCTCCTGTTTACAATCTGCTATCTAGTTGTTGTTCTTCTTCTTCTTCTTCTTTTAAATCAAAGATGCGTTCATATCTACAATGTTAAAAAAGTCCATAGTGAATCTGTCTGCTTCTTGATTCCTGCATGTGAAATAAATGTGACTCTGTACATATACACATATATATCACTATTATTATTATTATTATTATTATTATTATAAATACATACCTACTATTATTATTTATTACATTATAGATTTTATTCGTATACTCCTGGAAATAATTACTGCACTTTATTCCTTATTCCTAAGTATGTATGCTGTGTGTATTTGTTGTCTTATGTTGTTTTTTTTTTTTTTATGGCACCCTTGAAAGGGAGAAGCATTTATTTATCTCATTGTATATTATGTATAATGACACTAAACGATTGTATTAAGTCAACTTACAACCACAAAGTTTCTCCAGAAATTACTCCGTAGGTTTCATGATTAAACGGAACCAACGTATGTGTGACTGAAAGGAGTAAAGATGACAGACTTAAAGTGAGAGTGACTAAGAGGCACTGCTGGGATTTGAACCCAGGATCTCCTGTTTACGAGACAGGCGCTTTACCACTAAGCCACAGCGCCTTATGATCTGTCCCTATTCTCCCTATTTTCTTCGCTCAACTGTTCCCTTTCATTTCTACACGTTTCTCCAGGCTGTAAACAGTGTTATTTGAAAGTCACACACCACAAACTGTGCTAACATGTTAAGCTGTCATCTATTAAATCATGGTTAGGTATTAAGGATTATATTGTCAATGGTCGTTAGATAGATTTACATCCAAACGTAATCCAAACTCCTAATTTCAGAGGTGGATAACACACTTAAAGGTGGGGTAGGGAATTTTGGAGAAACCAGCTCGAGTGCGCAAGAATTTGAAAATACACAGCCAGAAGAAATCAGCCACTTCCTTACTGAGCCCCTCCTCCAACACACACGAACGAGCACATGACCAATGAGGGCACGAGATAAGTTTGTGCACAGATGGAAGGCTGACAGGCAGGTAGGCCATCCAGTTACTTTAGCCGGGCCGGCTCAGATGATTGGTCGTGCTTTTTACATCGCCACGGCTTCCACAGATGATATTTTTTTATATATTTATTGTCAAAGCATTTAATATATTCATTGCTATCCGGATGTTAAGAGCATTACATGGAATATAACAACAAGTGTATCTCGAGCTGGTTTCTCAAACTTACCTACCCCACCTTTAAATCAAGAGATATCTTCTGTAACAAAGAGACACTGTTCACAAGACAGACAGTTTATCTAAGCTACAGCACCTACTACAGCTCACTCAATGTTACAAAAAAGAACTATAGATATGTTGAGTCACTTCTGGATGTAAAATACACAGCTCTACCCATAAACCACTAATGTTGTTTAAACCGGTCAGCTGGTATCTGCTGTATTGGTTTCTTGGTGTCCCACTTATTATTTTTGCTCAATTCCTTATAGAAAATGTTGATGATGTTTTTTGACAAACAACAAGTGACTTTAGAACTGATATTAACAAATTATCTCGTCGATTTTTATGATGATAAGGTCTCCAATTGGAGATCTAAAAATAAGACGAACAAACATAAATAAAATCTGAATCAACGAGCTGAAACTTGTAAGCTTCGATCCTTAGTTTGACCTCCATATGAGCGAAGGAAGGCTCCAGTGGCGCAATCGGTCAGCGCGCGGTACTTATAAGACAGTAACCTGCAGAGTGATGCCGAGGTTGTGAGTTCAAGCCTCACCTGGAGCAGAGAAGTTTTCATTAAATTGCCTGTATGCATTTCAGATGTTGCATGGAGTCGGTGAATGAATATCAGACACAATTGGGGGAAAGGTGTTTGTCGTACCTGTGAGCAGAGAGTAGCCTCCTCGTGAAAGTAGCCGTGCATGAAGTCACAGTACTCTCTGGAAGTGATTTCACATCTGCAGCATGAAACACATTATTAGCTTATGTAGAAATACCTCGCAGAATATAGACACAATAGATATGCTGTTCTCCTGATGCGTTCAGGGACGTTGCCTCTTACCGTCCTTTGGTCCCGATGCAGCAGGGCCGGCCTGTGATGGTGCAGTCGATGTGGGGGAGGTTGGTGTGATTCCCAGAGTTGTATCGTGTACAAACCTACAGATCACAAGCAGAGGAAACATATTTTAAACAAAACACTGAGACACTATACTTGTTTTAGATGTTATACGAGACAGATAGGTACATCAAAGTATTCCGAGACATCATAAACGTAGATGCCAAATGTAATTGTTAAATGTAAATATACTCACTGGCCACTTGGTGATGTCATCAGGCCACTCATGAGGGGAAACTGAGGCCGGCTCCACACAAATCCTTCAAAAGAAAGTTTAAAAATAAATAAATAACATTAAACATTCCTATCTTCTGTTACAGGGACAGAGCCACAACCTTACATAAGCCATACATGCAATAAATAGATGTGTCTGTTATGTATTTACATGACTATGACCCCTGCAAAAGCCACTAAATATATAGTGACTGTGATGAAAAAGGTGTTTATTTGAAGCTACCTGGGGTCCTGATGGCAGACGGCCCCGTGTTGCCGTAGTGTGTTATTCAGATAAGGAGCACTGGGGTGCTGAGGCCACTTCACCCACACCGCCAGGGTGCTCTGCAGGAAGAGAGGGAGGGAGGGAGAGAAATCATTGTTAACATTATTCTGTATTTTGACTGTGTAGTGGTGACCAGAGGTGGGAAGTAGTGGAGTACAAATACTTAGTTACTGTACTTAAGTACATTTGACTGGTATCAGTAGTTTACTCCACTACTTATTTTTCTGACGACTTTTTACTTTGACTTCTTACATTTTGAACTCAAATACCTGTACTTTCTACTTCTTACATGTTGAACTCAAATACCTGTACTTTCTACTTCTTACATGTTGAACACAAATACCTGCACTTTCTACTTCTCACATGTTGAACACAAATACCTGTACTTTCTACTTCTCACATGTTGAACTCAAATACCTGTACTTTCTACTTCTTACATGTTGAACACAAATACCTGTACTTTCTACTTCTTACATGTTGAACTCAAATACCTGTACTTTCTACTTCTTACATGTTGAACACAAATACCTGTACTTTCTACTTCTTACATGTTGAACTCAAATACCTGTACTTTCTACTTCTTACATGTTGAACACAAATACCTGAACTTTCTACTTCTCACATGTTGAACACAAATACCTGTACTTTCTACTTCTCACATGTTGAACACAAATACCTGTACTTTCTACTTCTCACATTTTCCAAACAGGCTGGTTCCTTTAGTCTGAATGTGTGTTTGGTGGCGTGATCATTATTATTTAGAGTCATTGCGTGCCTATTGATTTGAACACGATCCGTGTATCCATCATTTCCTGGTCTTCTCTAAAGAAGAGGGACCAATGAAAACGTTGTCATGTTGCCGTTGTTCAGCATGGAAACATTCATTAGCTAACAATGACATTATTGTTCTATTAATATAAAGGGAGGTCAGGTACTCTTTAAAACAGCTGCTAGTTATGGGTACTTTTTACTGAAGGACATTTCAAAGCCTCTTTACTTTTACTTGAGTAAAGAAGTTTAGTCAGTACTTCTACTTTTACCAGAGTATTTTTAAACACGAGTATCTGTACTTCTACTCGAGGAAAGGATGTGTGTACTTTGCCATCTCTGGTGGTGACTACTCTATCTAGCGTCAGACGGCTGTGATCTTTAGAGAGTGAAATGGGGACAGACCGAGCAGTCCTCCTGTGAGGTCTGCAGGCAGCCGGAGCGATCGTTCCTCACGCAGCAGCCCGACTCCCCCTCTCTGGATCTCTTCTCCTGGATCAGTTTGTGGATCTCTTCGTCTTGACGCATGCACGGAGAAAACTTTGCTCCCAGGTGGATCAGCGCCTCCTGCAGGACAGTACCGTCTGGTGAGGGTTCTGGATCTAAACCAATGGTTACCAACTTCTTTAAGCCTGAACTACCCCTACAGTCTTAGATGAGATCAAGTAACCCTTTATAAACCACCTGTTATGCTCATATGTGTTCATGTGAGGCATTTTAAATAGTTATTCGACATTATTATCAACATTTCTCTACTTTAGCTGGCATTGTCTATTTAAATTATGTATTAGTAAGAGTTAAGACTTCTCTGCTTCTTGCTTACTAGAAACAGCTGATTGCATAAGCATTTTTTTTTTTTTTTTAAATAAGTTAAGCCATAAATCATTGTAATACACTTGAGCTTTTCCCATGTTGACTATCATGCTTCAAAGCACAATCATAGAGAGAAGATGCTTAAATGAAGATACTTACTGAGCTCGGACCCACCCAGAAGTTTTGTTGTTGCACAAACTTAACGTTCTCATACACTCCCTTGTTCCTCAAAACCTCCAAAGAGACAAAGAAAAAAGCTTTATTACCAACATGCTTTGTCAAACATGTCCAGTCGAATCTCAACACAATTTGTTGACAGACAATAAACCAATGCAGCTTTAATAAACGCTGTTGAATAAACGTACAGAGTCGACAGTTTCATGCTGTGAGAATCCCACAGGGGCGATGCCGTAGATGGTGACGGCCAGGATGGTGATGAGCAGATGGACAAAAGTGATCCAGTAGGTAAAAAAAGGCCTAAGAGAGGCAAGGCACGTTTATTTATACAGCACCTTTCAACACAAGGCAATTCAAAGTGCTTTACAAAAATGAAAGACATGAAAGGTGGGATAGGTAATTTCGGATAAACTAGCTCGAGTGCGCTAGAATTTGAAAATACACAACCGGAAACAATCTGCCACTTCCTTACTGTTAAAGCCATTTTCCCTTTTGTTATTATTGTCTGAATGTTAGGCTTAATAATAATATAAATTAGATTATACTGTCAATTATCGGCCATTTTTGTGAGTCACATTATGGTTTTAAATGTATTAATTTAAGGCTCACTGATTATTTGTTATGTCCGTCAGTATCACGTGCATGGCTATATGCCTATATGGTAGATTGATAGTAAACGTAAAAGTCTTTTGACCGTGTTCTTTTTGTTACTTTGGAAAATGATACACTTTTCAGTTACTATGAAGCGAAGAAATATGTCCTCCTGTATATGCCGTGTGGATCAATTAATAAAGCTCATCTGATTCAACTACGATCTCCGCTGAATTGTTTGGAAACAAAGAGAGGCGCGTCAAAACCCACAACCCCGATAGAGGTGGCTATTCAATTTTAGACAAGGATTAAAAGGCCACTTCCTCACAGAGCCCCTCCTCCAACACACACGAACGCGCGCATGACCAATGAGGGCACGAGATAAGTTTGTGCACAGATGGAAGGCTGACAGGCAGGTAGCCATTTTATGGATTTATTGTCAAAGCACTTCAGATATTCATTGCTATCGGGATGTTAAGAGCATTCCATGGAATATAACAAAAAGTGTATCTCAAGCCGGTTTCTCAAACTTACCTACCCCACCTTTAAGAGCATTAATAAACATATTATAACATGGCATTTAAAAACACTAATTTAAAAGCAATGATAATCAAACATGAATAACAAAGGTACATGAATTAAAGTTATAGTGCAGTGTGAGATACACACAAGTGTTTCATGCTAAACCAACCCCCCTTTGGAAAATGTTAATAGTAGATTCCCAACACCTTTATTCAAATTAACACGGGAGATGAATTTCCTTACCTGTTATCGTCCATGTCTTCGATCTGTCTCTTGACGTAGCTGTCGATGCGCTTGCGGTACGTTCGGTTGGTGAGGCGGCCCACCATGCCGAGCCCGTACGGCCTCTTCTCTTTGGCAAACAGCTTCTTCACAGGAACTACGATCCGCTGTCCTCGCTGCTGATGGCTGCTGACGCTCACCACTTCCTGTCTCAGAGGCACCTTCGGGTGAACCAGAGGACCGTCCTTCGCCTTCCTCCATCCTCGCTCCAAAGGCCTGGATGCAGGAGGAGGAGAGTGGAAGAAAACATTGATCACTTATCGTAATATCTTGATATCATAAGAGCTTATCTTGAGTGATAGGAAGTTTGAGTTTGTCTCCTCACAACTCCCCTTCGCCAAAAAATAGAAACCCACAGCATGAGGTGACTCCTCTCCAGCTCGTTCTTATCCAGCGCACTTCCTGTAAGATCGCTCTCGTCCAGCGGGTCGATGGCGGCCTCCGATGGCGTCTCAAAAACATCGTCTGCGTAGCTCGACAGTTCATCGTGCAGGCCTTCCTACAAAGATACAAATTAAGTGAGGAGGAGTTCAAAGCTACTGCCAATTTATATTCAGTTTAAAACAGGGTAAAGGGGTCGTGAAACAGTCGAGAAAGAGCTCACAGACAAGTTCAAAAAGGCCAAAAGGATGATTAATAACATTTTCTACGTGATTCTTATTTGTAACTGAATATGCAAATGTGAAATCCTCACCATTTTACATACAACAAATATTATTTAGTTCATGCTCTAGCATCAAAATAATAGACTTCCAACAACAATAATTCACTTGTGTTTGCAGGCTCTAGAAAATACAGACACTTGCTGCGGATGATATTGTTCAAATAGTTAATTTAAATATTATCCTGGTTTTGTGTGTGTTAGTGTGTCCACTGCTCACTCTGGTGAAGAAGGAAGTGTCCAGGTCATCAGGGAAGTCTATGGTGTCGTCTTCAAAGAAACTAGGGGGCATGAAACTCCGTTTGCGACATCTCCCGGCCGCGCCGTCGCCTATCGTCCGGCCCTACGGACAAAATGACACACACACGCACACACACACACACACACACACACACACACACACACACACACACACACACACACACACACACACACACACACACACACACACACACACACACACACACACACACACACACACACACACACACACACACACACACACACACACACACACACACACACACACACACGTCTTTATGATTATGAACGACAGACTGAAGACAATGACAGTTTATCTGGGGGAATCCCCTCCTTAATGCCAGCGCCTGGCGGCTGAGTGTGTGTGTGGATTAGTTCTGCACTGCTGCAATATTCTAATCCCGCAGATAGCAGAGCATTAGGTGTGTATTATCACGGAACATCTGCCAGTAACTCCCGCCCAACACACACTAGCACTCACTCTTACTTAACATTTGTTTACATGTGCGAGTCTGTAATACTGTAAATATTACAGCTGCGTTTAATCCACGATAAGACAAGCTGAATTAAAATGTTATGTAACGTGCCCACACACACACACACACACACGGATATAGAGATGCTGCTGATCCATGCGCATGTGTAAGAGACAGGGATATGTCAGAAAAATAAAAGATGTCATTTTTCTAGGAGTATCTAGAGGGAGAGATTAAAGAATGATGGCGTATAAAGAGCATTTGTAGGTTGTCGGATGCAGGGAAATATTCAGAGAAAATCTCACAATCTACAGGATTTCAGTTGTGATTTTTCAAGAAAATAACTTTGATAGTTCCTTAGATTAAAGAGACTTTACAATGATATTCACAGGAAGTATTGAACTTTTATTGTTGGAAAAATCATGACCGGCTAAATTTGAGATACGGATATCTGTGATGACATACAGACACAAATCCAAGCATCTTATTGTATTAATTATAAGGTGTTTGATGTTTTTTCATTAAACGTTTTTTAGTGTTCAGAGCCTCACAAAATGTCTGAGATTTTTCTCCCAAATATATGACTTAAATATTCAAGTCTTTATCAAAAATGTTGACGTTGATGTTAACTTACAATGGCTCTAATACGCTGTCCTCTTAAAGGGTGCGGGTGCTTTCTGACTAAACTCTGCATCTTAACCCTTGGATGCCCTTATAGCAGGGGTGTCAAACTCAATTTCATCAAGGGCCACATCAGCATTATGGTTGCACTCAAAGGGCCGGTTGTAACTTTAAGACTATATAAGAATACATAAATATTTAATATATATAAAATAATGTATTATATTACATTATTGCCTCTGCATTAGATTATTATCTGATAGGGTAATAACTTCATAATTAACTACGTCTAGAAGCAGAACTCTACGGCAAATAATTGCAAGTCTCTTCAGTGAGAATGTCACAAAATGATTTAAAAAGAAAAAACACATTATGAAAAAAAAGTCAAAAATCTAAAAAAAAAGTTACATTTTGAAAAAAAAAGAACAATTCTGAGGAAAAGGGCTAATTCTAAGAAAACAGCACATTTAAAAAAAAAAAAAGTCAAGTTCTGAGAAAAAAAGGCATATCTGAGATGCATTGTGGGACATGTAGTTTATGGGGAACATGCTTCTGTAAATCGGCCTGTAACCGAATAATAAACGTATTATATTATTTGCAAGCTCTTGTGGGGCCACAGAAAATGAAGTCACGGGCCGGATTTGGCCCCCGGGCCTTGAGTTTGACACCCCTGCCTCAGAGTGACTGGACCCTACACTCTTCCATAAGTAGGTCAAAAAGGACCCGTATTAGAATAATATGTGTTTTTATGCCATTTTTATCATTTTGGTTAAGAAAAATCACTTGTATAATATTTAGTATTATATTTTGGTTCACAATAGAAATATTTTATATTACATTTTTCACTATTTATAGACATTTTTTTTACATTTGGAAAAAAAACGTTTTGAACTTATTGATGCAAAGATCTCCGCTATTCTGAGACCCTCACAGTATTCCAGTGCCTTTTCAAAACTCATCTCAAAACCCCCATCAATCCATGCCGGTTGATCAAGTTTGATAGTCCTATACCCCCCACTCTAACCTTCCCTTATATTGTAAAGCGATGTTGAGTCCTTGAAAAGCCCTATACAAATTAAATGTATTATTATTATTATTATTATTATTATTATTATTATTATTATTATTATTATTATTATTATTATATTGACAGGTTTCAGATCTTGCTGTGAGAAAATAATCTTCCTGAGAGGTGTCACTTGTGATGTAGTCTGTGTGGTCCATAGTGAATGTATTCCTGACAGCAACAGGTAGTAAGAATCAAAGGTTCCCAGAGGACCCCATAGGAAATGCATGCGGGTAATTTTTTACCCACTTATGGAAGCTTGGGGTAGAAATACAAAAATTGCAATTTATTAAAATGTATAACATTTAAATTTTAAATTTGAATAGCATGATATAGGAATAGCTGGAATATGAAATGATAAAAAAATGTAATTACAAAGATACTTCAAGAAAACCACCTCACCGGGTCCAAAAAGACCCACTTATCCATCTAAGGGTTAAAGATTTGTTACACAATGTTATAAAATGAGATGCCTGAGCTCAATCTCCTCTGTCTGTTTAAGACTGAATATGGTGATCTGCTTATTTTTTTCAAAAAAACAGATTACAAAAACCTTTATAATGCAAAGTTAAAGCTGCTTTCATTGTGCATAAAAAATAAGCACACTTCATTTCCAAAAGCATGGGCTGGCAGTAAGCTTTGAGCTGGAAAAAGGACGAAGAGTTTGAAGCACAGACTTTGCAAAGTTTGAGGTGACATTTCCTGCATAACCAAAAAAAGAAAAACACCTTCATTAGCGCGGCTGCAGCCTTCAGACTCATGACGGCAACAGACTCTCGTTTTCGTCTTCTTGGCAGCCGGTTCAGAGCAGAGCGCGAGCTGGAAAAGGAGCAAAGGGAGGCGGTGCCGGGCGTGACGGGAGTCTGAGGGACACTGAAGCCGTCTACCTCTTCCACCATGCGGAAGGCACGACCCCGAGCCAGGGGGTCTACAATCTGCGCACACACACACACACACACACACACACACACACACACACACACACACACACACACACACACACACACACACACACACACACACACACACACACACACACACACACACACACACACACACACACACACACACACACACACACACAAGCAAGTGTTGGTTTAACAAAGTTGTTTTCCAATACTTTGTACTCAAGCAACATATAACAGTTAACACACAACAGCAGAAAAGTGAAAAGCAGGGATAACTCACATTGACATTAGGGTTAGATTGATGTTAGAGGTTTGTTTTAAGAGACACAAGTGCTTAACGAGCAGGTTTGAGTAGTAGATTAGTAGGCCATTTCCAGTTTCAAGTAGCAACAGTAACTCTAAATGTACACCCTCACCCAGCTTCATGCTAAAAGGGTGTATGCTAGATGAGGACACTTCCTTGAAACTTAATTTGTTTAAATGCTCACATCAGAGTTACTGTAATTTCATCTGAAATGTTTTTCATGTAGTTATGATAAACTAATAAAAAGAAAGCCCAAGATAACTATTACTACTGCATTACTTTTACTAGCACTTACATATGCTAACATGTTAACAATAAATGTCAACTTTTAAAGTGTTAAATATAAGTCCAGAGGGTAAACAAATGTCTCACAGTAAAAATGTGAGCTGCCGATTATTTCAAAAATGTTTTGTTATTACTTTTTTAGACGTTAAACACAAAGCACTGCTAAGCTATGAAAGCGACCGAGCATTACACCTTTCTTTCCGTATATTTGTTTCAATGTAGGATAGTTGTAACTAAAAACCCATTGCTGTTTACATAGGATATATTTGTTACATATCTACCAGAACTGAAATGATCAGAGCTGATTTTACTGTAACCTTTTGAAACAGAGGGTAAAACTAAAAGTGCAAAAGTAGTGGTTAGGCCCGTAGCATTGGTGGTATTGTTAGTTGAACTAGATAAAGTTGTTATTGCCAGGTGTCATGCGTGAATTCGAAATGTTTTGCTTGTAATATTCAAAAACAAATGCTTAATGTGTGAAAAAGACATCAATTGAACCCTAGTCAAGATGACAGAGCAAAGAGTTAAAGCAAGCGCCAAAGATCTCAATGAATAGAAAAAGTGATGGAGGAAAAGGTGGTAATTGTTCCTCCATGTTTCTAACGTGGCGCTGGCCTACCCTCTGCATGCCATAGTGGTGGTGGTGGTGGTGGTGGGGGGGGAGGTAGAGGGGAGGAGGGGTCTCAGTGCTGGCCAGGGACAGGTTGTCCTGGCTGTGGAGCTCCATCTCCCTCATCACCTGAGGCTTCAGACCCCCGTACAGATGGCTGCAGTGCTGCAGGCTCTTCCTCCGCCATCGCTGGGTGCTGTCGCTGTCTTTGCTCACCCCGAACCAGTCAGCCGTGCCCCTGCGGGGGAGAGGGGGGCTGGTTAGTAAACAAGGGAACACTGCATAACCTCATATAGGTTTGTTTTTTATTTGGGAGTGGTATATCTCAATCTTTATTTATTTATAGAGCACATTCAAAACAACCTCAGTTGACCAAAGTGCTGTACAGGGAATAAATAAAATATAAAATAACACAATGTAAAATAATTAAAAAAAAATTAAAAACTTGATAAAAACACATACAAATGTAAAAATGGTATGTTCAAGTATTAAAAGCCAGCGCAAAGAGGTTAGTTTTTAGCTGAGATTTAAAGGTTCAATAGCCGGGATATGAACTGGGAGGCTGTACCACATATGAGAAATATAATTAATTCTGCCTGTCACCTGTTTTGTGCATTTCAGGTAGCTGTTCTGCTGTTATCCAGGGCACGATTACATACAAATATCAACAACGTGAATGTCAGAAAGCTCGCACATTGTTCCACTGTAACAAGATATTCTTGTGACATTTCAAAGTCACAGTATGTGGATATCTATGTGTATAAACGATAACATCACTGCTGTATTTATGCCTAATCTACACGCCGTCATATTGAGTGTGAATGAATAACAAAGTCATGACCATGAATGGGCTTAACCAAACGTTCATGTCACATTTTGTATAAGAATCACATTGCTGAAGTCGTTGTACATTTGAATTGTATACATAATCTGTTGAAGCCTTGAACAAATGTTGACACACACACACACACACACACACACACACACACACACACACACACACACACACACACACACACACACACACACACACACACACACACACACACACACACACACACACACACACACACACACACACACACACACTGAATATTCTCGGGCGCATTGAGCCGTAAACCCCTCATGATTAGCAGAACAAAAGGATGATTACTTGATTGATGCAGCTGCTTGTTGGAGATTAATTGACTTGTTAATTGGTTCATTTGATGATAGCTTTCTTTTTACACTGATGAAGAGAACCATAGCAGTAGAAAGTCAACGAGCATCTGCAATCTTTAAAATGTGGAACACTTTTTTTTTTTAGGACACTAAATAGAAAGTCAAAATGCATGGTTTCATATCATACATTTTTTTTTTTTTTTTTTTTTTAAATGCAACTTTGACCAGTTTGAGCTCCAGTGCTAGTTTTTGTAATTAAACTAAAATCTGAGCAAGGCAAATGTATAGAATAATTTTAACAACCCAAATCAGTTAAAACTTTAATCTGGATTACAGTTCAGTGGTTCGATATTGAAAAATCAACAGCACTATGATCAGATCGGGTTATTAACGGTGTTTTTTGCAACATTTACGACAAAAACATCTTCCTTTTTCCAGTCCCCTTCTAGCGTTTTCCTTTCTCTTTCATTGTGACTGTGATTGCGTGGATGCTACCAATCAGCTTAAAGAGCCTGAATAAAAGATACTGTCTTGATCTTAACGCGACCCACTGCCCTCAGTTCAAGCCTTCGTTAAAAAAGCAGATGTTGCTTCTTCAGTCCTGCACTTCATGGCTGTGTTTCTCATTTAAACTCAATACATGTCCATAGAGGTCCTCTTTTGAAACAGTGCCTGAGTGCCAGGCTGCGTGTTGGCCGACCAGCGGGGGAGGCCACGGTGGGGGAAATGTTTGGAGAGCAGGACACTCGGAAATAAACACTCATCATCAAGAGAGATGCCAGCTGGGGAAGCCTTTTAAGGATGCACAGGGGCAGGAGGGAGGCGGCGCGTCCCTGATTGTTGTCCTCCCAGAGAGGAAGGTCTTTTAGAAAGAAGACAGGTTTGGGAAGGCAAAGAGAATCAGACTGAGAACGGATGAAAAAAGTGAATAATTCGCAAATAAAATGGACCTAACATCCTGCTCAAAGACAGATGACATTTGTTTATGGGCTTGTTTAGATAAGCAGGTATTTGTCTCTGTGTCAAGCATACAGGTCATATTCGTCCACACACAAAAAATAAATAAAAATACTCCCGAGGGCTTGACGACAGCACAGATCCATCACACATTAAAGATTAAAAATAATGTTAAGCAACATGAATTAGCTTTTATGTTCTCAAGGTAAGGCTGGTTCACAGAGAGCAGCAATCTGATGTAATTACAGGCTTAGACAAGACTCATTTCATCAGGGAAGAAAAGGCCAAGGGGAAGAGCAGAGTGTAATGTAAACAAATATACAGCGAACAGGAGGATTATGAACACTATGTGATAAGTATTGAGTGTTCTCATTTGATCAATCCACTAATGAGACATGTTTGAGTATGTACGATAAGTCTTTCCCTTTCATGTTTCCCTACACTACATCTCAGGGGTAAATATTGTTCTTTTAACTCAACTACATTCTTCTGATAGCTTTAGTTACATAGTTAGTTGATGTCGTGCTACAATTGCTACATCCTGTGTAGAAGCTTTTAAAAAACAACTGAAGACCTATCTTTTTACATTGGCTTTTGTTTATACTTGAGATGTGTTCTGTTCTTATGTTTGTTCTTTTCGGGACTCCCCCGTTGTCTGTGTTTTGTTTTGATGTTAATCTTACTTTTCTGCCTCATGTTGATATTGTATTCATGTTTCTGTGGTCTTAATTTTAACTTTTGTTCTTTCTTGTGAACATCGGCGGTTCTAGACCAATTTTACTGTGGGGGGGGGGACAGTTATTTCATTTGGGGCACAATAAAAGCGGGTTAAAAAGACAAAGACAGTATAAATTAATCGTTTAAAATAAACATAAAATACAGTAATTGGTATTTGTTTTAGTACATTTAAGTCACAGTTCTTTGTTTCAGTAGTTTTTTCATTTAGAGTATTTGTTTTAGTAACTTTAAGTGACAATTTAATTAAAAAACATAAACAGTATTTGCTTTTATAAGGCAATAAACAGTTTAATCTCCAGTGTACATCCGGGTCTCTGATTTGATTTAGTTCTAATAAATCGTAATATTGTAACCTTTTCTTTAAAGGGGGGCCACAGATCAGTGTTACGGGGGCACTGGCCCCTGTTCCGCCCCCCCTAGAACCGCCCCTGCTTGTGAAGCACTTTGTGAATTGTATTTCTGTGAACGGTGCTATACTAAATAAACGTATTATTATTATTATTATTACTTCTTTCCCCACTCAGCAGTACACTCACCTGTCCAGAGAGCTCCAGGAGGGGTTGAGGGTCTGGGTCATACCTGAAGAGGGGGGCATGGCCTGTGGATCTGTTTATCCTCCATCATGACCAAAACCACTGTCCCCACTTTACCCGCGCATTAATCCCTGATCCTCTGCAGAACACAGATACACAATCCATGAGGGGATTTCCCTGATATCCAGGCCAGCGGTACCTTGTAACACTCAGCGTTACGCAAAGAGAGGATGATCACCACATGTCCAGACTCTGAGCAACATCCCGGTTAATCAAAGGTCGGAGGAAAAGCCGGCGTTTATCTCCTCGTATAGACGGGAATCTGATCCATTCGCGATGGAACGAGGACTTCCACCAGCTGGAGGCACTCTCTTGATAAGTAGATGTTATATTTTCTGACCTTGCGTCCCCACTTGCACAGAGAGTTCCCTGTGTGTGTGTGAGAGTGCGTGAATGTGTCAGTGTCTGGCAGGCCTCCCAGTTTCCCTCCTTGTGAGTTCAAGTAAAAAAGGATGTGTCCTACTGGGCAAAAAAGACAGCAGCTCTGGTCCTTGTCAAACTGAATCCCCCCTCCCAACGCTTTCTATCTGTCCCTGCATTGTTTCTCAGGAGTGTCTAAAGACTAGTTCGTTCCACAGGAAATGAGAGAAGGATGGGACATCACACACATTAGGAGGGAGTAGAGACAGAGGGAGGGCACTGGGACATGTCTGGACGTGACACACACTCACTCATGCAGCAGCACCAAAATAAGGTTTAGCTCCAACCCCACCTTGCTTTGCAGCGAATAGAAGTTCAAGGGTGTGTGTAATCTTCATTTAAACACCTATCATTACTGAGACTGAGATAAATTATTAACTCTGTGCCTGAGCTGTCAAAATTAATGGCTTCTTACCATTAGACATCAACAAACATCCATTAACTCCTACAAAAGCAGGATTCATCAACCTTCGATATACGCTTTGTTTATAAGCATATTGTGGTCACTAACAGGTTCATATTTGTATTTTGTGTCTCAACTGTCACATGTTTACATGCTTTAATGTTCAATTGCTTTGGGTTATTTGTTCTGTAAGTTTACCTCACCTGCTGCAGATAACACTTCTCTGCTCCAGGTGAGGCTTGAACTCACTGGAGCTGGCTGTGTAGTATGGATTAGGAAAATATCATGTTTTAGGGACTGCAGTTGCTCAGAATGAAGGATCAGATTAAAGGGACTTGACTTGGGAACTGAAGGGGTCGCCAGTTCAAGATGAAGAAGCAGTGCCAGTTCACCTACTGGGCACCAAACCCAGCTGCTACCTGGTGCCAGATAACCTGACAACGGGAATAAAGTAACATCAGGATGAGCCCTCTGAAGAGTTCTGTGCTCCAGGTGAGGCTTGAACTCACAACCTGGGCATTACTCTGCAGTAGTGCTGGGGGGAAACGATTATTTTGAAAACGATTAATCGGGCGATTATTTCATCGATTAGTCGACTAATCTAACGATTACTTTTCTGTTGTTCGATTTATAAAAAACATAATGTATCTCAAATAAATACCAAAAAACATTAATTCATTCATGACAACTGCGCACCAGCTTACGTGCAGCCCTGGCCTGGACATTGCTTGGCTCCGTTAGTTGACATACATTGATACTATAAGCTGACTAACGTTAGTCTAATGTTATGTTTGACTCGTAAACGACCACAACATGAGTTAGCTCTCTGTGCAGTGTGTTTGTTCTGGGTTAGTAGCGGCTAGATAGCGGTGTTCTGCAGACGTAAACTAGCTACCATTCCATCCAACATTAAATGCTGACAAACGTTAACGAACACACAGCTGGCGCCGCTAGCTAGGTAGCTAACATTAACTACTAACCAACCAAGCACGAACAAACTGCACGGAGAGCTATAAGATAGTTAGCACTACCGAAGTGCACAGAACTTAAGCTGCACAACACATTAGGGATGTTCCTATTTATGAATATGCTTTTATTTTGAAGGAGAGGTAGCGCTGTTGACAGGAAGTTGTTGTTGCTATGGAAACAACGTGACGGAGATTAACGGAGAAAAGTAATATCTACATATAAAGACGGAGAAAGTAAACGTCCACCGAACTGCAGACCCCCTCCCCCACGACTACGCCTCGAAATCCGATCCATGTATATTACAAACAGGATTGGTGACAAAGCGCAGCACTGGCTTACTGCCGAGGACCCGGACACAGCTCACACACCGACCACTCTGGTTCAATGTCCCCAACCTCCACAAGAATGCCCAAAAAGCTCCGCCGGAGGTGTGAGTTGAAGGCCTCCTGAACTTGGGCATCCTCCAGACGTTCCCAGTTCACCCGAACTACACGTTTGGGCTTACCAGGTCTATCCAGAGGGTTCCTATTTATTTTTCTCATACTACCTGTGCTGCAGCACCTCTTTTCACCCTCTGTCTGAAACCAGAGCCCCAGTCTGCTCTGATTGGTTAGCTGGCCGGCTCTGTTGTGATTGGTCAACCGCTTAGAGATGTCCCGCCCCTTAGCCTATCATGTGGGCCTATCAAATGTGTTGGAGCGCTAGCAGTTAGAAGCGCAAGTGTTACATAGTGATGTTACTATGTTTCAGAAGTAAGTTGGGGATTGGACTTTGCAGACCATTTACATGCACAAAAACCAAAATGACATACTAAAGGAAACGGGAATCCACTAAAATAATAGGGCCTTTCTAAAGAGTGAGGATATATCCGGCATTTATGCACTCTTTTAGAGGAGGAGGATCCTCTGCAAACCTCCTGTACACACACTAACTTTCCCTAAATCCGATTATTTCTCTCATAAACATCAAAAGCGTAAATTCAGTTTGTCTCTCACGCACGCACACGCGCATGCGCACACACACACACACACACACACACACACACACACACACACACACACACACACAAACACACACACACACACACACACACACACACACACACACACACACACACACACATACACATACACACACTTGGCATGATAAGGTGAACGCTCCTTTGAAGCCCGTGTCTCCAGGTTTTATTCCTGGCCCCTGCGTTCAAACATTTACATTCTCTGCAGGCTTTGATGTGGCCCGCATGCAGTGAGAGGATCACAGATAGTCCGTGTGAGTAATTGTGTTATTTTGTCTGCCTCAAACCGTGAGGTCCCGCTCGCCATCTGGACTGATACTGACACACCCTGGATGACAGAGCTTGTGTTTCAAACACTCAGTTCAAAGGGACGACGACAAGCTCAGCGGACTGTTGTGCAAAACTCAGTAAATGCAGATATCCAGGGGAAAGAAGTGTTGTACCAAAAACATTGTGGGGGGGGGGCATTTTGTGGCACTAATTTCTATCTTTGGTCGTTTTGTCCCCCCTCTTTGTATTTGTTTTGGGTTTCTTTGTAGCTATTTTTAGTTGCTTTTTTGGTTTATTTTCGTCCTTTTGTTGTTATTTTGAGTTCATTAGTGGTTTCATTTTGCCATTTGTGTTTTTTTTATGTTTCCCTATGAGGTCATTTGTGAATCTGTATTTAGATTTTCCCTGTGGTTTCTTTTTGTCTTTGTATATATCATTTTGTATACAATACATTGCATTGTATTTATATCGTTCGTCACTAGAATTAAAGCTAAAGAAGTAATAAAGGTTTGAAACCACTTGATTTCCCTCCAATATTCAGTTTCAAATATAAACTTCAGTACCAAAACCGGACACATTCAAACTGCCGTCCTTAACTCCCTGCTCCACTTCCTGTACCTGATGATCTGTTTGGGGATAGATGACCGACGTCGGCTCAGTATTTTGGGGATGCAGGACCGCCTTCGGACAGATAACACCCTCCGGGGCAGCCTCTGGCCCTTTGGGGGGACCGTGTTGATGCGCTCAAAACGCACCCGTTTCCCACTTTACACACAGAGCAGCATGTAGAGAAGAGGACAGGGAAGCAAAGGGGAAAGAAAAAGAAAGAAAAAAGAAGGAACAATCAAAGAGAGGACAAGAGAGAAGAAAAGAGAGCAGGATTAATTTGTGTTAAATTAGAAAAGTGGCTGCAGCTTAAATTAGTTTTGTTAAGATTTATTAGTGGAGAGGAATGATCAGAATTATAACAAGCTGAAGGAAATTAGCAGAGAACACAGAAGGGAGTGTGTGTGTGTGTGTGTGTGTGTGTGTGTGTGTGTGTGTGTGTGTGTGTGTGTCTAACCTCTTGATGGACTGTGTGAAGGACGGTAGTCTCTCCTTTGGGGGTCTGAGGTAGTTGTTGGAAGTTTCCAAGGCAGCGGTGCAGGTCTGAGGGTTTTCCCCTGGCATGCTGACACTGCGCAGGCGCTTTACCGGCTGCAACACACACACACACACACACACACACACACACACACACACACACACACACACACACACACACACACACACACACACACACACACACACACACACACACACACACACACACACACACACACACACACACACACACACACACACACACACACACACACACACACACACACACGATCAGATGATGCCTTCTGTGACAAGTTATGTGAATGTGTAGTATTAGAAATATTAATAACAATATATGACTAGTATTACATTTCATTCTTCATATTAGGGCTGCAAAATCAATCAACATTTTAACAAAATCACAACATAAAAATATGGAGTAGTGCAGTAAGCAAATCACTATAAGAGTGCAATATTTGGGAAAGGTTAAATATGTGAAAATATCTTAATTAAATATTGTGTTAGTGACCTCGTGGATTCATCTTCTTATTACAGACACATGCATTTCCTAACATTCGGTCTATATGCTGTAAAATGTATTATCTCTTGGATTTACACACGGCATCTATAGCACGTCTGTCCGTCCTGGGAGAGGGATCCCTCCTCTGTTGCTCTGCCTGAGGTTTCTCCCATGTTCCCCTTTAAACTGTGGGGTTTTCTCTGGAAATGTTTCCTTGTACGATGTGAGGGTCTAAGGATAGAGGGTGTCGTTTTTCTCATACTGGTATTCTGAACAATCTGTGCTGTTGTATTTGCTGTAAAGTGTCTCTACTGTAGGCAATTTATGTTATATGTACAGCACTTTGGCTCGACCAAAAATCGTTTATAAATGTGCTATATAAATAAACCTTGATTTGATTTGATTTGACACAAATCACATTACAAATGCAATTTCAGTCAAAATCATTATTTTTTTTGACAAATTGTGCAGCCCTACTACCAATTTCTAACAATTAGCCACATTTGATCGTTTTAGAAGTTATTCTACTTTGTCTATTCCCAACAAAGCTCTAGTAATCTGAATTGTATGTGATTTGTTTTTCTTTTCACCTGTGTGAGTGCGGGCGTGTCGTCGGGTGTCAGGCGGATGGTGGGGATGTCGAGTTGGAGCCATGGCGGCTTCTTCCTCTGCAGGCTGCTGTTCATGCTGCCCGGCTCATCCATGCTCTCTAGCCCCTCCTACGCCTGCCAGCTGGACAACACACACAGAAAAGATTTCAAAGTCAATTGTATTGTCAATCTTTGTTTGTGTGTTTGTGTGTACAGACAGAGAGATCGAAATACCGTTTCCCACAATCCCGAATACAAAAATACAAATATATATAAAAATATCTATACAAATATGAAATATCCTATATATACACAATCAACAGACACATGTATACATATGCACACACTAAGACATAAATAAAAGCACAACAATCAATATGTACAAAATAACAGTCACTTCAATAACTTTGAGACAGTGTCTGATTTGTTGCTGGGGCAACAGTCAAAATATGCTCACACACACCACAGGAAAGAGGATTCAGACCATGAAAAAGCCCAAAAAGCTGACCGGCTTTATTGAGTAATTACAGTCAGTGTGTTTATAATCCGAGTCTTCTGGTGTGGGCTCAGACAGATCCAGAGTGGAGGCAAAACGCCTGAATAAACTCACCACGTAATCCACAGAATTAAAGCTACTAGTCTGCCAGCCGTCCCCTGCATCTATTCCAAAAGTCGACAGATTCAAAATGTTAAAATGTAACTAGGAATATAAAGGCAAAGGGCACCATCTCATTGGTGTCCGTCAACAACAGAGTTCTGTGTGAATAATCTTACTAATATTACCTGAGTATCCCTCACAATTGACAGGAAGTTAAAGCATTATCTGCTCCAGGTGAGGCTTGAACTCACAACCTCGGCATCACTCTGCAGGTTACTGTTTTATAAGTACCGCACGCTGACCGATGAGCCACTGGAGCCTCTGTAGCCTCTGTATTGAACTGAACATTCACAGTTGATGTGTAATTTTGGCTTATTTTTGGGCTCACAGGAAACATAATGTGTGTTACAATAGTGTATTGGGCCATTGTAGGTAAAACAAAATATTATTATTGAAATTAAAGCGTTGCTACACTTTGTTGGATCAACCATATCACACCACAGACGCTCTAGACATTGAAAATAAATTGCTGTGATTTGGGCCTTTTCAGGAGAACACACTGATTTGGATGAGGTGATAGCTTCTTTGCATCAAGAATTACATCAAAAAAAGCTGCAGACAGATGAAGGATTCCTCTATTGTCCATACTGTTGCAACAGACACACAGCTGTTTGGTTTCCCTCACAATGACACCTTCTGGCTGGTCTGATTCAAGTAGAAAGTCAGGATTTTTAAGTGTGTGCGTATGACAGGGGTCTTGCTCCAGGTGAGGCTTGAACTCACAACCATATAAGTACCTTCTCCCTCAAGAATGACAAGTTCTATCTGCTCAGTGAATTATCATGACCACTATAGGCGCGTTCACACCGCAGTACTTTTCCCACTTTAGTTCCGATATAGTTCTGAAATGTCGCGTTCACACCAAAAAGAGCCGGAACAAAAATGAGTTCATGAGAACCTTTTTACCCCCTTTTCCGTCAATGCTAGAGAGCAGGGACCTTCCTGGGAGAAAAAGGTTCCTATTTCTGTTTGGCTGAGCGGATTGCAAACCACGCCTCGTGAAACTCCATAAAAGTTTTGTGAAGCCGCCATTTTATTATCCTTTCATTAGCATTATTAGCATTAGCATTAGCCCAGCGCACAGACGCAGAGAGACTAACTTATGGCAACACAAAATAAAACATGGGAGCGGTGGAGATGAGGAGGTGTCGGCGTTCTGGCGATTTACTCGGAAGGCTTCAGTAGAAGCTGCTGGGACTCCCAGCAGCTTCTACTGAAGCCAGTCCCCAACTCCGGGGACTTCCGGACGGGGACTACGGGTGGCAGTATACGCCGTGAAGTTGTTTGCAGCCTGCCAGTAAACCCAAAGCAGAAGAAGAAGAAGAAGTGACGTCAGCGGCTTCATTTGTCTAATCCTCCCTCAGGGATTTATTCCGGTGTGAACGCGATCTGTACTTAGTTCATGAGAACTCTTTACTTCTCATGAACTAAGTACAGATCGCGGAAAAGTACTGCGGTGTGAAAGCGCCTAATGTTAAGGTACCCTCCTGATTGACAGAAGAGCTGAGTCTATGGCCGATTCTCAATGTCGAGTATACGTGCTGCAGAGCCACTATTTCAAGTATACTACGTCATCGAGTGGCGCCGAAGGAAAGTTTAAATGCATGTTAAATGCCCAGCATTCGGCGCCACTCGATGACGTTGTATACTTGAAATAGTGGCTCTGCAGCAGGTATACTCGATTTTGAGAAACAGCCTATGCTGCAGGAAAGACATGTACGCTATCTACATTTCCTCAAAGTCTCTTAATCAACTACTTAAGAGTGAAAGACCGCACCTGATGGAAGCTAAACTTCTGTGCTCCAGGTGAGGCTTGAACTCACAACCTCGGCATCACTCTGCAGGTTACTGTCTTATAAGTACCGCGCGCTGACCGATTGCGCCACTGGAGCCTGGCAAAGTCTACCTGGGAACTGAAGGGCACACTGGTTCGAGCTGGACAGGTGCTATCTCATCTGCTTGGCACCAAACCCCCGACTGCTACCTGGTTTGCCCTAATACCTCTCCATAACAAAAATGTAATGTGTTTCTATGTACAAATGTATAGACCTACTGTTTTAAAGGTACTGTGTATTTATAATAACAGAGTGAACAACTTAATGGAGTCTGGAGTCAGCTTGAAGGCAGCTCTTCCACTAAATCCCAGCTCCATGAATTGTTGCACATTTGAAATCTTTATATAGTTCGAGGAACACCGGCCCGCTTCGTAAAACAAACAGATATTCCAATGTGACAACAGGAATACAGTGGCTAGTTTATAACATCAGGATGAACCCTCTGAAGAGCTCCTGTGCTCCAGATGAGGCTCGAACTCACAACCTGGGCATCACTCAGCAGGTTACTGTCTTATAAGTACCGCACGCTGCGCCCCTGGAGCTGGTCGACATGGCTTAATATTGTTGAATAAATCCACTCATGGAAACAAACATCCAGTCTTTCAGTCGAAGGGACTTCACTAGGGAACCGAGGGGGTCACCAGTTCAATCTGAAGAAGTGCCAGTTCTCCTACTGGGCACCCAACCCCCAACTGCTACCTGGTACCAGAAAACCTGGCCGCCTGTTAGCATCTGGTGCTAGCGAGCTACGCTAACGGGTATAAGGAGATTTTTCAACAAATATATACTAAATGCTAAATATAGTCCTTAGTTTAACGTACATTAATAATAATAATAATAATAATGATAATAATGATACATGGGACTTGTATAGCGCTTTTCAGGAAACTTTTTCAGGAAACTCAAAGACGCGACATTGAGGTTTGGTCATCTGTATGGTTTCCCTCAAGAATGACAGGTTCTATCTGCTCAGTAAATTATTAGTACCCTCTTGATTGATAGAAGATCAGATCGTCTCTACTCCAGGAAAGACATGTACGCTATCTACATTTGCTCAAAGTCTCTATATCAACTACTTAAGAGTGAAAGATGTCTATGTGACCGCACCTGATGGAAGCTAAACTTCTCTGCTCCAGGTGAGGCTTGAACTCACAACCTCGGCATCACTCTGCAGGTCACTGTCTTATAAGTACCGCGCGCTGACCGATTGCGCCACTGGAGCATCTGTAGACACCTTAAATGAGAAATATATTCCAATGGTACATTTATATTATCCCAATATGGCATTACAATTCACACAGCTAACGCTCTTTCCCTACACTTCGACACACATATGTGCTTGAACAGTGTGAAGCCGACAATTGAGCGGCCCGATCAAGCAAGGAGGCAGAGGCAGAACGTCAAAAGATATAACCCGGTGTGGGCATTTATTAAACTTGAGCACAGGACACAGCCTCAATCTTGTTGTTCCTGTGCGCACAGTCACCAGCCACGAGGATCTCACACACACTACCAGCCCCCTAACAGAGAGGGAAACAGAGCCTAAATACACACACACACACCCTAATCAACCAACAAGACACAGGTGAGAGGGGAGGAGACAACACAGGGCCCCAGGTGCGCACAATCAACCGTAACAGACATGGGGGAAGGGGAACACTTTTCAACATAAAACCAGCAAACAGAGACAGACAACCTAAAACACAGACAGATGCACACGCTACATACATTTCGCCACCAACAAAGCTACACAATCCGTAACGGCCCCAAAGATCACCTCCGTTACGAACAGATACAGTTATAAAAGAGTGGCCAATTCTCGCTGAAGTGTCCTTTTCAAACAGACTTTTTCATTCAAGTTTAAGTGGTTTTCCTGTAGCAGCCCACCCTCTAACAGACATATTAAATGAGTGGGCTACACAAACAGAGGGAAACCACAGAAGAGTGAGCCGAAGCCTCCACTCATCCTGGTGTTCGCTGGTTAATGGGTTCATGGGAAGGCATTTGGAGACTTACGGTACGGGGGTTTCCTGCGTAACCATTTCAGTTGAAGTATAAACGCACATCTCTCCATCTCTGGTGAAAGCCTGTGAGGAGTCCAGTGCACATGATGCAGTTTACAGTGACACTTTTTAATATAAGGTTCAAAACGCAAACAATAACAATTTCTACTCCCGTGGGGTTATGCATTTCAAACTGCTGAGCTTGTCGTGTAAATCACAAACTCAAAAGCTCAGCACCTTCTTGCTTCTCATTGTGTCACATATAGAAACAGCACTCTATCGTGCAACGTTCAGCTCCTCTCCTAATTGTATTAAGTGCTGGGGCTTTGGAAATCACCAGCACAACCGTATATAAAAAGGCCTTTTCGATGACCATCACAAAGTCCAATTTCCAACAGTCTCAAAGGGCACACAATAAAGCTTTCAATAAATCAGATTATAGAAAATAGTCTGTAAATTCAGATTGCAGAACATTGCTTAATGTATGCCTGAATTGAGATAGGATTAAGGATAGCTACAAGCTCAACAAAGGTTTCTGTTTGGTACAAATTCTTGCTGTTCAGGTTTATGTCGTGCACTGTAGAATAACCTCAAACAAACACACTCAAACGCTATAGTATAAGTGCTCCAGGTGAGGCTCGAACTCACAACCTCAGCCTCACTCTGCAGGATACTGTCTTATAAGTACCGCGCGCTGACCGATTGCGCCACTGGAGCCCTTTTCTACCGGTACAGTATTATGATTAAAGCTTTAAAAGAACAGTGCTTGTATTATTTATTCCAGATGATCAATCAGGGAGGCTGTGGCTCAGTGGATAGTGTGCTGGACTTGGAATCAGGGGGTAGCAAGATCGAGTCCCACTGCAGTCAGCATGTCGTTGTGTCCCTGAGACACATCACCCCAAACTGCTCCTGTGGGGATTGTCCACAGTGCTGGATGTATGTAAGTCTCTTTGGATAAAGGCATCTAACAAAATGACATGTAATGTAATCACTAACGAGCTAGACCAAGTCATTATGCATCAAAGCTACTGGAAGGTACTGAGCAGGTTTTCAGTCAAAACCTAATTCATCTGAGATTTTCTTGTGAAAATCAAAATACCTTCAATCAGAAGTCGACATAAACGCAACAGCTTCACGTTGTGCTTTCTCTAACGCCCCGTCCACACAGCAGCTTTAAAAAAATCTTCCAACGCTTCTCTGCCCATTGACTTTGAATGGGGGTGAAGTCACTTTGCCTCGCTTTTCGCCGAACTGCATTGTGGGGAAGCAAAGCGAAGATTTCCAGGATTTTCAGGATTCAAAAGTTGATCAATGTTCAACTTTTGAAACTGAGCTGGAAGCGTCAGCCAATCAAATCCCGTTTATGCAAATCTGACAGTACAAGCGCTAGCCAATCAAACCGCGTGCAAGCTGGGAGAGCCAGACCGCAGTTCATTTCCTCATATTCCAAACGAGATATTACGGTAGCAAATCACCCGGTTCTTTACGACCAGTAACTATTTACCGGGATACAAACCGGAGGAACCAGGCATGGAGGGAGGTGGCAGAGACAGTGGGTGAAACTGGTAGGTTTTCGCCTGTTTGGGGATTTTATATCCAGTTTACTTCGTTTTAACATTGCTATTGCTTTGTATGTCGGGGGCGGGAGATTCATGTGATTGGTTGTTGGTCGCGTTTCTCGCAAAAAATCCCCAAGCTTTCAGACACGCCCACCTCCAAGATTTTTTCAAAGCTGCTGTGTGGACGGGGCGTAAGTATATATGAAATACTTCAGACTGAAAGATACTACGTGACCTCACCTTCTGCAAGCTAAACTTCTGTGCTCCAGGTGAGGCTTGAACTCACAACCTCGGCATCACTCTGCAGGTTACTGTCTTATAAGTAGCACGCGCTGACCGATTGCGCCACTGGAGCTGGTGAATATGGCTTAATATTGTTGAATAAATCCACTCAAGGAAACAAACATCCAGTCTTTCAGTCGATGGGACTTTACTTGGGAACCGAGGGGGTCGCCAGTTCAATCTGAAGAAGTGCCAGTTCTCCTACTGGGCACCCAACCCCCAACTGCTACCTGGTACCAGAAAACCCGGCCGCCTGTAAAACTAACCCGGAGACACGCTAATGTGAAATTGGGAATAAAGTCACTTTTTTATAACTTCAGGATGAGCCCTCTGAAGAACTATTCGCTCCAGGTGAGGCTCGAACTCACAACCTCAGCATCACTCTGCAGGTTACTGTCTTATAAGTACCACGCGCTGACCGATTGCGCCACTGCAGCACAAAATGTCATACATTATGGAGTCAACTTGAAGGCTTCTACTTTTTTGTTATTTGCCAAAATCCCAGCTCCATGAACTGTTGCACATTTGATGTCTTTATATTGTTCAATGTACTGATGCCCAACACCTGCCCAACTCGGGAAACAAACAGACATTCTGATAGACAGAGATACAGTGGCATTCTTACAACGTCAGGTAAAGCCCCAGGAAGAGCTTCTGTGCTCCAGGTGAGGCTCGAACTCACAACCTCGGCATCACTCTGCAGGTTACTGTCTTATAAGTACCGCGCGCTGACCGATTGCGCCACTGGAGCCTCTGACAGCGAAAGACTCAGAATCTCATAAGCAGAGATGGCCTGATATAATCCAAAGTAGGCGATTATAGGAACGGTAGGAAAGGACTCGTAGTAGTTATGTTTGCAGTATTCATTTACTACTCCGGTACTTTTCCCAATGTGTAGGTAACTTTCCTCCATTGTTTCACATTTGACTGCCTTTATATTTATCTCAGTCGTTTTCCAAGCAACCCAGCTTTTGATTCTGACCCATAGCCCTTTTTGTCATCCTGATCTTTAGCTTCAGCAAAAGCCCCAAAAATAACCTTTAACAATAGAATAAAAAATACGTCGATGTTTCTAGAGATGCTTTGTTTACACCTTCTTATGATAATATTTAAATCATGTGAAAGCCTATTGTTAAACTCCTTCTCAAAGAGGCAATTTGGTATGCTGGACCAGGCAAAGAAAATGATATTCTTCTTCTAGTAAAGGCCTGTTGTTAAGATGAATAAGGGCCTTGTTTGGTAGTTTTATGCCTGCTTCTCTCCATCGTCTGACTACACACAAATGTATTTCCCCCATTCATTGTAATCTAATTTGAAAAATGTGTCTGCACTGCAGCTTGGTTTGAGAAAACATTGGTATTTCTCTTGTCGGGTTATAGCCAAAGGGAAGTCATTGAGCTGGAGGGGATGGACTATTACTGGATAATAGGACATCTGCACGAGGCTCTGGTGAGACGTGATGAGTGACCACCAACAGGAGCTCCTGTAGATGTCAGCTGGGAATCATTCATTCACTGCTGTGGTGAAATTAGAGAGACTCTCCTTTTATTTCCATAAATTATTATCTACTACATCATGCATTAGGCTGGAGATGAGAATAAAACTTCTGGCAAAAGTAGAGTCTGAGAAGATGGAAGATATTCAACACTGGCAGCTGAATGACTTCTTGACGGAACGGGCTGTGCTTTCACGTACACACACACACACACACACACACACACACACACACACACACACACACACACACACACACACACACACACACACACACACACACACACACACACACACACACACACACACACACACACACACACACACACACACACACACACACACACACACACACACACACACACACACACACACACACACACACACACACACACACACACACACACACACACACACACACACAGTTACATTACAAAAATAATCTTCCTTTGGATACTCTTACTTGTCGAAAACAATGAGTTTGGTGCCTATTTTGCACTAAATTGCTGGTGTTTCCAAACTGCCGTGTCTTTCTCACACCTACATTTCCCAGGAAGCTTTGCAGCAATGCTTCCGGAAAAGGTGTGAACGTGTGTCTCGCATTAGTGTAAGGTGGGTGTTTAGGCAAATGCTGTTCTTGTGTTTCAGTGCAGTTCTACAAAGTTTTTCAAACACATCATGGCTTGTCCTTTACATACTGATTTACTGAGGTTATTATTTTATAATATATCTGACAATGTGTATTTAAAAAGGGGTTAGATACTGGATCACTTTATTCTCAGAGTAGACAAAACAATAATGAGAGTAGTTATGAAGTAATAAAAGAAGTTTCAAAACAGAAGGACATTCTTATTTCAATGCTTAAGGTTAAAGCTACTATGGGAAGCATTTGAACATGTCCAACTTTAGCCAAAATAAAAAGGTACTTATTTAAATAATTGTATCTACAGTACATAAGCAGCGTTGGCTGGTCAATCAACCATTTAGCTAGAATATCTCCAGTCTCCACTATTAAATGGATTTACGCAAAACAATTTGGCACTGTCACTCATGTTCCCGCCAAGCGCCACAATGTGGGTAATTCTTAGCTTTCGGGGATGAATTATTTCCTCCAGCATTTAAAAGAGGCTTCCTCAAGCACCGTCATTACTGTCCAATTCTTAAGGGCATCACCAGATATCTGCAAAACTAATGACATTCCCATCAGTCTCAGCTGCACTGATGCTGCTTATCAAATGTTAGCATGCTCACCCACTAAACTAATAGACAAACATTGCAACTAAATTAAAAGAAAAAGCTTTTTTATCTTGACCCAACCGAACAAACCTTTTGAAGAGACCTTTTTAGCAAACATATGTTGATACGCTGTACATAAATATATAGATGTAGGAAGGGGGCACAAAAAAATGATTACACAAAGTTAACTTTCTTTTGCCTCCCGTTCTCCAGTGTCAGTGTGTGTTTTGGTGTCAGTGGTCACATGTGGAAGTCTTACGGTCAGTGAGAATAAACACACCCCTGCAAATAGAAACCTCAACCAGAACAATCCATAACCACATCCTTTGCTTATTCTGCGGTGGGGAAACTCAGGAGCAACGACTCAGATTATTCCCATGTCACCTGACAGCCTTTGCTTCAGCCTCACAGGTCAGGTTTTTCACAATAATCCATACTGCTAAAGAAGAGTCTCGGCGCGGTCCAAAATCCATCTTCTTTTTTCATCTTGTTCCCAACGATCAGCATTTTTTATTCCATGATTGTGATGTCTCTCTAGTTGGGTTTAAATGACAGGCAGATTAGGATCTGTAATCCCTGTGCAATAAACCAAATGACATCACTCCTGCTGTCAGGACACGGAGGATCATACCCTCCCCTGATTGGACAGGAATATTGCTGACATGGTGGCATTAGCAGGAAGTAATTCCTCTTCAAAGCAGTAAAGGTAAAAATCATCATAACACAGTCTTATTGGGAGTGAACTGCTTGGCTTTAACATCTCAAAATGCACTTTTTTATCCTACTAAAATTGAGCTTTATCAGTGAGTGATAGCTGTTACCTTTTTAAGAGTAGGAGGAAGGAAATGTGGATATTCTCTGCAGCCTTATTTGCCCGTAGGGGAGCAAAACAGCGGCGTAATCAGATCCTTTTTAGATGGGGTGACATTTCCCGACATGCCGGGGCATAATGAAACAAAGGCTTCCACTTGGCACCGAAGCAAGACTTGTCCCGACACTGCTCCCTGATCCAGACACTGTGGCATGGAGATTCACTGTGACTGCATGTCAATAAGCTTTAACACTCAATGGATGGATGAATGAATCCCTATGTTAAGCAGTCCAAAACCTAATCTCTACTCCGTTGTCATTCTCTAAACCCCCGTCCCCTACTTTGTTCTCTCCCTGTTCTTCTCTTGTTTTTGTTCCGTGCATACTGAGATTGATTTTTCTGGAAACACACACGACTTTAATTTACTCTTTCCTCCCCGCCTTTGAATGTACTGCCAGTATTATGGTTTGCTGATCTGAGTCTTTCTAGGGAAGTACAGAGTTCTTCATGGGTCCAATTTTGTAAACTGACACCAGCACAGGAACCGTTTCATTACCACCAATTATGTCCAAGTCAAATCCAGATTGGACCCTGTCAGACCAGTTAATAGAAGTACCACAACCCCACCAGTGAATAATCGTTTTTGGTCCTTGAATCATAAATCTAGCCAAAGAAAAGACTCTGTTCGGTTTTCGGTTGCAAATATAATCTGTACAATCAAAGGTCCTGGTGTCTAATTGTCCTTGAAAATACCGGCTGATTAAGAAGGTAAAAACTAGGGGTGCACCGAATGGGAAATTCTTGGCCGAAACCGATACCGAAAATAGGAAACAGTTGGCCGAAAACCGAATGCCGAAAGGCCGAAAATGATTAATAGAAATATATATATATAATGTATACATTTTTTACCAATGTTGTTCAGCTACCTGATTATGGAAAAAGACATGATTATGGCAAAACTTAAATTAAACAATAATCACTATTAAGGGTCCATAAAACATTTACTCAGCACTTTTGAATGCAGTACATTAATTCCAAGTCAAGTGCATTTTCTTTTCTCTGTAGGATAACTAGAACAAAGTGCATTCAGAACAAAGCCAAGGTGCTTTAAAACTGCATAAACATCTAGGCCAGTAGGCCTACAACAAACTAGTGTAAATAAAGACTGTAACAGCCAGGCCTTCAACAACAACAAAAGCACCTATAAGTTTGGTAACCTAACGTGTTGTTGTGATGACGTAATCAAAACGCGGCGACAAGCACGGCGCGCGACCATGCTCGCGGCTGGCTCACAGCCAACATGTCTGCCGCTTGGAGATATTTCTAAATATCAGAGAAAGAGGCGCGGATTGCGATTTGTAAAACGTGTTCAGCTGACCCTTTCGGCCAAAAGGGCCTTTTTAACCATTTTCGGCCGATAATTTTCGGTGGCCGAATATTCGGTGCATGCCTAGTAAAAACTGCACAATCATAAGATTCCTTCAGGAATATCGCCATTACATTTTGACTGCATTTTGCTAACTTTAACTCATGACAGATTTCTCCTTCAGAAGCTTTTTAGTTCAATCAAATCCTGATCAGCATAATAATGGCATCAAGAAACAGGGGTATCTTCTCTTGCACTTTACGTATCGATGCTCTTATTGTATTGCCATGCCATAAATACTGGGGTATTCCACTCTTACTTTTCTTGCTTTTTATGTATTTGTACTGCTACGTTTGTAATTTTCATTTTCTGAATGTTTTATGTGAGGGACGGAAAGTAGCTCAAAGCTAAATCCGGCATATTTACACTTGGCACATTTCATGTTTTAAGTGTCCATTAATGTCCCTGCCAAATAAACGGGAAAAAAGAACAACACCTACAAACGTTTCTATTGTTGAAAGACTTGGACCTACAGTATATGAGCCGGAATAACTGCTTCGACTTCACAGACTTTTTTTATCAAGGCAGATACTTCCTGAATTTCATGCATAAACAGATATTTATTATCATCGGGCGGGTAAATTGGGTGAAGAGCTTTTTTCTTTGCTATACAAGATGATGGTGCTTTAAAACTGACAATTACCGGAGCACTTCTGAGTTAATTGGTTTGGGACTGAGCAGCAGATTAATGCTCCGTCCAGGTACTTTTGAACTTTATCACACTGGCATTGCTCCGCTCTAATAGGCAGTATTTCCTGTCCAACAGCACAGCACCGCTGGGTCCATTTTAACTTTAAGGTTATTGCTGTTTTTTCTGGACAGTGCTTTCGGAGGTAGTGGTGATAGGAACTGACCTCCTGCAGCCTCAAGAAAATGGCTTTCTTCAAATGAAAGCTAAAGTTTTGAACTTTACATTGGTAGACATTTAGTCTGTTAAGCTTTGCACCAAATAATATGAAAGACAATGGATGTGATATTTGTAATGTAAGCTTTTTAGACATGGGATTTTCCTCTTCAAGTAAAATAAACAGATCCCTCAAATCCTGCATCAGGAGGATTCTAAAAAATTGTACAGTTGCATTTTTTTTATCCATCGTTCTGTTTGCTGTGATGTAACAAGATCACATAGATTAGAAGTGAGTTATTCCGTGTGCTTTTCCCCTCCAGCCCCCCCACCATAGGACGATGTACGCTCTCATCTGCACCAGATGTTACAGTCATAACACAGTTCAGGTCATCTAGTCCAATGTTTGTCCTGCTGTAGTACAAGTGTGAGTGTTTGTGTGTGTGTGTGTGTGTGTGTGTGTGTGTGTGTGTGTGTGTGTGTGTGTGTGTGTGTGTGTGTGTGTGTGTGTGTGTGTGTGTGTGTGTGTGATCTGCTGCTACACATACATACAAACATTAATAAATGATTGAACATCTGCCACAACAGGATGTCAGTTATGGAAATCATCATCTCAGAAAGGAAAATATTAAATGGCAATGACAGGAGTATCTCTTTCCTGGCCAATATTTAAATCACATTTGACTTTGTGACTTCCTCAGGCTTTCATGACGTCAAATCATTATTTAATTGAATATTATGGCCAACTGTTTCCTGTAATCTTACCAGGAAACTGAGGATGGGTTTGAAGAACAGTGTACAGGAATGATTGGAGCCGATCTTTGCTTTAAATTCCTATGTTCCTATATATGTTTATTTATTTTTTTAAATAGCTATCGACTTAATTTGACCCTACGCTGGTTGCAGATTCCTATTGCTAACATCCATGTGTATTTGAATGGGTTTGACAGACACACACTGGGGTCATAAGGACTTTAAGCCATCTGTCTAAAGACCGCTTTGATTGTCTTGTGGCGTCTGTCTTTCATCTTGTTACTGCAGATTACAAGAGTGAGCGATTCATTAGTCAATCAGCCGCTGTGCTGCTACGCCTCGACTCACTTCACTGTGCTGACAAGTGTACCACCCACCCACTTACTGTACAAAACCACAAACACAGGAAGCAGCCACTCAAAGCATACATAAATATGTAACACTTCTCTATCAAGAATGCAGAAATAAAATAAGTATAGCTTGGTAAAGTCATTGTCTTTCTTAAAATTAAAACCCTTCCTGTCCCAAAAGGTCTTTGAAGCATAGAGTGCCCTCCCCAGTGCCACTTGGTTTTCTCATTTACTTTACTAAGTCCTTTTTCCATCTGCCTTTCAATGCTTACACCATCTGCAACTGTGATAAACTCTCAAAAACGTCTAGTAGAAACCCAGTTCCCTCACCTGTCTCTGTGCAGCAATCTGTGCCATAAAACAGTAGCAATACAAATGCTATCTTCCAGGTGCCTTTTCACAGAACGGTTTAGCGATGTAACTATTGAAGCATTTTGAAAAACAACTAACAATAAGAAAATGCTGTCTGCTATTAGATGCTGCTATGCCCGGCATACTTGCCAACCTTTAGACCTCAGAAATCGGGAGCATTTCAAAATCTAAAATGGGGGGGGGGGGGCTCCTCTCGCCGGAGCTGTTAGATTAACATTAACATGCTTATTGTAGTTGTAAGTGCACTGCCTTGCAGGAAAGGAGTGAGCAGAGAGTGGAGTAGTTGTCGATTCTTGTTCTGTTTTCTGTGAATATCTGCCTCACCGTCTCAGACTTTGAGTTGTGCGCGCTACTAAAGAGACGTGTTACCATGGAAACCAAACAATGGTGTAGCTGTATTAAAGTCCGAGTGGAAACAGTCGTGTGTAAATCTGATTTTGTCAGAAATCGGGAGAAATGCGGGAGAAATATGAGCCCGGGAGGAAACCGGGAGAGGGCAATGAAATCAGGAGTCTCCCGCGAAAATCGGGATGGTTGACAAGTATGATGCCCGGATTGCTGTGTGTTGAAATATTTCAAGGTGCTTTCTTCTTTCATCTCGTATAGAAGTACAAGGATTAACATGTACAAAGATTAGCTTTATCAGATTCCTCATAGGCTGCAACCTGCGTTCACCCGGCCTCATTGTGCGGCTTCTCTGTAGGTAGGACATGCCTCACATTCCTGAGAAGTACCTTACATCCTGTTTCACTGTACTCACTTCTGCCTGCTGCAGCATGGTAGACATAAGGACCGTGATCATAAAGGTCAGGCTTAGTGTAGAACTGTGTAGTGCATGCACCTGTCTCAAACCTGCATTATTCCCCAAATAGATATTTATTGAATCCTAAGCACCATCTTTTCTAGGGGGGTGCATCAATATTTGTATATGGTTTATTTATCCTTACCATGTTGTTGACTTTATCTTATGAATGTTAGAGACCTGAGTCGTACGTACGTGGTTAAGGTTGTTCATTTGAGTAATGAATGATTAAAAGTACATTCATTATTTAACCTACGAGCAGCAACACACAAAATGTAAGCAAACTGTTTCATGTATGTATACATGTTTGCAAAAAGCTACATAAGAAAATCCAATGCATAATTCACTCAGGTCAAAACATAGCAGCATTCAAATGGTTGAATGTTAGCAACTGGAGGAGGGAAGTTTGATTACAAACAATACAGCTTTTTCATTTTCATCCTTTATCATTTCTAACTACCACAACAGAGCCGGCCAGCTAACCAATCAGAGCAGACTGGGCTCTGGTTTCAGACAGAGGGGGAAAAGAGGTGCTGCTGCACAGGCAGTATGAGAAAAATAAAGAGCTTTTTGAATATTAAAGCATGGAGACATGTCCCAATAGAGACACTACATACTGATATACACCTGAACATCAGCAGGAGAGGACTCTTTAAAGTAGAGACACTACATACTGATATACACCTGAACATCAGCAGGAGAGGACTCTTTCAAGTAGAGACACTACATACTGATATACACCCGAACATCAGCAGGAGAGGACTCTTTAAAGTAGAGACACTACATACTGATATACACCTGAACATCAGCAGGAGAGGACTCTTTAAAGTAGAGACACTACATACTGATATACACCTGAACATCAGCAGGAGAGGACTCTTTAAAGTAGAGACACTACATACTGATATACACCTGAACATCAGTAGGAGAGGACTCTTTAAAGTAGAGACACTACATACTGATATACACCTGAACATCAGCAGGAGAGGACTCTTTAAAGTAGAGACAGTACATACTGATATACACCTGAACATCGGCAGGAGAGGACTCTTTAAAGTAGAGACACTACATACTGATATACACCTGAACATCAGCAGGAGAGGACTCTTTAAAGTAGAGACGCTAAATACTTATATGAACCTAACAATGAGCAGAATCGAGCCCCTTTAAAAAGAAAGTTCCTTTTCTCCTCTGGTAGGATGTCTTTTGGCTTTAAAAAAATAAGCAAACAGCGTAGAGAAAAAGCTGCTTAACTATAGAGAGATAACGAGCAGACATACTCTCTGTGTCTGCCTCTGAGAGAAATCATCTCTCTCCTCCGCTGCTCAGCTGTGTCAGCAGCAGAGATTTAATTGACAACTTGAAACCGTTGCAAAAGCATAGAAAGTCAAAAATCCCTGACTTAACTTCCAACACTCCGGTTTTGCATAATCAGAAAGTCTCAGATCTTTTTTCACAGTGAGAGAGATGTCATTAAGAGATGATTAAAGGGTTGGCGCAGGCTAATGCTATCAAGTGTTTCTAGATTGACGTGTGGCCTGTGGGAAAGCAGCTTTTACATTTCTCAGTATTCAAACCACAAGTCACTTTCACACCCACACGATTCTTGCAAAGCAGTCTGCACGGGAAGACAGGAAGAAAAGAAAGTGATATGCTCCTTGCAGGGTTTGATATCTGATTAAACCTGCTGGCTTCTGTAAAGATCTAAACACATCAGGTGTTGACAATACACCGGGGACCTGGGTTGGTTGGATATGTTCTACCACAGTGTTTAAACGAAAGCAAAGCTGTGGTCAGCCACAAGCCTCTTGCTGCATGTTGTCTGCAGAAGACCTGGGATGCTTTGAGACAGAGGGCAGAGGAAACTACAGCAACAGATGGAGAGAGACGAGACAAAACAGAACAACTTTTATGACATGTTGGGAGAAGATGAAAGAAGCAAGAAAACCTAGAATAAACAGAATGACATTTTGGAAGGATGTACAAGAGACACATTTGATCTCAATCAAAAACATTTGTCTACCTTGTACATGCGTGTCTAAACAACACGTGACAACCATTTGCATAGTTTCACTGCGTGGGCTTGCTGCATGATTAAAAAATGTAGGTCTATGTGTGTGTACTTGTTTATTCTCAGCTCTATGCATGTGGCGAGTATGTGGATCAAACCGTCTGGTACACACACACCACACATCTGCATGACTTTAACCGTTTCTGTCTCAAGGGTATGTTTGGTTTGGTTGAAGCCTCCGTGCATGTAAACCTAAATTAGTCTGTGTATTATTAACCCAATGAGTGCTGATGGATCGTTCTGAGACACATGCTTACAGGGCAGATTTGTCGGGGAACAATGGGGTAGCAGAAATAAGCTGCCGTGATGTCACTTTACACAAAGTAATTTGACCCATTGTTCATGAAGCAAAGTTAATGTAGCAGCTTTTAGTTCTCTGGTCTGCCTCGAAAACATCCTTTCACTCATGAAATCAAATCTACAGTATTTCATAATGACAAAACTCGTGATTTGAAATACAAGGAAAACAGGCGAGTGAAGCTGCGAGGGTTCATATGAGGTGATTAACTCATTTTCAGGATTGACAGTGAGTATGCAGGGCAACAGAAATGACTTAATGGAAAAAAAGTCCCTAAAAGAAAGCCAGCACTGAAACGGCTCCAACAGCTCATGGCACATTCAGCTGCCAAAATGCCACTGAAAGGAGTAAAATAGCTTCTCAGCTTCTGTGCCAGGCATGAGACTTAACATTACATTACATGTTGGACACTTTTATCCAAAGCAACTTACATACTGTGGGCAATCCCCACAGGAGCAATTTGGGGTGAAGTGTCCACAACGACATGCTAACTGCAGTGGGGTTTGAACCTGTGACCCCGACGACAAGGCTCTATCCACTGCGCCACACGCCTCCCTCCCAAACGCCTTTAGAGACTGCAGGACGATGTGAAGAGAGGATGAGAAACAGGATGTCTGTGTGTACTTTTCACATCTCTTATCTCCGCACCCATTATCTTGCTGAATCAAAACACGAATAGCCACATCAAGCATGACAGCTACACGTATAGCTGTAAAAGAGTAAAAACAGGTTCATACATGCATGCTATTTTTACTTCACAGTAAAACCTCTTCTCCATTTTATCCTGTCCTAATACTCAAACTGGGTATGATACCAAATGAATCGGCTGTTTTAAAATGTCTATATATAGACATTTTAAAACAGCCGATTCATTTGGTATCATACACTACACTTATTCAATTACCAAATATACTGTAGGGTTTGTGCAGTGCGCTCTTTTATATATCAAAACCACCCAATGATATTCCCTGTTTGGAGAGCAGTGCAAAGCATCCACCTTTTTATAGTGTCTTAGTTGTTTGTGGCACTGGGAGATCTAGAATAGCTGGGTGTTCATTTTTCAACAGTTTCGGCACTGTTACGGGAGTGCTATTTGCACCACTTTAAAAATGTTCTTTAAAAAAAATATTTGTACATCTTGCTCTGTGTTTTCAAGTAGAGCTAATATTGAGATGTGTATATAAATATTGATGTTGAATTGAGGATTACTGTCACCTTCCTCATCCATGATTGGCATTATTATAATTTTTCTGAGTTGCTTTTATCTCCTGCTCAGTCTGTTTATTGATATGTTTTATAAAAAAAGAAATGCAGACAGACAAATAACTCTGATAGAGAACTTTGACACTGTTTACACAAGTAAAGTGAGGATTGGCTATCCACCTCAAGGTGTAATTGTTATCTGAGAATTTTCAATAAAAATATCTCAACTAGGTTTTGTCTCATGAGTGTCTTAATGGGGGAGAAAGTGAAAAATAATTATATTTGTACATTATTTATTTACCAATTAATTATATTAGTTGGAGTTGGACAAATGTAAATTCATTTAATTTACTTAACGTAATAATTTTATTTCAGCTTTATTTGATAAAAATTAGTTGGACTAACTCAATTCAATTTTATTAAATGGATGTTTTTAGTTTCAGTTGGGGCTACGAATATTTATTGGATGGAAATCCTGCCCACAATTGAATTGAGTTCATCCAATGAGTTATTTTTTTGAGTGTAGTTAGGTATTTACCTACTTCATGTTCTGGGAATATTGAGCGGCTATACAGTAGCTTGCTTGGCATGTTGTTCTTTAAGTATTATTACATTTCTTCCTATGTATTAGGGTAATTGAGGCCAAAGAGCCCTTAAGTTTTACATTTCCTGTAGGGATTTACAATGTGTATTATACATTATGGCTGCAAAGAGTCTCTTCTGTATAACATGGCCAATTTAAAGTGGACCTACCATGCTATATTTGAATGACATAGTGTAGGACCATACCTATATAAGGCATATTTATACTTTTTATTTTTCAAAATACCAAACAGATCATGCCTTTTAGCCATTCCTCATTTCGCTCAATTGAACACTGTCTTTGCATGGGCTGATTCTGTGAGAACAGCACCATCTACAGGCCTGGCATATGTACTACAGCGTTTCCAGCGCTTTCCAACGGCAATGTCCGTGGCTGTCTCCTCCTGATTGGTGGAGTTGGCCCAATAGCCGTAGCGCCACTTCTGTGACGTCATAGAAGTGTTCAAATCTGGATCAGTCTGTATCAGATCCGTTGCAGCCCCTTTTTAAGAGATTTGGGTATGGAGGAAAATAGAGAGGGTTGTGTTTTCTGACGCTTGGTGAGTTCCCTGGAACACCGGGGAAACATATTCATGTATAAAAGACGTACAAAAGTGCATTTTGCATGATAGGTCACCTTTAATATTTACACAGTATTACAGAGTTTGTATGCACTTCTACACGTGGGATGAAGCTCTCTGTGTACGACCGTCGAGATGGATTCTCTGCCAAGAACTAAAAACGTACCAAAACATTGACGAGGAACACTAAAAAAAGCCAAACTATTCAGCATTTTTGTGATAGAACACCACATCTGTGGAATTAGGATAATTGTATCCCCATGAGTCATGAGGAAACGATGTGCTGAATGCCGCCTCTGAAAGTCCACTCTGAAATACTCCTTATTAAAACATGAAGTGCCCTGAGCATCGTAGAAAAATCTCCCTCATTAATCCTATATTTTAGAAATCACACTCATATACTACTAATTTGCTAATGTCTTCCCGGGTAGATCATGGGTCAGAGAGTGTCCTCCCATCTCTCTCTCTTAGTCTATTACTCAATATTTAATAAAGCGGTAAAGCCAAAAACCCACAGTGTGTCTGAATACTTAATGTAATGGAATATAGACCTACATTTTCTTTTTCTGTATTCTTATTTATTTATTACACTTTTTTAATCTCTTGTCTTTCCTACCCTGTGTTTTTTTTTGTCTTATTGCTGATTCTGCTTTGACACCTTAAAGTCCCTTCATGGATTAACAAAGGTTTATTTAATCCTATTTAGTTTGGTCTTATCTTAATTGACTTTCTGTTCTGAGTTTGTATCTTCACGCTTGGTTGCACTTAATGTAAGACGCTTTGGATAAAAGTTTTACTATATAGTTTATGGGTCTTTGTCTTGTTGTGTCACCTCATCAAAATCGACTTTTTAAATCTGTCATTTAAGAACAAATGGCTTTTGATACATTACATAAAGAGACTTGAAATAGTAAAGGGCCTGCAGACATTGAGAGAGAGTCAAGAGTTGACAGACAGGACGAGAAACAAAGAGAGACTCAGCTGACCCTCATGAAGCTGCTTCGTGTGGTGACAGGAAGGTCACCGCCACAATAAGAGTCTACTCAAGTGTGGCCTCGCCTGCAGACATGAATGAAGCTCCTCAGCAGACATCCATCCCTCCTTCCTGCCACCCCTCGACACAGGCAGAAGAACTCCCGCTGAGAGCACCAATACAACAGCTTCCTCTGTTGGCTGGCCTTGTATGAAAACGTAATGGTAATTGCCCACAGATGCCACTTTAGGGTAAGATATAGGGGGGTGGGAGGAGAGAGGAAGGACTATTGAGAGGGGGAATATGGAGGCCGTTATTGTGGTTTTCAAAGAAACAGAGAAGAGTCATTCAGGATCTTCATGGAGAAGTCTGGAGTCCATCAGAAGGACTCTGGCAGAGGGACAGCTTTGTTATCAATCGGACATTGAAGACATTGGAGACGAGTGTGTTTCACATAATGGGCAGATTAAAATTCCTTTTTGATAGATAGCTTGCTATTCATCCAAACTCCTGTTAAAAGTTCAAGATGGGTTTCTGGAATTTCCCTCCTTATATTTCCAAACCGTAATCCTAACCCTAAACCTAAAAACCTAACAACCAAAGAGTTAAGTAAAAGATATCCAACAATAGTTAGATGGATTTGTTTATCCCTCAAAACTTGCTGACATCCCTACCTCTTACTGTTGCATCATTTCTGCTGGACAATATCGTTTTGAACAGCATTTCCTTTTAATGAATTTCTTTAGAAGCAGATTTATTTGGGTTTGATGGTGTATACTGCAGCAAAGGTGGAGAAAGCAAGCAAGCTCAATTCAGTCAGGATCAATTTGTTGGTGGTATTCTTTGTCACAGGATTTACTCTGCTTACAAATACCCTGAGGTAAACCTTGAAATGGTTAAATATGAATACACGGCAGGTAAACAAAGTGAACGTATGTACATGTGAGGCTTTTTGTCTCGTGTATACATGCTCCATGCTGGCTGCTGTGAAATATTTAACAGTTTCCATAAAATACCTTCAGTACGAGCTGACACATTGAGAAGCAGCTTTCCCTCTTAGTGAACGCTTCAAAGACGTTCCTGACAACTTCATCAAAATGTCAGAAAACCTGCAGCTTGAGCAGATGAAAGCCAAGCTTGCACTTATTAAAAAAGATTCATGAGATGGATGTTACAAAGTAGATGAATGACAATCTGCCCATTGTTCGTCACTGTTATTATACCCTCGATGAACCACTCGTGACCTGTCAGTGACCCATCTGTGCATATACTACATCCACTGTACATTCACTAATCCTCTATTTTAACCGTAGACAATCTGTTTGATGTACAGAGGTATTTGTGTCTGTATCTGGAAATGGACAATTGAACCACTGAACTACATCCATCAGATAGGACAGATTAAAAAGATACGACTGGGTGTTTATAAGAAGATAAGCACCACAGATGTACAGCTGAGCCAAAGAGAGATTACCAGAAAGAGTACAGATTGTGATCTCTGGAATATGGTGAAGTGTTATTATTTTGTTCTGTAGAGTAAAAGCGTGCAAGATTGTACAGGCTTGGTATTAACTTTTTTTGATTCAGCGTGATCATGTGTGAGTGAAAAGAAGAAATCATGACATGTGATCACACAGAACTTTTATTCTAATTAAAGATTCAATGAGTTAGTAAGAGATTCTTGCCAGCATCTGTTATCCATGACAGCTAATAGCCTCTCCTGACAGCTCCCCTTTACACCAATGCCTTCTGTTACACCCATCTAGAAGGCAGCAGGTATCTGATCCATCTGTGCTTTCTAATTGCCGTGCTGATGTCACTATCAAGCCACAATGACGCACAACAGATATGCTGGCTAGGTTCTGTGCAACAAGCACCAGATGGATGCAAAAATAACCACAGACACCTTATGTGCAGACTTGTCGGTGATGGATTATCCTGCATAATTCCGGTGCAGTGTAAAACAAGCACGTTGAAGAAACTGTTGACACAGTCCCAAGAGACAATTAAGACTTCTCCCTCCCCTAAACCCCAAAGGGCTGTCCATGAATGCACCATCTTCAAGTCCAGCTGTAGTACGCCTGGAGCTAAGCTAGCTGTTAGCTGAGAGTGTATTTTCACGTTTGGCTAAAGCTGCATGCAAACAACAAAGCTAAGAGGCAAAAGCTTTGAGGGTATAATAACTATATTCAACTTGTTAGGTTAGTGTGTTAACGCAATCATATTTGCTAATTAGCGAGGCTTATAATCATGCCTTCATTCTCTGAAAGCACCTGATGCAAATTGCAAGCTTTAAAGTTAAGTAAGATATTGAAAAAAGAGTCTCTCCTAACACAACATGGCATTTCAGGGCACAATCCTCCATATTCTGTTGTTCACTGTTTTTGTTCAGGTCTAAAGCACTCAACACATTTTTGACAGCATCCCAGATGTACTGTAAGAAGCACTTTGTGCAGTGGAATAAAACGTAAGAAAGATAAACAGCTTGTAGGCTCAGGATAAGATCTAGTCATGGGCAAACTGCCATGAAAAATGCTGGAGGGCTCCTGGAAAACCAAACCAGTTTTACATCCTGATTCTCCCGGGGAGCATTCCCAATAACATGAAGATGCACTTCCCAGAACAGCGGCCCAAATATAAACCTCCTATTGTCACTGCTGCTTTTCCATGCAACGTGTTTAAACATGCCTTACACTTCACTTCACACTCAGTACCAGTGTAAAGAGAAAACGAAATAGAAATCAAACGTGCAAAATGCCTCCTGGCTCACTGATTCCGAACGTATTCACACGTACGCTAAGAGTGACGGTTTACATGAGATGACACATGTAGCAGGATGCTGTCACCTTCCTGCTTGGCAGCTGTGTGTGTGTGTGTGTGTGTGTGTGTGTGTGTGTGTGTGTGTGTGTGTGTGTGTGTGTGTGTGTGTGTGTGTGTGTGTGTGTGTGTGTGTGTGTGTGGGTTCTATCTTTGTGGTAAGGCCATTTGAAGCTCTTTCAGTTCTAATTTTGAATGTCAAACCAGGAAATGTTTGATTGAAAAACGGTTATTTGAGTAGTTTTAGGTTAAAAATAAGGACACATAGAGGGCATAGTGTAATTTGATTTTGTACTCTTTTTTTAAACCATTTTCTCTTGTTTTCTTTGTAAGAACTCTGAACGGCTGTTCCAGGTGTGTGTGTGTGTGTGTGTGTGTGTGTGTGTGTGTGTGTGTGTGTGTGTGTGTGTGTGTGTGTGTGTGTGTGTGTGTGTGTGTGTGTGTGTGTGTGTGTGTGTGTGTGTGTATGTGTATGTGTATGTGTATGTTTCTGCCATCTGGCCCAAGATCTGCTTCCTATCGTCTTTCTAAACAGGAAGCCCAAACAAGTCCTTGATGACACGGGTCAGTAGTTAAATTGCCTCAATGGGATTTCTGCGCAGCCAGCAACCGAAAACTGCCCTTTCATCTCAACAGCACTCACAAATCAATGTGTCTTTCTTATAACCTTTGTTGGTGTGTGTGTGTCTTTGTTGGTGTGTGTGTGTGTGTGTGTGTGTGTGTGTGTGTGTGTGTGTGTGTGTGTGTGTGTGTGTGTGTGTGTGTGTGTGTGTGTGTGTGTGTGTGTGTGTGTGTGTGCATTATGTACCGTATGAACATGCAACTATGACTTCCTTTTTCGAGTATAGAGGGGAATTTTGCTTCTGTGTTACAAGGTATTCAATGCCTCTTTTCTCACACACCTCATTGAAAAAGTTCCCCATGGCTTGGCCTTCCAGCCATAGTAATGCACGGCATCAATAACACAAAGTGAATCATGGGATGGAGAAATTCAATCATTTCATATCATATCATCAAAGTGTAGGCTACTTGCCATAAAACCCTATGCAGACTAGATTCAACTATTGTAATTGCACAGAGAACAGGGACAGGGAAATGCAGTTAGCATCTAATCAGAAGTGCAAGAAAAGCAGTAACGCCTAGGTATAAGTATATAAATATGACTAATTGTATACAGTAGACTATGAACAGTATTCATCGGTATAAAGACAGTGAACAATAGTATAAATATGACTGTTCCCTAATTTCCTATTGTGCCATGACATATAGCCAGAGGCTTCACAAGTCTCAATGACGTTTTAATTTGAAAAGCCAGTCCAGATGTGTAATACTCTCAAAGACTTCAACACACTGCACGGACTGCAATATATTATATTATAAAGTGGAGGGCTGTGCAGATTTTTCGAGAGATAGGGATACATAGCCTACAAATATATATATGAGTCTCCACACTTAAAGACACCTATGGGTCCCCTTTGAGCCTCAGGAGACCCCACCCAGAGCCCCATGTGCTGCAGCAGCAAACCTGCATACCTGCACCGAGATCCAGAGGCTGACAGCTCGGTGCAAACAGCTCGTGAGCACCGAGCTGTCAGCCGGTGTGAGGAGCGACACAGCCCGGTATGAAACACAGTGTTTCCCCGCTTACCTTCCAAATGAGTCCGGTTCCCGCAGCACAGCAGCAGTAACCTCTCCCCCGGTGAAGCGCTACCACCGGTCGGTCACTTCATAAGTTATCCCCGCCTACCACACATCACGATTGAAGAATAGTTTCACTATCAAGCGTGAGCTCCAGGTGCTTACAATTAGAAAATATGAGCCGGATGAAACAAAAGTTGTGTCTGAAGCATGCGGTGTTCTCTGCAGCTGTGTGCCCGCCTCACCGGCTCCGAGTCTCGGTGTGACTGTAGTAATATCCCCGGTCCTCCACCCACGCCGCTGCTGCTGCCGCCTGATGACAGCTCTCAGCCGGGACACCCCGCGCCGCCTACCGGTGATACCAAGGATCTGCAGGAATCTTGTCCATTATTACAAAATAAATGTAACATGTTCCTAAACTTAACGGAAGATGATTGGGTGAACATTTTTGGACATCTGACCAAAAGTGTTATTTTTTAATATGTTCTGAGTTTAAATTCAGAATTTTGAGAACAAGTCACTACAGTGTTACCTGTGTTATCCACCTGTGAAGTAATTGTTTGGTTTATTATTATAAACTACACTTTTTGAACTACATGTATCTGAGGCCCATTGGTAAATAGCTGGGAGTGCAAGATCTCAAAAAGGTATACGTTCAATGAGACAGCGCTTTGTGACACATCAGTGGATTTGGTACTTTTGACATTACATATATATATATTTTAATGTTTCTGATCTAGTATTTCTTCAAACTACTATCTCGCTGTCTTTTGGCAACATACATTGTAATGAAGTAGGCACTGTAGTAGTGTTAATTTTGTTGACTAAAACTATGACAAAATATGTTCGTCAAGGACCTTTTTTTCCATGACTAGGATGTGTCATAGAGTGCTGACTCAATGTATTTGGACCTTTCTTTGATCTTGCGCTTGCAGTTTTGGTGAGTACTGTAGCTCTTAGGGTAGTTATGTAAATTTCATCCAGTAATGGAGAGATAATCTCTGTATCAAAGAGGCACTGCTGGGAATTGAACCCAGGATCTCCTGTTTAGGGATTTCATAATAATACTTCCTTTCTTTTTAAATTTCATTGTTTCCCTTTATTTCTGAAGGCTGTAAAACATTTTATCCATAAGGTCCCCAAATAACAACATGTTTAGCTGTAATGTTGTATCCTGTTTGTCACGGTTAGATTGGTAATGCCCTAATATAGTTTACGCCAAACTAAACCAAACCCTTATTTCAGAGGTGGATAACACACCTGATTCAAGAGATAGTTTCCTTAACACTGCTGGGATTTGGACCCAGGATCTCCTGTTTACAAGCAGGCACTTTTACCGCTAAGCTACTTCACCAAAATCTATATTGCAAAAAGACAGCGAGATAGCAGATTGAAACAATGCTAGATCAAAAACATTCAGCTTTGCAACAGTTTTTATGTTAAAAGGAAATTGATTTGACTCGTTTTTTAAATCCTATACATCCTCACAATGAGTTTTGATGAGTTACTCTGAATACAAACGTAACTTTGTTTGAAAGAAAAATGAAGAGGCCACTTTTATCTGCTCCTTGTTGGATGTGATTGGGTGGACTGTGGTGGGATGTGGGACTAATTTGTTTTGGGTATTTTTGTAAATGTAATCAAGTACTGTAGAGATAATCTCTGCAACAAAGAGGCGCTGCTGGGAATTGAACTCAGGATCTCCTGTTTACTACACAGGCGCTTCGACCGCTTTTATTATTTTTATTTTTTATCTTTTATTATCAAAAATAGACATTTAACAGTTCATCACAATTACATAAAGCATTTACAACATATAACAAATACACACATTTAAATCATAACAGCTTCATAATTTGTTTGAAACCATGGAAAAGCACACAAAACATAAAACAAGGATAAATATAGCAAACTACTATACATAACACAAAATAACTCAGGCATATTAAATTAAAAAAAATTGAAACAAATAACAAACGCAAAAAATAAAAAAAACACTCCTCCACCAAAACCTAAATTGATGTAAACCTATAAACAAGAAAAACAAACCAAACTCAAACAAATCAAATTGAATCAATCAAAACAAAACTGAAAAATAGTGTCTCTTATGTCATTTTTCAAAGTTGAAGCACAGAGCCCCGTCCTCATCCAGCTCAATTAATGTGGTGCCAGTTACGAAGTCCTCGCAAAGTATGTCCTTTTTTTTCAGTATGTACCACATACCAAACATTTACGATTGAATGTAATTGAATATGGTAACGATGATAGGTTTATCCAGCGCATCAATATGGCGCTGGGTTTATCTAAATAGAACCTTTCTGCAACAAAGAGGCGCTGCTGGGAGTTGAACCCAGGATCTCCTGTTTACTAGACAGGCGCTTTACCGTTAAGCCACAGCACCACGACAACGGCCGTCGTTCGTCTAAGTTAGGCTATTGAGTAGTAGTGTTAATTTCGTTGACTAACATTTTTTTTCAGGCTGTAAAAATGCCATCAATAGCCAACACTCTTGAATTTTCTAAACGTATGTATCTGTTATTATAACCAAACCCTATATTCTCTAGTAGAGTCTTTATTTCAGGTTTTTGTGTGAAAGTGAAAACGGTTTATTCTTTTGTTTTTAGGAACACCCAATCTCTATAAATTATGATTCTCTCAATTGCAGTTCCTTATATAGATATTTACCAGTGGGCATCAGATACATCTAGTTTAAAAAAAATCTAACTTATAAACACAAACTAAGGTGGATAACAGTCAATTTTAGACCATAAGCTTAGTAGTTTTCAAGTACAAACTATACCAAACATTTTCGATTGAATGTAGGCTAATTGATCATGGAAACGATGAGAGCTTTATTATATTTATCGGCAACAAAGAGGCGCTGCTGGGAGTTGAACCCAGGATCTCCTGTTTACTAGACAGGCGCTTTACCGTTAAGCCACAGCACCGTGACACCGACCGATGTTCTTCTCAGATAGTATACTGACTAGTAGTGTTCATATCGTTGACTAAAACTATGTTGGTCAACGACTTAATTTACCATGACAAAATAGAAACTCTCTCCAACAAAGAGGCGCTGCTGGGAGTTGAACCCAGGATCTCCTGTTTACTAGACAGGCGCTTTACCGTTAAGCCACAGCACCATGTCTCACTTTTGCCCTCTCAGTTACGTTAATCCCTGCACTTGTTAATATCGTTGACTAAAACTATGACGAAATATGTTGGTCAACGACTTCTTTTTCCATGACTGAGACGATGACGAGACGGCACCGACGTCAGTAAACAATATCTGTAACGAAATCAACATGCAATATCGTTGACGAAAAATGACGAGACGAAAATGTAGTTTACTAGATAAAAACGTTGCCAGAATCTCTCTTTATTTTCCTTGAAGAAAAAGGAGGAGACGAAATATTATCAAAGATAATATCTCTGATAATCAGTTTTTCTCCCAGCAGTTACATTTCCGGTGCTGCGGTTGGACAGCAGCTGTGTCTCTGTTCTGCGCGCGGCGGTATACATTTGAATTACACCGGGCCAGCGGCACACTGAACTGTCAGGAAGACTAGGATCTAACTAACCTTATTTAAAATAAAATAAAATGGCAATAACAGGACTTTTATTAAAACCAAACCCTCTCCTATGCTCTAGTCTTTCTTTCAGGTTTTTCTTTGTCAGTAGAAAGTGAAAACGGTTGCTTTTAGGAACACCCAAACTCTATAAATATATAAAAGGATTTTCTAAATTACCGTTCCTTATAAAGACATTTACCAGTGGGCATCAGACAAATCTAGATGAAACAATCTAGTTTATACACCTAAACTAACCCAAACCATTACTTCAGAGGTGAATAACAGAAAACTTTAAACTATAACGTCGTTTTTAAAGTCGTTTTAAAGTACAAACCATACCAAACATTTACTATCGAATGTAATTGAACGTGGTAACAACGATGAGAGCTTTATCTAAATATATTTTGTTGCTCTCTGCAACAAAAGGCACTGCTGGGAGTTGAACCCAGGATCTCCTGTTTACTAGACAGGCGCTTTACCGCTAAGCCACAGCACCCGCCCACGAATTTCCTTACGTTTGAGTTTATATAGTCAGTAGTTTCCATTCATTCTTCACAGGCGCTTTACTGCTAAATTACAGCGTCCGTTTTTCCATCCACTACTTTTTAACTTCCATTGTGTGATTGTGCATTCATAAAGTACCAAACCGAAAATATTTTTAGCTGTAATCTTGCATCCTGTTTGTCTGTTTGTCACGGTCAGGTCAGAGCCGTTTTGAGAGTTGCGAAAGCGGAAATCCAAAATGCTTGATAGTCACGTGGTTCTCGTAGACTCAGATAGTTCCCGGAAGTTCGTGGCGGGCCATCTGAATGCGTTAATAACAGAAGATAGAACTGGGATTTTTGGTAATTAGTAGTCAATAAAGGGTTTGATTTGCAATATTTATACAACGTATCGATATGTGGATGTAGTTAGATCAATATGTTTTAAAAAAAGTAACATTTGCTCGTATTTGAGGATTAATATACTTTATTTATACCAATTTGGGAAATGTTTGCTTTGCAGCAGCAAAAGACAAGGCATTGTACATAAGAGAAGTTAAAAGACTAGAAATAAACAATCCAAAATGTAAACATCTGAAATAGAAATAAAGCATTTAATAGCATTAAAAAAGTAGAAAATATACATAGTGTGAACAGCTATCTTACCTGCCTTAACATAAGGCCAACGTTGCCTTGGTTAAAGAGCGTGTTGCTGTTGTTTATTGCTTTTAATTCTTTAAAATAAATATGTTGTTCTTAAACCTGTATGGTAGTCATGAGCATCACATCCTAATGTTTATTGATATATTTAGAGGGAGGGGATGGGAAGGAATGTTTAAAAATTCAGATTAGATTCATTTCTACCATTTCTTTAATTCATGGTGGTTTCAGTAATCCCATGGCAATTGAGGACCTAAGTAATATACATGAGAAAGTGTAATCTTTATGACTTTCAGAAAGGACAGGAGACCGAGAGGTGCATATCAAAGATTGTCAATTGACAGCACAATAAGTCAAAGGACTAGCAGCAGCAGCAGCAGCAGCATGATGATGATGTTAAATGTGTTGTTTTAGGAACAGCCATTGTAAATAAATGGAATTCAATAAACATCAAATAGCATATCATGCAGTTTGTCTGTGCCTTTTCCTCCGTGTTGTCCTGGCATATAGTCTCCACCATGAGACTATAAAAACATTGTTGCTGTGCTGCCTGGGGGTGCTCCAATCGCTCAGAAAAATCGCTTGAAAAAATACTAGATCAGAAACATTACAAAAAATATATATGTAAAAGTACAAAATCCACTACTGTTCTTAACATTTGTCATCAAGGTAATAGAATGTGTCACAAAGTGCTGTCTCATTGAATTTATACCTTTTTGAGATCTTGCACTCCCAGATAAATGTGGTTCAAAAAGTGTAGTTTCTAATTATACACCCAAACTAAACCAAACAATTACTTCACGGGTGGATAACACAGCTAATACTGCAGTGACTTTTTCTAAAAATTCTGACTTTAAACTCAGAACAAAACAAAAATAACACTTTTGGTCAGATGTCCAAAAATGTTCAGTGCACCAATCATCTTCCGTTAAGCTTAGGCACATGCTACATTTATTTTGTAATAATGGACAAGATTCCTGCAGATCCTCGGTATCAGCGGTATGCGGCGCGGGGTGTTCCGGCTGAGAGCTGTCACTCATCAGCCGGCAGCAGCAGCGTGGGTGGAGGACCGGGGATATTACTGCAGTCACACCGAGAATCAGAGCCGGTGAGGCGGGCACACAGCTGCAGAGAACATCGCATGCTTCAGACACAACCGCTGTTTCATCCGGCTCATATTTTTACTGTAAGCACCTGGAGCTCACGCTTGATAGTGAAACTACTCTTCCATCGTGTTGTATGGCTGGAAGGGATAACTTATCAATATATATACTTCATAAGTTATTTATATATTTATATATATATATATATATATATATATATATATACCGACCAGCGGTAGCGTTTCTCCGGGGGAGAGATTGCTACTGCTGAAACCGGACTCATTTGAAAGGGGAAACAATGTGTTTCGCTGTGTGTCGCTCCTCAGACAGTGGTGCAGGTCTGCGGGTTTGCATATTGCAGAGATTTTGCAATGTGTGACTCTGATTATAAACCATATCAAATGGACTCATTTTGGGTAGCATCGCACATTTTATTCAGGTCTGTACAGACGCTCTCTGTAACAAAGAGGCACTGCTGGGATTTGAACCCAGGATCTCCTGTTTACGAGACAGGCGCTTTACCACTAAGCCACAGCGCCTTTATGATCCGTGCTTCTATCTCCTCAAATTAACATACATTGCTTCCTTTTATTTCCACAACAAATTGTTCAGGCTGTATAACATTGTATTCACAAAGTCCCAAAGCCACAATATATTGAGCTGTAATGTTGCATCCTGTCACGATCAAGTATTATAAGGGGAATGCAGGCCTTAGTTTTTTTTTTCTATAGGCCTAGTTTTACGTCTAAACTAAACCAAACAAAACCCTTATTTCAATATTTCGCCTGTGAGATTTAATGAATGACTCGATGAGCACCAAAAACTGCCTCCGTCTGCTTCACTCCAAGTAGTTTAACCCAGTTAATATCCTTTGAATGCAGGTTAAAACTTCTCCGCTCTAGGTGGTTGCTTGAACTCACAACCTCGGCAGGTTACTGTCTTATAAGTACCACACGATGACCGATTGCACCACTGTAACATGTATATAATATTAAAAACAATAGCCATTGGTCTTACATTTTCTAAATGTATCTGTTATTATAACCAAACACTCTCCTATGCTCTCGACGTCTTTCTTTCATGTTTTTATTTGTCAGTAGAAAGTGAAAACGGGTGCTTTTAGGAACACCCGACCCCTATAAATCAGGATTTTCTAAATTACCGTTCCTTATATAGATATTGCAGTGGGCATCAGATCAATCTTTACAAAATCTAGTTTATACACCCAAACTAACCCAAACTTTACTATCGTTTTAAAGTACAAACCATTCCAAATATTTACTATTGAATGTAATTGAACGTGGTAACGATGAGAGCTTTATCTAAATATATTGTGTTGCTCTCCGCAACAAAAAGACACTACTAGGAGTTGAACCAACGATCTCCTGTTTACTAGACACGCGCTTAACCGCTAAGCCACAGGACCCGCACCCAAAATCAGTCCTTTCCAGTTAATATATATTACAGTAGTCTTCTTTCATTCCGTTCACAGAAGCAGCACCGGAAATGGAACTGCTTAGCTTGGAAAAACGGATTATCAGAGATGTTAAGTTATCTTTGATAATATTTCGTCTCCTCCTTTTTCTTCAAGGAAAGTAAAGAGAGATTTTGGCAACGTTTTCATCTAGTAAACTACATTTTCGTCTCGTCATTTTTCGTCAAAGATATTGCATGTTGATTTCGTTACAGATATTGTTTACTGACGTAGGTGCCGTCTCGTCATTGTCTCGTCTTTGTCATGGAAAAATAAGTCGTTGTCCAACATATTTCGTCATACTTTTAGTCAACGAACTGAACACTACTACTCAGCCTAGTATATGAGAACAGCTACGATTGTCAACATGGTGCTGTGGCTTAACGGTAAAGCGCCTGTCTAGTAAACAGGAGATCCTGGGTTCAACTCCCAGCAGCGCCTCTTTGTTGCCGAGAGCTATAATAAAGCAAACGTCATCGTTCAATTACATTCAATCGTAAATGTTTGGTATAGTCTGTACTTGAAAACTTCTAAGTTTATGGTCTAAAGTCGACTGTTATCCATGCAATGGTTTGGATTAGTTTGTGTTTATAAGGTAGATTTTTAAAACTAGAGGTATCTGATGTCCACTGGTAAATATCTATATAAGATAAGAAAATAATAATTTATAGAGGTTGGGTGTTCCTAAAAACAAAAGAATCAACCGTTTTCACTTTCACACAAAAACCTGAAATAAAGACTCTACTAGAGAATAGGAGAGGGTTTGGTTATAATAACAGAAACATACGCTTAGAAAATTCAAGAGTGATGGCCATTGATGGCATTTTTTCAGCCTAAAAAAACATTTTTAGTCAACAAAATTAACACTACTCAGCCGGTTAAGTGAGAGGAACGACTCGTGTTGACGTGGTGCTGTGGCTTAACGGTAAAGCGCCTGTCTAGTAAACAGGAGATCCTGGGTTCAACTCCCAGCAGCGCCTCTTTGTTGCAGAGAGGTTCTAGTTAGATAAAACTCTAATCGTTACCATGTTCAATCGTAAATGTTTGTTAAGGTTTATACTTGAAAACAACTTAGGTTATAGTTTAAAGTTGACAGTCGTCCACTCCTGAAGTAATGGCCTGGGTTAGTTTGTGTTGATAAATCAGATTTTTTTAAAATAGATTTATCTGATGCCCACAGGTAAATATCTGAGGGTGCAAAGCTCGAAATAGCATAAATAATAATAATAAAATACGTCGGCACATTTCCCCAAATAACTACCCTCTGTGGAGGAATAAAGGAACTGTAATTGAGAAAATCTTAATTTATAGAGGTTGGGTGTTCCCAAAAACAAAAGAAACACCCGTTTTCACTTTCACACAAAAACCTGAAATAAAGACTCTACTAGAGAATAGGAGAGGGTTTGGTTATAATAACAGAAACATACGCTTAGAAAATTCAAGAGTGATGGCTATTGATGGCATTTTTTCAGCCTAAAAAAACATTTTTAGTCAACAAAATTAACACTACTCAGTCGGTTAAATGAGAGGAACGACTCGTGTTGACGTGGTGCTGTGGCTTAACGGTAAAGCGCCTGTCTAGTAAACAGGAGATCCTGGGTTCAACTCCCAGCAGCGCCTCTTTGTTGCAGAGAGGTTCTGGTTAGATAAAACTCTAATCGTTACCATGTTCAATCGTAAATGTTTGTTAAGGTTTATACTTGAAAACAACTTAGCTTATAGTTTAAAGTTGACAGTCGTCCACTCCTGAAGTAATGGCTTGGGTTAGTTTGTGTTGATAAATCAGATTTTTTTTAAATAGATTTATCTGATGCCCACAGGTAAATATCTGAGGGTGCGAAGCTCGAAATAGCATAAATAATAAAATACGTCGGCACAATTAATTGATTTATCGTACGATAAATAAAAATGAACTCGATAACTTTTCTGACCTCGATACATTTCCGTTTACATGCATGTTTGTTTACATAAGGATGTGACCAGCATTTTAGCCAGGCGCGCTGTGGCTGCCGGCCACTCTACCGTCCCGGCGCGATGTGTCTACCGGCCAGGCGCACTTTGGCTGCCGGCCACTCTACCGGCCCGGCGCGTTGTGTCTACCGACCAGGCGCGCTGTGGCTGCCGGCCACTCTACCGGCCCGGCGCGCTGTGTCTACCGGCCAGGCGCGCTTTTGCTACCGGCCACTCTACCGGCCCGGCGCGCTGTGTCTACCGGCCAGGCGCGCTGTGGCTGCCGGCCACTCTACCGGCCCGGCGCGCTGTGTCTACTGGCCAGGCGCGCTTTTGCTGCCGGCCGGAGCGCCGTGTCTACCGGCCCGGCGCGTTGTGAGGGGCGGGGCTCACACACAGCCAGGTCTGGACACAGGGCTGTACCCAGACTTTTAGATAAATAATATAGAGACAAGCAGGAGACAACGTGTGACTTACTCGAGGGGAATTTAAAGTTAAATGGAATTGGTTGCAAAACCTAATTCCACATCTCCGGTGTGGGAATATTTTGGAATTAAGCCAAATCAACGAGGCGAACCTACGGACTTGAATGAGCTGCCGGTAGGCTATATCGCATTTGTTTTAAAAAGGTAGCAACAAAAGCTACGAACAACCTAAAACTGCACCTGAAACACAACCACCTCATTCCGTTTTCCCAGCTGGGAGCCAACACGGCAATGGATGTTTCCTTTATCACTTTTTTTCTTGAGACAACAGGGCATGTTTGGTTTTTTCTTGGAGGGACATTTTTTTTTTTTAAGCTGTTGTTGTGCTGTGGAAAAATGTAATCATAAGAAATGACTCCGGAAAAGCTGCAGATAGATCCATAAGAAATGAATTCAACTGATTATGTAATGTTTAATGTTGTTTTTATAGGCAATAATTGAAGCTTTGTTAGTTCCAGGTTTAACATGTGCAATAAGTTAATTTCAATACGTTTTGCAATAAACAACCAGTCCGGCCCTCGAATAGTACCCATTTTTTTTTATTTTGGCCCACTGTGTATTTGAGTTTGACACCCCTGGTCAAGAGGAGAGGGTTTGGTTATGTTAACAGGTACATAAGAAAACTCAAGAGTAACTGCTATTGATTTTGATATTATTAACATTTTATGCGCCAGTTGCGCAATCGGTCAGCGCGCGGTACTTATAAGACAGTAACTTGCAGAGTGATGCTGAGGTTGTGAGTTCAAGCCTAACCTGGAGCAGAGAAGTTTTAACCTGCATTCAAAGGATATTATCTGGGTTACACTACTTGGAATGAAGCAGGCAGAGACAAAAAGAGTCAATTTGATATGGTTTCTAATCAGAGTACAAAACTGCGAGTGCAAGGTCTCAAAAAGGAATAAATATAATGAATCAGCACTCTACGACACATCATATGCTGATGACAAATGTTAAGTACAGGAGTGGATTTGGGAGTTTTTTGCAGCCTGAAAATATTTTTTTTGTGGAAGAATTAAAGGAAACTACTGAGCAGTGTTAATTTTGTCAGCTATTTTTTTATTTAGTCTTAGTCCTGTGTCAAATGCCCTTGTTAGTTTTGGTCATATTTAGTCACCTTCATCCTGTTTTTATTTAGTCAAGTTTTAGTCGACTAAAAGTCTGAGCATTTTAGTCGAACTATTTTAGTCTATTTTTTGTCAATGAAAACTGTTGACATTTGAGTATTTTTTTGTCATCAGATTGTATAGAACCTTTAATTCAAACTAGTCTAGCCAAAACCAATAATTTGTTGGGCTAGTAAACTTATTTAACAATAAGATTGTATCTTCCTTATTCGATGAAAAACACAGGTTGAAAGATTAAGAATGCAGCTTTGCAGAAAATATCTGGTCAGGTCTGTGGTGTTTTTACCAGCTGTGTTATGGCCACAATGCTTCCCTTCTGATAAAAAAATGCATTAGCTTTTCTTCTCCGCCTCATTGTAGCGAAAATGGGCCCAAATACCACCTTATTTCTTTCTCCCAAGCAGTGGTGGCTTTAGACTTTTTCGTTGTCCGTCATTTTGACGGACAGTATCGTAACAGTCGTCATAATCCATTATTACCCGTCGGGTCTGTACACAACTCGACCACTGCTCCCAAGCCCTGTTGTTGCCCTTTTATTTTCTGCTAGATAAGGTTAGGTAGATCCGAGTCTTCCTGACAGTTCAGCGCTGGCCCGGTGTAATTCAAATGTGCCGCCGCGCGCAGCACAGACATAGCTGCTGCCCAGACGCAGCAGCGGAAATGTAACTGCTGGGAGAAGAACTGACTATCAGAGATGTTACGTTATCTTTGATAATATTTCGTCTCCTCCTTTTTCATCAACGAAAGTAAAGACAGATTTTTGCAACGTTTTTATCTAGTAAACTACATTTTCGTCTCGTAATATTTCGTCAACGATATTGCATGTTGATTTCGTTAAAGTTATTTTTTACTGACGTGGGTTCCGTCTCGACATCGTCTTGTATTAATCATGGAGAAAAAAAAGTCGTTGACGAACATATTTCGTCATATTTTTTATGAAAGTATATAAGAAGAGCTCCGGCCGTAGACGTGGTGCTGTGGCTTAACGGTAAAGCGCCTGTCTAGTAAACAGGAGATCCTGGGTTCAACTCCCAGCAGCGCCTCTTTGTTGCCGTGAGCTATAATAAAGCTCTTATCGTTACCATGTTCAATTACATTCAATCGTAAATATTTGGTATAGTTTTTACTTGAAAACGTCTACGTTTATGGTAGATTTTGAAAAAATCCGTGTTTCTACCGTCCAATTGTTTTTCTTTATTAAACACGTAAACGGAAGACCGTCTGAGAGTCGTTTTTGCTTTTTGCTTTTTACCTTACTAGTTTGACTTCTACCAGAAATAAAATGAAGTACTTTTACTGTGTACTTTGTGAGTAATCCTATGTCAAAGTCCCCTCCTTAGTACATAATGCATGTTTTTCTGCTATCTTTGATGAATGATAAAAATATAATTTTACCATTAGTTCTTAATGAAATTGATACTGTTTGACTTTGTATTAGTTAGCCTACCACTTACAATACATTGAAGTACTTTTACTGTGTATTTTTTGAGAAATACTCTGTCAAAGTCCCCTGCTGAGACCAAAATCAAGCCACTTCTGCTAAGTTTGATGAGGGAATTATTTTTTGTTACCATTAGTTCTTCGTGAGATTGATCCTGTTGGACTCAGTACTAGTGAAACTACCCCCACAAGTACTATGAAGTACTTACTGTATATATATGTATGTGTACTTTTCCAACAATCCTCTGTCAATGTCCCCTCCTGAGAACAAGAATGCATGTTTCTCTGCTATTTTGAATAAGCGTTAAAAAACCTTTCTTCATGAGACTGATATTGTTGGACAGAGTATTTTAAGAGGATGGTAGACTGCACAGTGACACACTCTGTCACTCTTGTTGGCCTCTTATGATGCTGCTGTCTTTTAATATATGATTATTTCTCTGCTCCTAGTTCATTCCTTGCAGATTCTTCCATCAGTCCAAGTCATTGCATGTCAGTCAATAGAGCTTCGAAAAATGTGTCCCAATTCAACTAAAGGTTTTTTTGTGAGTGAAGGCCAGAGCTAAATGATAGATTGTTTGATTGTGTAATTACAAGGTGAGAGAAAATAAATCCACATCCTCCTATGAAACGTATTTTATTTCCTTTTCCATGTTATACTTATACTTACTTGCATTAGAACATTTGCATGTTAAACTACATGCTGGATATCTTCCCAGCCTCAAGGAAATACAATAAAATAAATGGATTCATAATTTTAAGAAATCGATAAAAACGTAAAGATGTATAATGTTGTGGGCAAACATTTCAAATTTAAATATGAAATGAAAAATACGTTTACTTTTTAAATGATTTCTAACAAAAACCTTTCTAAATTATAGTAAATCATTAAAAAAGTTTTAGTCAATAAACGTTTTTCTGCCTAAAATAGTTGAAATTGAACGTAAACTATATGAAACACCACATGCATGGCAATTAACCCATTTGTGACCGCTATTTAAATTGACTTTGGTTAGTTAATACAAATATTGATATTATATATATATATAATATCAATATTTACATATATATATATATATATATAAAAAGCATATAATTGATGCAGTCTTTCTGAACACTTTTTTCAAAAAATACTGCAACTAAGAATATTTAAAATGTTCTGCAGAGTGACAGAATGTGTCAGTGTGCAGTCTGCATCCTCTTACAATACTCTGTCCAACAATATCAGTCTCATGAAGAAAGGTTTTTTAACGCTTATTCAAAATAGCAGAGAAACATGCATTCTTGTTCTCAGGAGGGGACATTGACAGAGGATTGTTGGAAAAGTACACAGTAAGTACTTCATAGTACTTGTGGGGGTAGTTTCACTAGTACTGAGCACTGAGCCAGGATCAATCTCACGAAGAACTAATGGCAACAAAAAATAATTCCCTCATCAAACTTAGCAGAAGTGGCTTGATTTTGGTCTCAGCAGGGGACTTTGACAGAGTATTTCTCAAAAAAGACACAGTAAAAGTACTTCAATGTATTTGTAAGTAGTAGGCTAACTAATACAAAGTCAAACAGTATCGATTTCATTAAGAACTAATGGTAAAATTATATTTGTATCATTCATCAAAGATAGCAGAAAAACATGCATTATGTAAGGAGGGGACTTTGACAGAGGATTACTCACAAAGTAGCCTACACAGTAAAAGTACTTCATTTTATTTCTGGTAGAAGTCAAACTAGAACCGAGTCCAACAGTGTCAGTTTCCTTAAGAACTTGTGGTAACAAATATTTGTGTCACTCGTCAAATATAGCAGGAAAAATGAAGAGCAGCTGATTTGAAAAAACAAACGCGAGAGGCGGCTGAGTGACCGCAGTGCAGAACCGCTGTATAGTTTAAATCTCCTAACAATGTTAGACAGAGGCTTATTATATTTACAGCCATTAATAAAATTCATTTTCTGTGCTCAATATGTGCCTTGGCCGTTTTCGTTGTGATCGCTAAATTCCCCTTCTTTATAATAATCACCGGTCATTCAGCAGGATACTGATTCAAAGTGTGATTTTAACAAACGAGTGCTTTTGTTTTGAAATCACTTCCGTGAGTTTCGCCCCGCCCCTCGCTCCAAGGACCATTTGACCATTTAGTAAGGTAAAAACCAAAAAGCAAAAACGCCTCTCAGACGCTCTTCCGTTTACGTGTCTAATAAAGAAAAACAATTGGACGGTAGATACACGGATTTGAAAACTAGATTTATCTGATGCCCACTGATAAATATCTATATAAGGAACTGCAATTGAGAAAAATCATAATTTATAGAGGTTGGGTGTTCCTAAAAACAAAACAATCACCCGTTTTCACTTTCTCACAAAAACCTGAAAAAAAGACTCTAGAGCAGGGATGGGCAACTTGGATGGTGGTGGGGGCCACATAATGTACTGGCCACCAGGGGCCCGCAGATTCACTTGGAACACATACACAAATTCCATGTATTGTATGTTATTATTAACAAATTAAGTCTGACATCTTCATTGACATTTTACAATCTTTCAGGGAACATCTTAGCTCACTAAACAAATATCAGTTCACAGAAATGTTATTTAATTTTTAAAGTGGCATGTTTGTATTGAACAGGTTATTTAAAAGTGGAATACAACTATTTCAAACTATTGGAAAGCACGGAAAATGTGTGTGCATTGAGATTAACCATCAAGATGACATAAACATGAAGTCATGAACACTAAACCAGACATTAGTTGACTAACTTGAACCTAAGACACTTGTAGCCTGTCTCTGCTGACGCACAATAAGGGGAATGTCGACACACCAGTCTACCCGCACTCTGCTGTTCCCCCGGGCCGCCATTTGCCCATCCCTGCTAGAGCATAGGAGAGGGTTTGGTTATAATAACAGATACCTTTAGAAAATGCAAGAGTGATGGCTATTGAGGGCATTTTTACAGCCTTATAAAACATTTTTAGTCAACTAAATTAACACTACTCAGCCCAGTAAGTGAGAAGAACAACATTTGACAACGTGGTGCTGTGGCTTAATGGTAAAGCGCCTGTCTAGTAAACACGAGAGCTGGCCTCTCCTGGATCAAGCTGATCAGTTGGTCTTTGGTTCCGTCATTCCAGATCGCCATGATGAAAAATAAACTCTTACGTCCAGGGGCCTACGAATCAAGATCTTCGTTTAGCAAGCTAACTTCTGGGATTTCCGGTCCTACGAAGCTGGTTCACTTTTTAACGGGTTAGATAACTTATTCTGAACGGCTAGCCTGCGCCGGAGCAAGATATGTTCCAGAATAAGAGATCAACTGTGCGGAGTTCTTCTTCTTCTTTGCTTTAATGGCGAATCGCTTCCACTTGGAGCATATCGCCACTATACTGTTGATTTATTTAATGTATAAACTGCCCATATTGTTCATGTAGAACAGTGTTCACGTAAGCCTGCACATTGATTTTATTTTTCCTTGAATGTAACCATTTCAATAAGGATAAATCTATTACAGGTTGAGGTAGAAACCATGGTGGAACAGCTGATAACAACAGTGTGCAGAGTTTAAAGTGATCAAGTCATATTACAGGATAAAGGAAATACAGTTTAAACTGCCGTTGCAGTTCAAATCACCGACTGTGTGAACGTGAAAATGAATAGAATATCCCCTCCCATCTTCAGAGCAATCTGACTATTATAACATTAGCGTTAAGAAAGCTTACTTAAATATCTGCCACAACATAAGTAACCGGATCAAAGTAACATTACGTAGCCTAAAGTCCGCGGCACTGTGAGTGCAGATGTCAATGTGTCCCATTATCATTCATATCACATCATAATGTATCATATATTTCCTTATCTGAGTCAGCTTATTGAACCTTATCTGGCCGTGCAACACTTACAGTGTCACATACTGTACGCAGAAGTATTATTTTAAGCAACACATTAAGTTGACGAAACACTCGAGTCAAATGTAATTAAAGTCAGATACACTCGTGTCTTAGAAGGGGCAGTGATATCATAAACCTGTTAATGTACGCATTCAAACACGTTTTCTTTTACCAGCTGTATTCACCTTGCAGGTGCAGCTATGTGGCTTTTATCCTGGATAAAGTGTTTAAGTCATGGATGTTTAAAGTTTAACTTTTTCATATTTAACTAATATTATAGTTGACTTTTCATTCAGGAAGTATGACGCTGCGCTGTCAGTACGCTTCTCCATGTTTGGGATTGGTTGAATGCTCCAGATACCACCCCTTTCAAGTGAACGCGCACCTAACTAGATAGGACACGGCTGGCTTGAGCGATCGAGTTGATAGCCAGCATCGTAGCACAGTTTAGCGAGAGCGGATTTGTTTTGGATTAAGTCAACCGGATAACTCAAAACATATCCAGGATATGTTGAACTAGATTAGTAGTATAGGCCCCAGGTGAGATGAAAATGAATAGCAGTCTGTGTGTGCCTTCTTAAATCGTTTGTTTACGTCCTTCACTTCCGTTTCGCTTCTCATGCACTGATTCGCTGAGCAGCCAATCAGAGTGATTTATTTTGCCGACAGCCTTTGGCCGACTGCCCACCAATTCGACATGTTGAATCGGTGGGTTTTCGGCCAAAAAGGTGTCGGCAAGGCTGAAAAGACACGACGGTGCGGGACACACCAATCTGAGTATGTTTCGATGCTCATCGTCGGCCTGACGCCCATCGACGGCAAAAATCGACTTGGTGTGTCCGGGTCTTTAGTCATGGAAAAAAAGGTCGTTGGAGAACATATTTCGTCATAGTTTTAGTAAACAATATTAACACGAGCACTGAACAGTCTAGCTAAGAAGACGAGAGGTAGATGTGGTGCTGTGGCTTAACGGTAAAGCGCCTGTCTAGTAAACAGGAGATCCTGGGTTCAACTCCCAGCAGCGCCTCTTTGTTGGAGAGAGGTTCTATTTAGATAAACCTCTCATCGTTACCATGTTCAATTACATTCAATCGTAAATGTTTGGTATGGTTTGTACTTGAAAACGACTAAGGTTATGGTCTAAAGTTGACTGTTATCCACCTCTGTAGTAATGGTTTGGATTTGTTTGTGTTTATAAGGTAGATTTTTAGATGTATCTGATGCCCACTGGTAAATATCTATATAAGGAACTGCAATTGAGAAAATCATAATTTATAGAGGTTGGGTGTTCCTTAAAGCAAAAGAATCACCCTTTTTCACTTTCACACAAAAACCTGAAAGAAAGACTAGAGCATAGGAGAGGGTTTGGTTATAAAGCAGATACATTTAGAAAATTCAAGAGCAATGGCTATTTTTAAAAATGTAATTAATGTAATTATTGTGCTCCAGTGGAGCAATCGGTCAGCGCGCGGTACTTATCAAATCAAATCAAAGTTTATTTATAAAGCACATTTAAAAGCGATTTTTGGTCGGGCCAAAGTGCTGTACATGTAATAAATACTACAATCACTTAAAAACACATTACTACATTCATAATAAAAGACAATAAATTACAACAGATATATAGAAAACACAGGGAAAAGTCAGGAGTCGTGCTCCGCTCTGACTAAAAGGCCAGGGAGAAGAAGTGTGTTTTAAGCGTAGATTAAAAAACCCCTAGGGTCTGGGCCGACCTCACATGGAGGGGCAGAGTGTTCCAGAGCCTAGGGCCAGCTGCTGCGAAGGCTCGGTGCCCTCGGGTTTTGAGCCTGGTCTTGGGCACTATCAGCAGCAGCTGGTGAGCAGACCTTAAAGCGTGTAGGGTGTAGCGATGGAGGAGTTCGGCTACATAGGCCGGAGCCAGCCCATTTAGTGCTTTAAAAATAAATAAAAGGAGTTTAAAATCAATTCTGAACCGAATTGGAAGCCAGTGCAGTGAGGCCAGAATTGGGGTGATGTGGTCACGCTTTTTGTGGCTAGTGAGTAGACCTGCAGCTGCGTTCTGCACTAGCTGCAGGCGTTTAATTGACGCCTGGTCCATACCCACGTACAGAGCGTTGCAGTAGTCCAACCTCGAGGTAACAAAGGCATTAATAACCCTTTCCAGGTCTTTAAAAGATAAAAACGACTTGGTCTTGGCTAGGGATGGGTATCGTTATGATTTTATCGATACCGGTACCGGTACCGGTACTGCTTATCGGTATCGGTATTTTTCTATACTCTTATCGATACTTTTCAATAATTTGAGATGGCAAAAAGATAAAGGCGAGTACGTATATTATTCTGGATTGTACTTTTAAATCATCACAAAATAAATATGAACTGAAACACGTCAAATTGTGTCTTAAGGTTTAAACATAGAGCAAAGTATTTGAGCTTAAATATGTCAATTCCTAGTAAACGACCAACAATTGCTGAACCATACATTGAAACGTTGACCTTGAACAACATTTAAATGCAGTTTTCCAATTCACAATGACATCTGTAAGTTTAACCGGTTTATAAAGCATTTAATGAAAGGCCAAATTATTATAGGTGAAGGAGCTCACATTAATACACTGTCAGTGTTAATAAACTAAAAAAAGACAAGGCAATGTGCCTGCAAGACTTCACTCAGGTAAACAAAACATATTACCGTGCAGCAGCTAACCTGCCTGCGAGCCTTCGCTCAGGTCACATTTACACACGGCCCGCAAATCGTATCAGGATGCACTGAGGAGGACGTTGTTAGCGTGCTACTGCTAGCACTATTAGCACTAGAACGGGAGTCTCAACAATAATAAGAGCGCTGTTGAGAGAGATGACGAGTGGCATTTACAGTGGCCAATCAGAGGGGTCTCAAACCGGATACATCACACGGGATGAGGGTTCCCATCCAACCAGAATGGTTTCAAGTTAAACTAAGGAAGTAGACGTAACACATATACCGATAGCAGCACCGTTTGTCCAGCGGCTTAACGGTATACCGATACCGTCCAATCAGGTACCGGTATTGACTTAGTACCGGTTCTCGGTACCCATCCCTAGTCTTGGCCTATAGTCGTATTTAAAAAAAGCAGGTTTTGACTACGCTGCTGACCTGCTTATTACATTTAAAAGCGCTATTGAAGGTCACTCCAAGGTTCGTGACAGAGGGGAGGATATTATTTTTGAGGGAGCCCAGAATATCAACCTGGGAGGCTGGAGGTTGGGGTCCAAAAAAGATAACCTCAGTCTTGCTCTCATTGAGGTTGAGGAAATGTTGGCTCAGCCAGGATTTGATCTTTGCTAGCAGTTCATCAATAGCTGTAATGACTTGTCATTTGAATTTACTTATAAGACAGTAACCTGCAGAGTGATGCCGAGGTTGTGAGTTCAAGCCTCACCTGGAGCAGAGAAGTTTTAACCTGCATTCAAAGGATATGATCTGGGTTACACTACTTGGAGTGAAGCAGACGTAATCAGTTTTTTGATGCTCATTGAGTCATTCATTAAATCTCACAGGCCAAATATGGAATAATCTGACAAAAGCAAAATCCCTTGGCAAGAGGAGAAAGTAGAAGAGGAAGAAGAAGAAGTTTGCAAAAGAGAGGCGCTGTAGCGGTCAAAGCGCCTGTCTCGTAAACAGGAGAGGTCCAAATCCCAGCAGTGCCTCTTTGTTACACAACATATCCTTTGAATTAGGTGTGTTATCCACCTCTGAAATAAGTTGGTTTAGTTTGGGTGTAAAACTATATTGGGGCATTACCAATAATACTTGACCTTGACAAGATGCAAGATTAAAGCTAAACATGTTGTGGGGTTGGGACTTTATGAATAATATTTTTTACAGCCTGAACATTTTTTGTAAAAATTAAAGGAAACAATGGAGTTTAAAAATTGAATAGGTACCGTAATGACAAAGACAAAGAAGGTGCTGTGGCTTAACGGTAAAACTCACACAAAATGTGCTCGTGCCACACAGAGACGCGGTGTGCTCCTCCGTGACGATGACCGCTTGCGTGAAAAAAATTGGAAATTAAGCCCATGTGCTAAGCATTGCGATACGATGTATTGCGATATTGCAAATCCCATGGGTCATATCGTTGTCCGTCTTTCCTTCCTGGTCAAAAAATGTATATCAATAGTTTATGTAAATAACACCATTTGTGTTACTGTTCCCAAAGCAAAAACTTGATGGAGAAAATTAACGGAGATTTCAGGGTCATTCTACAGAAAAGGTGGAAGTACTGTCACTTACTTTTGCAGACACCAAAATACATAACGTTGACCTAATACTCACATTCATTATATATGTTGAATAAATAGAGATTGTCTTTGCAATGGTACTAAATGAAAAAATGAAAAAAAATGTTTTATACATAAATCGCAATTTATTTAAAATGCCAAGTTCAAGGGACTGCCTTGTCACTTTGATCATACATGGAAGTGGAGACTAGTTTTAATTTAACATATTTTTTATTTTTCAATTAAAAAATCTCATTCATATTTACATAACATTACATTAAATATAACACTGAAATGGTAAAAAAAAACGCGAATTATTATTAATAATATCCAATAAATGTCAGTCACCCAAAATTACATCATTGGTGTTACTGCTACACAAAACGCTTTTATTTGGAAGTAATGTACTGTCTCTGAAGTGCCACCTGTAACAAGAGATCATTTGAGGCAGTGGACAAAGACATAAGGAAAGTCAGATACTTACTTTGTTTGTTAATGGTGTCATTTTATCTTCAAATGTTACGTGCGTCTTTCAAGTATGTCATTAGTGTTACTAATGTCATAGGTGAACATTTGAATGGGAAAATGTACTGTATTGAAGGGTTAAACGATTTTGATATTGACTGAAGCCGTATTTGGTCTGACACATGGCAGCAATTTTGTTAAAATGGTAGTGTTTTCTCCAAATTGTCACTGGTTTTACCGTCACTGGTGTTACTTTTCTTCTTGGTAACTCGACGTTCCTATGTAAATAAAATAATACAAATACTTTAAGCTCTACTTGTTTTGGATTCATCAAGTTAAGAGTTAGTTATTGCTATTTAATAAGTTTTAGATGTGTTTAGAAGGAATATATTTCAGCAGATTTGTATCACCCATATTCCACCTTTTCTGTGGAATGACTCATCAACAATAATTATTGGGCTACAATGGTTTGAAGAGGTCAGACCTGAGGGGGGTGATATGCACAGCACACTCACTATCTGCTTTGAAAAGCATACAGTCGACAATAACTGTTAGAGAAGATGTAATCATTGAACTTAACCACTGCTTACTGAGACTTCAGAGGAGGGGAATAGATGTGGAGTTATGCTGGGTGCCTGCACATGATGGGGTTAAAGGGAATGAGCATGCTGGTGATAAGTTAGCAAAAGATGCCTAACAAAAGTAAATAGCAATACCAGTTTCACTTGGAAAAGGAGAAGGAAAAGCAATCATTAAGAAGAAGGGTATGGAAATATGGCAGAAAAGGTGGGAGGAAGATCAGAAAGGGAGGAGATTCCACAAGTTACAGAAATCAGTCATAACAAAGGTCTATACAGAAAGGAACAGATGGGAGGAGATCATCTTCACTATACTCAGACTGGATCATGCAGGATTAAACGGCACAATGTTTAAAATGGGAAAAAGCGAAGATGAAGAATGCAGGGGGTGTGGCGTGAAAGAAAATGTGGAACACATCATATTACACTGCAACATGTACAAAACAGAGAGGGGAAAACTAAGAGACAGAGTCAGAGAGGCAGGAAGGGAGTGGAGCCTGATGGGGATACTGGGAACAGAAGGTGAGGGAGTAAGAGCTACCAGGAAGGCCATTCTTAAGTATTTGAGTGAAACAGGATTGATTGGAAGAATTTAAAACAATATAATTCCACAAGTGGTGATAGGATGATATGGTGATACACACTCTTTTGGACAGTAGGTGGCGGTATGCATCTTCAAGTTGTTTGCAATCCGCCAAAACCGAGAGAAGAAGAAGAAGAAGAAGAAGAAGAAGAAGAAGAAGAAGAAGAAATCAACATTACATACGGCGATATCAAAAGACAAAGTTTACATTTAAGCATTAGTAAGAGGCACAAGGTTAGTGTTAACTGTAATGTTCACACTAACCGATTATATGTCAGTGCTAAACCCCTAAAAACGATATTAGGTTATTACCAATCTAATATCTGACCGTGACAAACGGACAGCAACATGACAGCTACACGTATTTTCGGTTCGGGACTTTATGAATGCACATTTTTACAGCCTGAAAAAATATTTGTAGAAATAAAATGGCACAATGGAAGTTAAAAAGTCAGGAGGTAGTGGATGAAGAAACGAGCGCTGTTGCTTAGAGGTAAAGCGCATGTAAACAATGAAAGGACACTACTGAACACATTCATTGAGGAGATCAAAAATGAGGGCGGGTGCTGTGGCTTAACGGTAAAGCGCCTGTCTAGTAAACAGGAGATCCTGGGTTCAACTCCCAGCAGCGCCTCTTTTTTTTGCAAAGAACAAAAACATATATTTAGATAAAGCTCTCATCGTTACCACGTTCAATTACATTCATTAGTAAATGTTTCGTATGGTTTGTACTTTAAAACGACTTTAAAAACGACGTTATAGGTTAAAGTTTTCTGTTATTCACCACTGAAGTAATGGTTTGGGTTAGTGTTTATAAACTAGATTATTTTATCTAGATTTGTCTGATGCCCACCACTGGTATATATCTATATAAGGAACGGTCATTTAGAAAATCATAATTTATAGAGGTTGGTTATTCCTAAAAGCACCCGTTTTTACTTTCTACTTACAAATAAAAACTGTGCACATGGTCTGTACACAACTCGTCACTCACTCGCGCTGACGGGGGGCGCGACCACTGCTCCCAAACTCTGTGGTTGCCATTTTATTTTCTGTTAAATAACGATTGCTAGATCCGAGTCTTGCTGACAGTTCAGTTTGCCGCTGGCAGTGGTGGCGCCAGAGATTTTATTTTGGGGGTGCTGTGGGGTAGCTTGAAGTTTCATTGAGGGGGCTCAAACATTTAGGGTTTCCCATTAATGTACCGGGCTCTACAGTTTAATGTTCTACTGCAACACTCCCCACACGCACATATAGCCTACAGTATATCCACGACTGTTACAATGAAGGCTCCATAATCAGCTCACGGCATATAAGTGTAAGCAGAGGTAATGTGCTATTTTTATAGGTGTGTGAACCAGGGACGTGCACAGACATTTTGGGGGGCGGGAACTCAACTGAGAAAAAGGGCACTTCCCATAATAACTTATTAAAAAAATTGTAAAACTAAAAGTTAAATATAGTTGCTCATCTCTGACTTATGCCCCTTTCACACCAATGCGTTTTCAGCGCCGGCTCGGAGCTAGAGCCTGAAAATAAAAGAGCCTGTTCACACCGCAGCGGCGCCGCCTCTTAGCTCCGGAATCCGGTTCACTTCCAGCTACAAAAAATGGTCAGTCTAGAAGCAGCTTCGGAGCTAAGAGGCGGCGTCGCTTACGTCTCTCTTACGTCGAGGCGTGCAGGAAACTAAACCCACCTTCCCTGAACATGGGTCGACTGAAGAGTCTCGTCATGCCTGCCTACAAGCAGTCGCGCTGAGCAAAGTGACTAGAAGGCAACCACACACTTATAAAAAAAACCACACTTTATAAAGTCAGGCAACACTAACCAGGCTTCGTGTGATTCTGTTTATTTGTACCTTACTTTGACCATCCGTTCGCTGTTATTGATCATTGTGGAGAGCAGGCAGACGTTTTGTTTTTTATTATAGCAGCTATCGGATGGAATCCATACATGGGCTGCACAGGTTGAAAAGTATAAGGTTGAAGAAGTCGTTATTTAATTTAATCTGGCTTTGCTTTAAAAGCAACACGATCATCGACCCAACGCAGTCCCCCGTTGTCGTTGTTGTTGTGAGCGCAGTTGGGGAGCAAATCAGTGATGTAAACGGTGAAGTCATGACGCAGCAGCGGCGGCGGCACCATCCCGGCTCTGAGTGGTGTGAACAAAGTGGGAGCAGAAAAGGGAAACCGGAGCTGAACCAGAAAAGCTCTAGCTCGGAGCTAGAAAGGGAAAAGCGCTGGTGTGAAAGCCGCATTACTGACCAATTTATTTTAATACCCTCACACTCACGCAATTGTTTAACACTCAACAGAATTCTACCAAAATAATCAGTTAACACAGAGACAATAGGCTCTGTGCACAAGATGGCGTCTATCAACTTCCGGCGGGTGGGTGTGAGGCTGAGTACTTCCAGTTTGAGAACAGAGTTTTGACATCTTGACAGTTTGACAGTTTGTTATGACACACCAAGTGCAAGAATGAGCGGATTTTTTATCCTCAAAACAAACGCACAAATACATAATTTAATAAATCCACAATATGATAAGATTTTACAGATTAATTTAATAAACTTTTACAAAACATAGGTTGATGTTATATCGGGGGGAAAAATACATATTTAAACTAATGCTGTCAACATTTTCGCGTTAACGTCGGTAATTAAGTTTTGGAATTAACGCATTTAACGCATGTGCAGAATGGCCCGCCCCATACATCCCACCAGTGGCAGCGCCAGGGTTTGGCTGGGGTAGGCTACACCCATACCAAGAAATGGCTTAGCCCAACCATGAAAAATGATGTTAAAGTAAGCAAAATAAAGTCTGCCAACTCGCTGGCCCATACAAATAACTGGACCCTACATGGATTATACTAACCATTCAGTAAAGAAAAGCAGCCGTCACAACCAGTTTCTGGGGTTTCCATGAAAGCAGAGATGGTTTTCAACCTCTCATTAAGAATCTTTGATGAAAGCTAAGTTTGGGTTTTGCTAATGTATTTATCATTTTACACGAGAGGGTTACAAAACGAAAATAAATCTGTAGCCCCTTCATGCTACACCCACATAGCTAGTTACCAGTTGATGTGAGCTAATGTATTGTCACTATGTAATCTGTTGCAACAAGTCAGCTAGCTGGGCTTTTTTGAATACTAAATCACAGTTTACCTACTCTAGCCACATCAAAACCCCAGAACATGAACCTGATTGAGGCTTTGAACCGATGAACACTTTTTGTTTTCCTCCCTACTCTGAGATCGTGAGGCTTTTCGTGCTTTCTCATGGACCTGTAACAGCTAGCCCTGACACTCACTCTCCCTGAAGGTAGATCTTTGTTTGAAACTGGGGGAATTGGACATCATTCATGTTATCCAAAACACGTAATAGTACATCATTAAAACGCTTTACACTGTATCAAGACTGTCAAGTTGTCAAAGTTAGCCAGTAACTACAGTTTAGTTTGTCACTTACCTTCATAATTGTCGATCTAACTGGATATCTTGAATCCCTTTTCTCTTTTGCTCCTCGGGGCTGAGCTTGCCGCTTGTACCAGCCGATGTACATCACTGATGTTAACCTTCGGTAGGTCTTGGAGACATCGAGTGTAAAATAGTGCCATCACGTTAACGTTAGCCTTCTCACTTCACTCTACCGCTATCTGTATGCTATTTGTATGCTATCCATCTTGCTATCTATCTATCTTGCTATCTGTATCTATATCTCTCTATCTATCTCTCTATCTATCTATCTATCTATCTATCTATATCTCTATCTATCTCGCTATCTATCAGTGTTGTAGTCAAGTCAGCAATTCACAAGTCCAAGTCACCTTCGAGTCACCACTCTTCGAGTCCGAGTCCAAGTCCGAATCACCTAGGGAGAGTCGTAGTCGAGTCCGAGTCCAAGTCCGAGTCGCCCAAGGAATGTCCGAGTCAATGTCCCTCTTTAAAGGTAAAGAGGGACATTGATGACCTTAGGCGCATTCACACCAAGTACTTTTCCCACAAAGATTCCTGAGGACTACGATGTATTTGCGTTCACACCAAAAAGTCCCAGGAACTAAATTAGTTCTAGAGAACCTTTTTTACCCCCTTTTCAGTCCCTGCTAGAGAGAAGGGACTTTCGTGGGAGAAAAAGGTTTCCTGTGTCTGATTGGCTGGGCGGAATGCAAACCACGCCCCGTCAAACTCCCAAAAACTTTTGTGAAGCCGCCATTTTATTATCCTCGCATTGCATTATTAGCATTAGCCCAGCGCAGAAACGCAGAGAGACTAACTTATGACAACACAAAATAAAACAGAGCGGTGGAGATGAGGAGGTTTCGGCGTTCTGGCCGTTTACTCGGAAGGCTTCAGTAGAAGCTGCTGGGAGTCCCAGCAGCTTCTACTGAAGCCAGTCCCTAACTCTGGGGACTTCCAGCCGGGGATTTTGGGCGGCATTATACGCCGTGAAGTTGTTTGCGGCCTGCCAGTACACCCAAAGCAGAAGAAGAAGAAGTGACGTCAGCGGCTTCATTTGCCTAATCCACCCCCAGGAACTAATTTCCGGTGTGAACGCGGCTGTACTTAGTTTATGAGAACTAAAGAGTTCTCAAGGAACCTTTGTGGGAAAAGTACTTGGTGTGAACGCGCCTCTTGTGTCCCTTTTGTTAGTAAGTGGTTCCATTTACAGGACTGTCTCAGAAAATTAGAATATTGTGATAAAGTTCTTTATTTTCTGTAATGCAATTAAAAAAACTAAAATGTCATACATTCTGGATTCATTACAAATCAACTGAAATATTGCAAGCCTTTTATTATTTTAATATTGCTGATTATGGCATACAGCTTAAGAAAACTCAAAAATCCTATCTCAAAAAATTAGAATAGTTCCTCAGACCAAGTAAAAAAAAAAGATTTATAACAGCAAAACACAATCAAACATTTGAAAATGTCCATTAATGCACTCAGTACTTGGTTGGGAATCCTTTTGCACGGATTACTGCATCAATGCGGCGTGGCATGGAGGCAATCAGCCTGTGGCATTGCTGAGGTGTTATGGATGCCCAGGATGCTTCAATAGCGGCCTTTAGCTCATTAGCATTGTTGGGTCTGGTGTCTTTCAGCTTCTTCTTCACAATACCCCACATATTCTCTATGGGGTTCAGGTCAGGGGAATTTGCAGGCCAATCGAGGACAGTAATGCCATGGTCAGTACACCAGTTACTGGTGGTTTTGGCACTGTGGGCAGGTGCCAGATCATGCTGGAAAATGAATTCCTCATCTCCATAGAGCTTTTCAGCAGACGGAAGCATGTAGTGCTCTAAAATCTCTTGGTACACAGCTGCATTTACTCTGGGCTTGATGAAACACAGTGGACCAACACCAGCAGCTGACATGGCTCCCCAAACCATCGCTGACTGTGGGAACTTCACACTGGATTTCAAGCAACTTGGATTTTGCTCCTCTCCAGCCTTTCTCCAGACTCTGGCGCCTTGACTTCCAAATGAAATACAAAACTTGCTTTCGTCTGAAAAGAGGACTTTGGACCACTGTGCAACTGTCCAGTGCTTCTTTTCCTTAGCCCAAGTCAGACGCCTCTTCCGTTGTCTTGAGTTCAGAAGTGGCTTGACCATGGGAATACGGCTATTGTAGCCCATTTCCCGGACACGTCTGTGAACAGTGACTTTTGATACCTGGACTCCAGCTTCAGTCCACTGTCTTTGAAGCTCCCCCAAATTCTGGAAGCGACTCTTCTTCACAATGCTGTTAAGGCTGCGGTCATCTCTCTTGGTTGTGCAGCGTTTCCTGCCACATTTCCCCCTTCCAACAGACTTTTTGTGGATGTGCTTTGAAACTGCACTCTGTGAACAGCTTGCTCTTTGAGAAATGTCTTTTTGTGTCTTACCCTCCTGATGGAGGGTGTCAATGACGGTCCTCTGGACAGCAGTCAGATCAGCAGTCTTCCCCATACTTGTGATTTAGTTTACTGAACCAAGCTGAGTGTTTTTCAAGGCTCAGGAAACCCTTGCAGGTGTTTCGAGTTAATTAGACGATTCAAGTGATTCGTTGAACACCCTACTAGTATACTTTTTCATGATATTCTAATATTTAGAGATAGGATATTTGAGTTTTCTTAAGCTGTATGCCATAATCAGCAATATTAAAATAATAAAAGGCTTGCAATATTTCAGTTGATTTGTAATGAATCCAGAATGTATGACATTTTTGTTTTTTTAATTGCATTACAGAAAATAAAGAACTTTATCACAATATTCTAATTTTCTGAGACAGTCCTGTAGTCTATGGCCTTGGACGGCTTCACTAAGAGTCACCCAGTTCTACCCTGCTACAGTCCGGCTGTGTGCAGGACATGTTCTTCCAGCTCTCGTACAAAGATGAACTTTGAATTGAATGACCAGATGTTTACAGATTAATGATTGTTTTTTATATTTCCGATGACCAGACAAGTGTTAAATAGTGGTGATAAATATATTTTGTCAAATTAGATTACATTTTCACACTAAACAAAATAAATTAATTGATATTTTCAGGTTATAAAGGTATTGAATAATAAGATATTTCTAATATTATAACAGATAATTGTTAAAAACTCGGATACTCAAAGATGTAGGACCCAATTGCACGACCAGAGAGACAGAGGTAAAGTATTGGAAAGATACTTTATTTTTCCAAAAAAGCAAGCTGAACAAAAAAAGTTGAGATGCCAAAAACAAAATGAAAACGCTCACGTAGTGAGGAACAAAACTTTTCTAAAGCACAAGAGAGCATAGACCTGACCATGGCAAGAGACAAGACGAACTGACAATGAACACAGGGGAATTTAAACACATGACAACAAGACAAAGGTGAAAACAATCAGGGGCAGGGCTGGTGCTGATGAGCACAGGAGACACAGAAGGGAAACAGGTGAACACAATCAGACAATTAGACACGACAGAGAAACTAACGACAGGGAGGAAAACACAGGGAGAAGGACCAGAAAATACACAAGGAGGAAAACATGACAGGGAGAACAGAAAAATACCCATAACAAGACATACAAAAATAAAAACGTGACATTACACAAGAATCATGACAGAACCCCCCCCCTCAAGGGACGGATTCCAGACGTAGTCCATGACGGCTGTCTCGGGCGTACGGCCAGGGGGCAAGGCAGAGCCCATGATGGAGTTCTCGGGCGGACGGCCCGAGGGCAAGGCAGAGTTCATCGTGGAGTCCTCGGCTGGGGAACTCAGGAGACCGGGCTCGAGGGCGAAGGCCGCTGGGGAACTCAGGAGGCCGGGCACAAGGACGGGCAGGAGCTGGTGTAACCCCTGGTGGGTCAGGCGTAGACGAGCAGGAGCCCCGGCAGAAGAGTCGTCGGCGGGACCCCCAATGGAACAGGACATGGAGTTGGCAGAACCCACGGCAGAAGAGTAGTCGGCGGGGCCTCCAACGGAACAGGACATAGGGTTGGCAGGACACCCGGCAGGAGAGTAGTCGGCGGAATCCCCAACGGGACAGGACACAGGGTTGGCAGAACCCCCGGCAGAAGAGTAGTCGGCGGGACCCCCAACGGGACAGGACAGAGGGTTGGCAGGACCCCCGGCAGAAGAGTAGTCGGCGGAATCCCCAACGGGACAGGACATGGAGTTGGCAGGACCCCCGACGAAACAGGTGTCGGCTGGACCTCCAACGTCACAGGACATAGGGTTGGCAGGACCCCTGGCAGAAGAGTAGTTGGCGGGGTCTCCAACGGCACAGAACATCGAATTGGCAGGACCCCCGGCAGAACAGCAGTCGGCGGGGCCTCCAACGGCACAGGACATAGGATTGGCAGGACCCCCGGCAGAAGAGTAGTCGGCGGGGCCTCCAACGGCACAGGACATAGGGTTGGCAGGACCCCCGGCAGAAAAGTAGTAGGCGGGACCCCCAACGGGAAAGGACATAGAGTTGGCAGGACCCCAAGCGGAACCTCCAATGACACAGGACATAGGTTTGGCAGGACACTTTTTTTCTCTTCGTTTTATTCTCGGTGTAAAATGCCTATTTTAAGGTTAGTTTGGCCATTAAAATACGTTTTGACAGGCACTTTAAAACTAAGCCACAGCGCCTTTTTGTACAATTACTACCTCCTTACTTTGTAAATCCCATTATTTCTCTTTATCTCTACACATGTTCTTTCAGGCTGTTAAATATTGTATTCATAAAGTCCCAAAATAACAATATGTTGAGCTGTAATGTTGCATCCTGTCATGGTCAAGTATTAGATGGTGAATGCACTAATATAGTTGTACGCCCAAAATAAACCAAACCCCTAATTTGGAGGTGGATAATCCAAGAGATATTTTCTGTAACAAAGAGGCACTGCTGGGATTTGGACCCAGGATCTCCTGTTTACAAGACAGGTGCTTTGACCGCTAAGCTACAGCGCCTCTCAATAGTTTTCTTTTGATTCGCTCTCCTGAATTTTGTTTTTGTGACCAAAGCAAACCAAAGCCATATGACCATATTTACCGTGTGTCCAATGCATATGGCTTGTGTCACATTCATGAATATTTGGCCCTTGAGATTTAATGAATGACTCAATGAGCAACGATAAACACTTTCCGTCTGCTTCATTCCAAGAAGTGTAACCCAGATCATATCCTTTGAATGCAGGTTAAAACTTCTCTGCTCCAGGTGAGGCTTGAACTCACAACCTCTATTTGTATTACTTGTAGTACTAATACCGTCCACTAGACTCATAGTTACGTCGCGAGCTGCGTACACGATATCATCTTAATGTTTAATCTTAATGCACATGCATTTTCCGTGCTTTCAAATAGTTTAAAATAGTTGATATTGGTTTAGTGAGCTTAGAGGATGTTCCCTGAAAGATTGAAAAATGTCAATGAAGATGTCAAACTTAGTATATTTGTTAATAATCACACACAATACACGGAATTTGTGTGTGTGTGTGTTCCAAGTAACTCTGCTGCCCCCTGGTGGCCAATACATAAATGATGTGGCCCCCACCATCCAAGTAGCCCATCCCTGCTTTAGAGTCTTTCTTTTAGGCTTTAATCTGTCAGTAGAAACGGTTGCTTTTAGGAACACCAAACCTCTATAAATTATGATTTTCTCAATTACTGTTCCTTATATAGATATTTACGAGTGGGCATCAGAAACATCTAGTTTAACAAATCTAACTTATAAACACAAACTAACCCAAACCATTACTTCTGAGGTGGATAACTGTCAACTTTAAACTATCACCTAAGTCATTTTCAAGTACAAACCTGACCAAACATTAACTATTGAATCTAATTGAACGTGGTAACAACGAGAGCTGCATCTAAATAGATGCTCTATGTAACAAAGAGGCACTGCTGGGAGTTGAACCCAGGATCTCCTGTTTACTAGACAGGCGCTTTACCGCTAAGCCACAGCACCGCTCCTACAGTTTTTGTTTTCTCAGATACTGTGCTCAGTAGTTTCCTTTCATTGTTCAAAGGCGCTTTAAAATGTAGCCACAGCGCCCGTTTCTCCATCCACTACCTCCTTACTTTTTAACTTCCGGTGTGTCATTTTATTTCTGCAAATGTTTATTAACGCTGTGAAAATATGCTTTCATAAAATCCCAAACGGAAAACATGTTTAGTTGTCATGTTGCATCCTGTTTGTCCGCTTGTCACAGTCAGGTATTAGATTGGTAATGCCCCAATATAGTTTACGGCCAAACTAAACCAAACCCTTATTTCAGAGGTGGATAACACACCTGATTCAAGAGATAGTTTCCTTAACATAGAGGCACTGCTGGGATTTGGACCCAGGATCTCCTGTTTACAAGACAGAAGCTTTGACCGCTAAGCTACAGCGCCTCTCAATAGTTTTGTTTTCATTCTCTCTCCTGAATTTTTTTTTTGTAACCAAAGCAAACCAAAGCCATATGACCATATTTACCGTGTGTCCAATGCATATGGCTTGTGTCACATTCATGAATATTTGGCCCTTGAGATTGAATGAATGACTCAATGAGCACAGAAAAAAACTTTCCGTCTGCTTCATTCCAAGTAGTGTAACCCAGATCATATCCTTTGAATGCAGGTTAAAACTTCTCTGCTCCAGGTGAGGCTTGAACTCACAACCTCGGCATCACTCTGCAGGTTACTGTCTTATAAGTACCGCGCGCTGACCGATTGCGCCACTGGAGCACAAAATGTGAATAATATCAAAATCAATAGCCATTACTCTTGAATTTTCTAAATGTATTTGTTATTATAACCAAACACTCTCCTATGCTCTATTTGTATTACTTGTAGTACTGATACCGTCCACTAGACTCCTAGTTACGTCGCGAGCTGCATACACGATATCATCTTAATGTTTAATCTTAATGCACACGCATTTTCCGTGCTTTCCAGTAGTTTAAAATAGTTGATATTGGTTTAGTGAGCTTAGAGGATGTTCCCTGAAAGATTGAAAAGTGTCAATGAAGATGTCAGACTTAGTATATTTGTTAATAATCACACACAATACACGGAATTTGTGTGTGTGTGTTTCAAGTAACTCTGCTGCCCCCTGGTGGCCAGTACATAAATGATGTGGCCCCCACCATCCAAGTAGCCCATCCCTGCTCTAGAGTCTTTCTTTTAGGCTTTAATTTGTCAGTAGAAAGTGAAAACGGTTGCTTTTAGGAACATCCAACCTCTATAAATTATGATTTTCTCAATTACTGTTCCTTATATAGATATTTACCAGTGGGCATCAGATACATCTAGTTTAACAAATCTAACTTATAAACATAAACTAACCCAAACCATTACTTCTGAGGTGGATTACTGTGAACTTTAAAGTATCACCTAAGTCATTTTCAAGTAGAAACCTTACCAAACATTTACTATTGAATGTAATTGAACGTGGTAACGACGAGAGCTGCATCTAAATAGATGCTCTATGTAACAAAGAGGCACTGCTGGGAGTTGAACCCAGGATCTCCTGTTTACAAGACAGGCGCTTTGACCCCTAAGCTACAGCGCCTCCGTCACAATCATTTGTGTTGCAAGAAGACAATGGGATAGCAGATTGAAAAAGTACTAGATCAAAAACACTCAGCTTTGCAACAGTTTTTCTGCTAATAGCAAATTGATTTGACTCTTTTTTAAACCCCATACATCCTCACAATGAGTTTGGGTGAGTAACTCTGAATATAAACGTAACTTTGTTTGAAAGAACAATGAAGAGGCCACTTTTGTGGTGGGATGTGAAACTAACTTTTTATTAGGTAGTCTTGTAATTTAGAGATAATCTCTGTATCAAAGAGGCACTGCTGGGATTTGAACTCAGGATCTCCTGTTTACGAGACAGGCACTTTACCACTAAGCCACAGCGCCTTTTTGTACTATTACTACCTCCTTACTTTGAAAATTCAATTCTTTCTCTTTATCTCTACACATGTTCTTTCAGGCTGTAAAATAATGTATTAATAAAGTCCCAAAATAACAATATGTTGATCTGTAATGTTGCATCCTGTCACGGTCAAGTATTAGATGGCGAATGCACTAATATAGTTGTACGCCCAAAATAAACCAAACCCCTAATTTGGAGGTGGATAATCCAAGAGATATTTTCTGTAACGAAGAGGCACTGCTGGGATTTGGACCCAGGATCTCCTGTTTACAAGACAGGCGCTTTGACCGCTAAGCTACAGCGCCTCTCAATAGTTTTCTTTTCATTCTCTCTCGTGATTTTTTTTTTTGTGACCAAAGCAAACCAAAGCCATATGACCATATTTACCGTGTGTCCAATGCATATGGCTTGTGTCACATTCATGAATATTTGGCCCTTGAGATTTAATGAATGACTCAATGAGCACCGAAAAACCCTTTCCGTCTGCTTCATTCCAAGTAGTGTAACCCAGATCATATCCTTTGAATGCAGGTTAAAACTTTTCTGCTCCAGGTGAGGCTTGAACTCACAACCTCGGCATCACTCTGCAGGTTACTGTCTTATAAGTACCGCGCGCTGACCGATTGCGCCACTGGAGCACAAAATGTGAATAATATCAAAATCATTAGCCATTATTCTTGAATTTTCTAAATGTATCTGTTATTATAACCAAACACTCTCCTATGCTCTATTTGTATTACTTGTAGTACCGATACCGTCCACTAGACTCCTAGTTACGTCGCGAGCTGCGTACACAATATCATCTTAATGTTTAATCTTAATGCACACGCATTTTCCGTGCTTTCCAATCGTTTAAAATAGTTTAATTCCACTGTTAAATAACCTGTTGGATACAAACATGCCACTTGTAAAAATGAAATAAAATTTCTGTGAACTGATATTTTTGTTTAGTTAGCTTAGAGGATGTTCCCTGAAAGATTGAAAAGTGTCAATGAAGATGTCAGACTTACTATATTTGTTAATAATCACACACAATACACGGAATTTGTGTGTTTGTGTATTCCAAGTAACTCTGCTGCCCCCTGGTGGCCAGTACATAAATGACGTGGCCCGCACCATCCAAGTAGCCCATCCGTGCTCAAGAGTCTTTCTTTTAGGCTTTAATCTGTCAGTAAAAAGTGAAAACGGTTGCTTTTAGGAATACCCAACCTCTATAAATTATAATTTTCTCAATCACTGTTCCTTATATAGATATTTACCAGTGGGCATCAGATACATCTAGTTTAACAAATCTAACTTATAAACACAAACTAACCCAAACCATTACTTCTGAGGTGGATAACTGCGAACTTTAAACTATCACCTAAGTCATTTTCAAGTACAAACCTTACCAAACATTTACTATTGAATGTAATTGAACGTGGTAAGGACGAGAGCTGCATCTAAATAGATGCTCTATGTAACAAAGAGGCACTGCTGGGAGTTGAACCCAGGATCTCCTGTTTACTAGACAGGCACTTTACCGCTAAGCCACAGCACCGCGCCTACAGTTTTTATTTTTCTCAGATACTGTGCTCAGTAGTTTCCTTTCATTGTTCACAGGCGCTTTAAAATGTAGCCACAGCGTCCGTTTCTCCATCCACTACCTCCTTACTTTTTAACTTCCAGTGTGTCATTTTATTTATTGTCACAGTCAGGTATTAGATTGGTAATGCCCTAATATAGTTTACGCCCAAACTAAACCAAACCCTTATTTCAGAGGTGGATAACACACCTGATTCAAGAGATAGTTTCCTTAACATAGAGGCACTGCTGGGATTTGGACCCAGGATCTCCTGTTTACAAGACAGGCACTTTGACCGCTAAGCTACAGCGCCTCCTTCACCATCATTTGTGTTGCAAGAAGACAGTGGGATAGCAGATTGAAAAAGTACTAGATCAAAAACACTCAGCTTTGCAACAGTTTTTTTGCTAATAGCAAATTGATTTGACTCTTTTTTAAACCCCATACGTCCTCACAATGAGTTTGGGTGAGTAACTCTGAATATAAACGTAATTTTGTTTGAAAGAACAATGAAGAGACCACTTTTGTGGTGGGATGTGAAAGTAACTTTTTATTAGGTAGTCTTGTAATTTGGAGATAATCTCTGTATCAAAGAGGCACTGCTGGGATTTGAACCCAGGATCTCCTGTTTACGAGACAGGCGCTTTACCACTAAGCCACAGCGCCTTTTTGTACTATTACTACCTCCTTACTTTGAAAATTCAATTCTTTCTCTTTATCTCTACACATGTTCTTTCAGGCTGTAAAATAATGTATTCATAAAGTCCCAAAATAACAATATGTTGATCTGTAATGTTGCATCCTGTCACGGTCAAGTATTAGATGGCGAATGCACTAATATAGTTGTACGCCCAAAATAAACCAAACCCCTAATTTGGAGGTGGATAATCCAAGAGATATTTTCTGTAACAAAGAGGCACTGCTGGGATTTGGACCCAGGATCTCCTGTTTACAAGACAGGCGCTTTGACCGCTAAGCTACAGCGCCTCTCAATAGTTTTCTTTTCATTCTCTCTCGTGAATTTTTTTTTTGTGACCAAAGCAAACCAAAACCATATGACCATATTTACCGTGTGTCCAATGCATATGGCTTGTGTCACATTCATGAATATTTTGGCCCTTGAGATTGAATGAATGACTCAATGAGCACGGAAAAACACTTTCCGTCTGCTTCATTCCAAGTAGTGTAACCCAGATCATATCCTTTGAATGCATGTTAAAACTTCTCTGCTCCAGGTGAGGCTTGAACTCACAACCTCGGCATCACTCTGCAGGTTACTGTCTTATAAGTACCGCGCGCTGACCGATTGCGCCACTGGAGCACAAAATGTCAATAATATCAAAATCATTAGCCATTATTCTTGAATTTTCTAAATGTATCTGTTATTATAACCAAACACTCTCCTCTGCTCTATTTGTATTACTTGTAGTACCGATACTGTCCACTAGACTCCTAGTTACGTCGCGAGCTGCGTACACAATATCATCTTAATGTTTCATCTTAATGCACACGCATTTTCCGTGCTTTCCAATGGTTTAAAATAGTTTAATTCCACGGTTAAATAACCTGTTCGATACAAACATGCCACTTGTAAAAATGAAATAACATTTCTGTGAACTGATATTTTTGTTTAGTGAGCTTAGAGGATGTTCCCTGAAAGATTGAAAAGTGTCAATGAAGATGTCAGACTTAGTAAATTTTCTTAATAATCACACACAATACACGGAATTTGTGTGTTTGTGTATTCCAAGTAACTCTGCTGCCCCCTGGTGGCCAGTACATAAATGACGTGGCCCCCACCATCCAAGTAGCCCATCCGTGCTCTAGAGTCTTTCTTTTAGGCTTTAATCTGTCAGTAGAAAGTGAAAACGGTTGCTTTTAGGAACACCCAACCTCTATAAATTATGATTTTCTCATTCACTGTTCCTTATATAGATATTTACCAGTGGGCATCAGATACATCTAGTTTAACAAATCTAACTTATAAACACAAACTAACCCAAACCATTACTTCGGAGGTGGATAACTGTGAACTTTAAACTATCACCTAAGTCATTTTCAAGTACAAACCTGACCAAACATTTACTATTGAATGTAATTGAACGTGGTAACGACGAGAGCTGCATCTAAATAGATGCTCTATGTAACAAAGAGGCACTGCTGGGAGTTGAACCCAGGATCTCCTGTTTACTAGACAGGCGCTTTACCGCTAAGCCACAGCACCGCTCATGCAGTTTTTGTTTTTCTTAGATACTGTGCTCAGTAGTTTCCTTTCATTGTTCACAGGCGCTTTAAAATGTAGCCACAGCGCCCGTTCCTCCATCCACTACCTCCTTACTTTTTAACTTCCAGTGTGTCATTTTATTTCTGCAAATGTTTATTCACGCTGTGAAAATATGCTTTCATAAAATCCCAAAGCGAAAACATGTTTAGTTGTCATGTTGCATCCTGTTTGTCCGCTTGTCACAGTCAGGTATTAGATTGGTAATGCCCTAATATAGTTTACGCCCAAACTAAACCAAACCCTTATTTTAGAGGTGGATAACACACCTGATTCAAGAGATAGTTTCCTTAACATAGAGGCACTGCTGGGATTTGGACCCAGGATCTCCTGTTTACGAGACAGGCGCTTTGACCGCTAAGCTACAGCGCCTCCTTCGCGATCACTCGTGTTGCAAGAAGACAGTGGGATAGCAGATTGAAAAAGTACTAGATCAAAAACACTCAGCTTTGCAACAGTTTTTTTGCTAATAGCAAATTGATTTGACTCTTTTTTAAACCCCATACATCCTCACAATGAGTTTGGGTGAGTAACTCTGAATATAAACGTAACTTTGTTTGAAAGAACAATGAAGAGGCCACTTTTGTGGTGGGATGTGAAACTAAGTTTTTATTAGGTAGTCTTGTAATTTGGAGATAATCTCTGTATCAAAGAGGCACTGCTGGGATTTGAACCCAGGATCTCCTGTTTACGAGACAGGCGCTTTACCACTAAGCCACAGCACCTTTTTGTACTATTACTACCTCCTTACTTTGAAAATGCAATTCTTTCTCTTTATCTCTACACATGTTCTTTCAGGCTGTAAAATAATGTATTCATAAAGTCCCAAAATAACAATATGTTGATCTGTAATGTTGCATCCTGTCACGGTCAAGTATTAGATGGCGAATGCACAAATATAGTTGTACGCCCAAAATAAACCAAACCCCTAATTTGGAGGTGGATAATCCAAGAGATATTTTCTGTAACAAAGAGGCACTGCTGGGATTTGGACCCAGGATCTCCTGTTTACAAGACAGGCACTTTGACCGCTAAGCTACAGCGCCTCTCAATAGTTTTCTTTTCATTCTCTCTCGTGAATTTTTTTTTTGTGACCAAAGCAAACCAAAGCCATATGACCATATTTACCGTGTGTCCAATGCATATGGCTTGTGTCACATTCATGAATATTTGGCACTTTAGATTGAATGAATGACTCAATGAGCACCGAAAAAAACTTTCCGTCTGCTTCATTCCAAGTAGTGTAACCTAGATCATATCCTTTGAATGCAAGTTAAAACTTCTCTGCTCCAGGTGAGGCTTGAACTCACAACCTCGGCATCACTCTGCAGGTTACTGTCTTATAAGTACCGCGCGCTGACCGATTGCGCCACTGGAGCACAAAATGTCAATGATATCAAAAACAATAGCGATTACTCTTGAATTTTCTAAATGTATCTGTTATTATAACCAAACACTCTCCTCTGCTCTCTTTGTATTACTTGTAGTACTGATACCGTCCACTAGACTCCTAGTTACGTCGCGAGCTGCGTACACGATATCATATTAATGTTTAATCTTAATGCACACGCATTTTCCGTGCTTTCCAATAGTTTAAAATAGTTTAATTCCACTGTTAAATAACCTGTTCGATACAAACATGCCACTTGTAAAAATGAAATAACATTTCTGTGAACTGATATTTGTTTAGTGAGCTTAGAGGATGTTCCCTGAAAGATTGAAAAATGTCAATGAAGATGTCAAACTTACTATATTTGTTAATAATCACACACAATACACGGAATTTGTGTGTGTGTGTGTGTTCCAAGTAACTCTGCTGCCCCCTGGTGGCCAGTACATAAATGACGTGGCCCCCACCATCCAAGTAGCCCATCCCTGCTCTAGAGTCTTTCTTTTAGGCTTTAATCTGTCAGTAGAAAGTGAAAACGGTTGCTTTTAGGAACACCCAACCTCTATAAATTATGAGTTTCTCAATTACTGTTCCTTATATAGATATTTACCAGTGGGCATCAGAAACATCTAGTTTAACAAATCTAACTTATAAACACAAACTAACCCAAACCATTACTTCGGAGGTGGATAACTGTGAACTTTAAACTATCACCTAAGTAATTTTCAAGTACAAACCTTAACTATTGAATGTAATTGAACTGGTAATGAGGAGAGCTGCATCTAAATAGATGCTCTATGTAACGTAGAGGCACTGCTGGGAGTTGAACCCAGGATCTCCTGTTTACTAGACAGGCGCTTTACCGTTAAGCCACAGCACCGCTCCTACAGTTTTCGTTTTTCTCAGATACTGTGCTCAGTAGTTTCCTTTCATTGTTCACAGGCGCTTTAAAATGTAGCCACAGCGCCCGTTTCTCCATCCACTACCTCCTTACTTTTTAACTTCCAGTGTGTCATTTTATTTATTGTCACAGTCAGGTATTAGATTGGTAATGCCCTAATATAGTTTACGCCCAAACTAAACCAAACCCTTATTTCAGAGGTGGATAACACACCTGATTCAAGAGATAGTTTCCTTAACATAGAGGCACTGCTGGGATTTGGACCCAGGATCTCCTGTTTACAAGACAGGCGCTTTGACCGCTAAGCTACAGCGCCTCGTTCACCATCATTTGTGTTGCAAGAAGACAGTGGGATAACAGATTGAAAAAGTACTAGATCAAAAACACTCAGCTTTGCAACAGTTTTTTGCTAATAGCAAATTGATTTGACTCTTTTTTAAACCCCATACATCCTCACGATGAGTTTGGGTGAGTAACTCTGAATATAAACGTAACTTTGTTTGAAAGAACAATGAAGAGGCCACTTTTGTGGTGGGATGTGAAAGTAACTTTTTATTAGGTAGTCTTGTAATTTGGAGATAATCTCTGTATCAAAGAGGCACTGCTGGGATTTGAACCCAGGATCTCCTGTTTACGAGACAGGCGCTTTACCACTAAGCCACAGCGCCTTTTTGTACTATTACTACCTCCTTACTTTGAAAATTCAATTATTTTTCTTTATCTCTACACATGTTCTTTCAGGCTGTGAAATAATGTATTCATAAAGTCCCAAAATAACAATATGTTGATCTGTAATGTTGCATCCTGTCACGGTCAAGTATTAGATGGAGAATGCACTAATATAGTTGTACGCCCAAAATAAACCAAACCCCTAATTTGGAGGTGGATAATCCAAGAGATATTTTCTGTAACTAAGAGGCACTGCTGGGATTTGGACCCAGGATCTCCTGTTTACAAGACAGGCGCTTTGACCGCTAAGCTACAGCGCCTCTCGATAGTTTTCTTTTCATTCTCTCTCGTGAATTTATTTTTTTGTGACCAAAGCAAACCAAAGCCATATGACCATATTTACCGTGTGTCCAATGCATATGGCTTGTGTCACATTGATGAATATTTGGCCCTTGAGATTTAATGAATGACTCAATGAGCACCGAAAAACACTTTCCGTCTGCTTCATTCCAAGTAGTGTAACCCAGATCATATCCTTTGAATGCAGGTTAAAACTTTTCTGCTCCAGGTGAGGCTTGAACTCACAACCTCGGCATCACTCTGCAGGTTACTGTCTTATAAGTACCGCGCGCTGACCGATTGCGCCACTGGAGCACAAAATGTGAATAATATCAAAATCATTAGCCATTATTCTTGAATTTTCTAAATATATCTGTTATTATAACCAAACACTCTCCTCTGCTCTATTTGTATTACTTGTAGTACCGATACCTTCCACTAGACTCCTAGTTACGTCGCGAGCTGCGTACACAATATCATCTCAATGTTTAATCTTAATGCACACGCATTTTCCGTGCCTTCCAATAGTTTAAAATAGTTTAATTCCACTGTTAAATAACCTGTTGGATACAAACATGCTACTTGTAAAAATGAAATAACATTTCTGTGAACTGATATTTTTGTTTAGTGAGCTTAGAGGATGTTCCCTGAAAGATTGAAAAGTGTCAATAAAGATGTCAGACTCGCTATATTTGTTAATAATCACACACAATACACGGAATTTGTGTGTTTGTGTATTCCAAGTAACTCTGCTGCCCCCTGGTGGCCAGTACATAAATGACGTGGCCCCCACCATCCAAGTAGCCCATCCGTGCTCAATAGTCTTTCTTTTAGGCTTTAATCTGTCAGTAGAAAGTGAAAACGGTTGCTTTTAGGAACACCCAACCTCTATAAATTATAATTTTTTCAATCACTGTTCCTTATATAGATATTTACCAGTGGGCATCAGATACATCTAGTTTAACAAATCTAACTTATAAACACAAACTAACCCAAACCATTACTTCTGAGGTGGATAACTGCGAACTTTAAACTATCACCTAAGTCATTTTCAAGTACAAACCTGACCAAACATTTACTATTGATTGTAATTGAACGTGGTAACGACGAGAGCTGCATCTAAATAGATGCTCTATGTAACAAAGAGGCACTGCTGGGAGTTGAACCCAGGATCTCCTGTTTACTAGACAGGCGCTTTACCGTTAAGCCACAGCACCGCTCCTACAGTTTTCGTTTTTCTCAGATACTGTGCTCAGTAGTTTCCTTTCATTGTTCACAGGCGCTTTAAAATGTAGCCACAGCGCCCGTTTCTCCATCCACTACCTCCTTACTTTTTAACTTCCAGTGTGTCATTTTATTTATTGTCACAGTCAGGTATTAGATTGGTAATGCCCTAATATAGTTTACGCCCAAACTAAACCAAACCCTTATTTCAGAGGTGGATAACACACCTGATTCAAGAGATAGTTTCCTTAACATAGAGGCACTGCTGGGATTTGGACCCAGGATCTCCTGTTTACAAGACAGGCGCTTTGACCGCTAAGCTACAGCGCCTCGTTCACCATCATTTGTGTTGCAAGAAGACAGTGGGATAACAGATTGAAAAAGTACTAGATCAAAAACACTCAGCTTTGCAACAGTTTTTTGCTAATAGCAAATTGATTTGACTCTTTTTTAAACCCCATACATCCTCACGATGAGTTTGGGTGAGTAACTCTGAATATAAACGTAACTTTGTTTGAAAGAACAATGAAGAGGCCACTTTTGTGGTGGGATGTGAAAGTAACTTTTTATTAGGTAGTCTTGTAATTTGGAGATAATCTCTGTATCAAAGAGGCACTGCTGGGATTTGAACCCAGGATCTCCTGTTTACAAGACAGGCGCTTTACCACTAAGCCACAGCGCCTTTTTGTACTATTACTACCTCCTTACTTTGAAAATTCAATTATTTTTCTTTATCTCTACACATGTTCTTTCAGGCTGTGAAATAATGTATTCATAAAGTCCCAAAATAACAATATGTTGATCTGTAATGTTGCATCCTGTCACGGTCAAGTATTAGATGGCGAATGCACTAATATAGTTGTACGCCCAAAATAAACCAAACCCCTAATTTGGAGGTGGATAATCCAAGATATATTTTCTGTAACAAAGAGGCACTGCTGGGATTTGGACCCAGGATCTCCTGTTTACAAGACAGGCACTTTGACCGCTAAGCTCTAGCGCCTCTCAATAGTTTTCTTTTCATTCTCTCTCGTGAATTTTTTTTTTGTGACCAAAGCAAACCAAAGCCATATGACCATATTTACCGTGTGTCCAATGCATATGGCTTGTGTCACATTCATGAATATTTGGCCCTTGAGATTTAATGAATGATTTGATGAGCACCGAAAAACACTTTCCGTCTGCTTCATTCCAAGTCGTGTAACCCAGATCATATCCTTTGAATGCAGGTTAAAATTTCTCTGCTCCAGGTGAGGCTTGAACTCACAACCTCGGCATCACTCTGCAGGTTACTGTCTTATAAGTACCGCGCGCTGACCGATTGCGCCACTGGAGCACGAAATGTGAATAATATCAAAATCATTAGCCATTATTCTTGAATTTTCTAAATGTATCTGTTATTATAACCAAACACTCTCCTATGCTCTATTTGTATTACTTGTAGTACCGATACCGTCCACTAGACTCCTAGTTACGTCGCGAGCTGCGTACACAATATCATCTTAATGTTTAATCTTAATGCACACGCATTTTCCGTGCTTTCCAATAGTTTAAAATAGTTTAATTCCATTGTTAAATAACCTGTTCGATACAAACATGCCACTTGTAAAAATGAAATAACATTTCTGTGAACTGATATTTTTGTTTAGTGAGCTTTGAGGATGTTCCCTGAAAGATTGAAAAGTGTCAATAAAGATGTCAGACTTACTATATTTGTTAATAATCACAATACACGGAATTTGTGTGTTTGTGTATTCCAAGTAACTCTGCTGCCCCCTGGTGGCCAGTACATAAATGACGTGGCCCCCACCATCCAAGTAGCCCATCCGTGCTCAAGAGTCTTTCTTTTAGGCTTTAATCAATCAGTAGAAAGTGAAAACGGTTGCTTTTAGGAACACCCAACCTCTATAAATAATAATTTTCTCATTCACTGTTCCTTATATAGATATTTACCAGTGGGCATCAGATACATCTAGTTTAACAAATCTAACTTATAAACACAAACTAACCCAAAGCATTACTTCTGAGGTGGATAACTGTGAACTTTAAACTATCACCTAAGTCATTTTCAAGTACAAACCTGACCAAACATTTACTATTGAATGTAATTGAACGTGGTAACGACGAGAGCTGCATCTAAATAGATGCTCTATGTAACAAAGAGGCACTGCTGGGAGTTGAACCCAGGATCTCCTGTTTACTAGACAGGCACTTTACCGCTAAGCCACAGCGCCTTTTTTCGTACTATTACTACCTCCTTACTTTGAAAATTCAATTCTTTCTCTTTATCTCTACACATGTTCTTTCAGGCTGTGAAATAATGTATTCATAAAGTCCCAAAATAACAATATGTTGATCTGTAATGTTGCATCCTGTCACGGTCAAGTATTAGATGGCGAATGCACTAATATAGTTGTACGCCCAAAATAAACCAAACCCCTAATTTGGAGGTGGATAATCCAAGAGATATTTTCTGTAACAAAGAGGCACTGCTGGGATTTGGACCCAGGATCTCCTGTTTACAAGACAGGTGCTTTGACGGCTAAGCTACAGCGCCTCTCAATAGTTTTCTTTTCATTCTCTCTTTTGAATTTTTTTTTTGTGACCAAAGCAAATCAAAGCCATATGACCATATTTACCGTGTGTCCAATGCATATGGCTTGTGTCACATTCATCAATATTTGGCCCTTGAGATTTAATGAATGACTCAATGAGCACCGAAAAACACTTTCCGTCTGCTTCATTCCAAGTAGTGTAACCCAGATCATATCCTTTGAATGCAGGTTGAAACTTCTCTGCTCCAGGTGAGGCTTGAACTCACAGCCTCGGCATCACTCTGCAGTTTACTGTCTTATAAGTACCGCGCGCTGACCGATTGCGCCACTGGAGCATAACATGTCAATGATATCAAAATCATTAGCCATTATTCTTGAATTTTCTAAATGTATCTGTTATTATAACCAAACACTCTCCTATGCTCTATTTGTATTACTTGTAGTACCGATACCGTCCACTAGACTCCTAGTTACGTCGCGAGCAGCGTACACAATATCATCTTAATGTTTAATCTTAATGCACACGCATTTTCCGTGCTTTCCAATAGTTTAAAATAGTTTAATTCCACTGTTAAATAACCTGTTCGATACAAACATGCCACTTGTAAAAATGAAATAACATTTCTGTGAACTGATGTTTTTGTTTAGTGAGCTTCGAGGATGTTCCCTGAAAGATTGAAAAGTGTCAATAAAGATGTCAGACTTACTATATTTGTTAATAATCACACACAATACACAGAATTTGTGTATGTGTGTTCCAAGTAACTCTGCTGCCCCCTGGTGGCCAGTACATAAATGATGTGGCACCCACCATCCAAGTCGCCCATCCCTGCTCGAGAGTCTTTCTTTTAGGCTTTAATTTGTCAGTAGAAAGTGAAAACGGTTGCTTTTAGGAACACCCAACCTCTATAAATTATGATTTTCTTAATTACTGTTCCTTATATAGATATTTACCAGTGGGCATCAGATACATATAGTTTAACAAATCTAACTTATAAACACAAACTAACACAAACCATTACTTCTGAGGTGGATAACTGTCAACTTTAAACTATCACCTAAGTCATTTTCAAGTACAAACCTTAACTATTGAATGTAATTGAACGTGGTAACGACGAGAGCTGCATCTAAATAGATGCTCTATGTAACAAAGAGGCACTGCTGGGAGTTGAACCCAGGATCTCCTGTTTACTAGACAGGCGCTTTACCGTTAAGCCACAGCACCGCTCCTACAGTTGTTGTTTTTCTCAGATACTGTGCTCAGTAGTTTCCTTTCATTGTTCAAAGGCGCTTTAAAATGTAGCCACAGCGCCCGTTTCTCCATCCACTACCTCCTTACTTTTTAACTTCCAGTGTGTCATTTTATTTCTGCAAATGTTTATTCACGCTGTGAAAATATGCTTTCATAAAATCCCAAAGCGAAAACATGTTTAGTTGTCATGTTGCATCCTGTTTGTCCGCTTGTCACAGTCAGGTATTAGATTGGTAATGCCCTAATATAGTTTACGGCCAAACTAAACCAAACCCTTATTTCAGAGGTGGATAACACACCTGATTCAAGAGATAGTTTCCTTAACATAGAGGCACTGCTGGGATTTGGACCCAGGATCTCCTGTTTACAAGACAGGCGCTTTGACCGCTAAGCTACAGCGACTCCTTCACCATCATTTGTGTTGCAAGAAGACAGTGGGATAGCAGATTGAAAAAGTACTAGATCAAAAACACTCAGCTTTGCAACAGTTCTTTTGCTAATAGCAAATTGATTTGACTCTTTTTTAAACCCCATACATCCTCACAATGAGTTTGGGTGAGTAACTCTGAATATAAACGTAACTTTGTTTGAAAGAACAATGAAGAGGCCACTTTTGTGGTGGGATGTGAAACTAACTTTTTATTAGGTAGTCTTGTAATTTGGAGATAATCTCTGTATCAAAGAGGCACTGCTGGGAGTTGAACCCAGGATCTCCTGTTTACGAGACAGGCGCTTTACCACTAAGCCACAGCGCCTTTTTTCGTACTATTACTACCTCCTTACTTTGAAAATTCAATTCTTTCTCTTTATCTCTACACATGTTCTTTCAGGCTGTGAAATAATGTATTCATAAAGTCCCAAAATAACAATATGTTGATCTGTAATGTTGCATCCTGTCACGGTCAAGTATTAGATGGCGAATGCACTAATATAGTTGTACGCCCAAAATAAACCAAACCCCTAATTTGGAGGTGGATAATCCAAGAGATATTTTCTGTAACAAAGAGACACTGCTGGGATTTGGACCCAGGATCTCCTGTTTACAAGACAGGTGCTTTGACGGCTAAGCTACAGCGCCTCTCAATAGTTTTCTTTTCATTCTCTCTTTTGAATTTTTTTTTTGTGACCAAAGCAAATCAAAGCCATATGACCATATTTACCGTGTGTCCAATGCATATGGCTTGTGTCACATTCATCAATATTTGGCCCTTGAGATTTAATGAATGACTCAATGAGCACCGAAAAACACTTTCCGTCTGCTTCATTCCAAGTAGTGTAACCCAGATCATATCCTTTGAATGCAGGTTGAAACTTCTCTGCTCCAGGTGAGGCTTGAACTCACAGCCTCGGCATCACTCTGCAGTTTACTGTCTTATAAGTACCGCGCGCTGACCGATTGCGCCACTGGAGCACAAAATGTCAATGATATCAAAATCATTAGCCATTATTCTTGAATTTTCTAAATGTATCTGTTATTATAACCAAACACTCTCCTATGCTCTATTTGTATTACTTGTAGTACCGATACCGTCCACTAGACTCCTAGTTACGTCGCGAGCAGCGTACACAATATCATCTTAATGTTTAATCTTAATGCACACGCATTTTCCGTGCTTTCCAATAGTTTAAAATAGTTTAATTCCACTGTTAAATAACCTGTTCGATACAAACATGCCACTTGTAAAAATGAAATAACATTTCTGTGAACTGATGTTTTTGTTTAGTGAGCTTCGAGGATGTTCCCTGAAAGATTGAAAAGTGTCAATAAAGATGTCAGACTTACTATATTTGTTAATAATCACACACAATACACAGAATTTGTGTATGTGTGTTCCAAGTAACTCTGCTGCCCCCTGGTGGCCAGTACATAAATGATGTGGCACCCACCATCCAAGTCGCCCATCCCTGCTCGAGAGTCTTTCTTTTAGGCTTTAATTTGTCAGTAGAAAGTGAAAACGGTTGCTTTTAGGAACACCCAACCTCTATAAATTATGATTTTCTCAATTACTGTTCCTTATATAGATATTTACCAGTGGGCATCAGATACATATAGTTTAACAAATCTAACTTATAAACACAAACTAACACAAACCATTACTTCTGAGGTGGATAACTGTCAACTTTAAACTATCACCTAAGTCATTTTCAAGTACAAACCTTAACTATTGAATGTAATTGAACGTGGTAACGACGAGAGCTGCATCTAAATAGATGCTCTATGTAACAAAGAGGCACTGCTGGGAGTTGAACCCAGGATCTCCTGTTTACTAGACAGGTGCTTTACCGTTAAGCCACAGCACCGCTCCTACAGTTGTTGTTTTTCTCAGATACTGTGCTCAGTAGTTTCCTTTCATTGTTCAAAGGCGCTTTAAAATGTAGCCACAGCGCCCGTTTCTCCATCCACTACCTCCTTACTTTTTAACTTCCAGTGTGTCATTTTATTTCTGCAAATGTTTATTCACGCTGTGAAAATATGCTTTCATAAAATCCCAAAGCGAAAACATGTTTAGTTGTCATGTTGCATCCTGTTTGTCCGCTTGTCACAGTCAGGTATTAGATTGGTAATGCCCTAATATAGTTTACGGCCAAACTAAACCAAACCCTTATTTCAGAGGTGGATAACACACCTGATTCAAGAGATAGTTTCCTTAACATAGAGGCACTGCTGGGATTTGGACCCAGGATCTCCTGTTTACAAGACAGGCGCTTTGACCGCTAAGCTACAGCGACTCCTTCACCATCATTTGTGTTGCAAGAAGACAGTGGGATAGCAGATTGAAAAAGTACTAGATCAAAAACACTCAGCTTTGCAACAGTTCTTTTGCTAATAGCAAATTGATTTGACTCTTTTTTAAACCCCATACATCCTCACAATGAGTTTGGGTGAGTAACTCTGAATATAAACGTAACTTTGTTTGAAAGAACAATGAAGAGGCCACTTTTGTGGTGGGATGTGAAACTAACTTTTTATTAGGTAGTCTTGTAATTTGGAGATAATCTCTGTATCAAAGAGGCACTGCTGGGATTTGAACCCAGGATCTCCTGTTTACGAGACAGGCGCTTTACCACTAAGCCACAGCGCCTTTTTGTACTATTACTACCTCCTTACTTTGAAAATTCAATTCTTTCTCTTTATCTCTACACATGTTCTTTCAGGCTGTGAAATAATGTATTCATAAAGTCCCAAAATAACAATATGTTGATCTGTAATGTTGCATCCTTTCACGGTCAAGTATTAGATGGCGAATGCACTAATATAGTTGTACGCCCAAAATAAACCAAACCCCTAATTTGGAGGTGGATAATCCAAGAGATATTTTCTGTAACAAAAAGGCACTGCTGGGATTTGGACCCAGGATCTCCTGTTTACAAGACAGGCGCTTTGACCGCTAAGCTACAGCGCCTCTCAATAGTTTTCTTTTCATTCTCTCTCCTGAATTTTTTTTTTGTGACCAAAGCAAACCAAAGCCATATGACCATATTTACCGTGTGTCCAATGCATATGGCTTGTGTCACATTCATGAATATTTGGCCCTTGAGATTTAATGAATGACTCAATGAGCACCGAAAAACCCTTTCCGTCTGCTTCATTCCAAGTAGTGTAACCCAGATCATATCCTTTGAATGCAGGTTGAAACTTCTCTGCTCCAGGTGAGGCTTGAACTCACAACCTCGGCATCACTCTGCAGGTTACTGTCTTATAAGTACCGCGCGCTGACCGATTGCGCCACTGGAGCACAAAATGTCAATAATATCAAAATCATTAGTCATTATTCTTGAATTTTCTAAATGTATCTGTTATTATAACCAAACACTCTCCTATGCTCTATTTGTATTACTTGTAGTACCGATACCGTCCACTAGACTCCTAGTTACGTCGCGAGCTGCGTACACAATATCATCTTAATGTTTAATCTTAATGCACACGCATTTTCCGTGCTTTCCAATAGTTTAAAATAGTTTAATTCCACTGTTAAATAACCTGTTCGATACAAACATGCCACTTGTAAAAATGAAATAACATTTCTGTGAACTGATATTTTTGTTTAGTGAGCTTCGAGGATGTTCCCTGAAAGATTGAAAAGTGTCAATAAAGATGTCAGACTTACTATATTTGTTAATAATCACACACAATACACGGAATTTGTGTGTTTGTGTATTCCAAGTAACTCTGCTGCCCCCTGGTGGCCAGTACATAAATTACGTGGCCCCCAACATCCAAGTAGCCCATCCGTGCTCAAGAGTCTTTCTTTTAGGCTTTAATCTGTCAGTAGAAAGTGAAAACGGTTGCTTTTAGGAACACCCAACCTCTATAAATGATAATTTTCTCAATCACTGTTCCTTATATAGATATTTACCAGTGGGCATCAGATACATCTAGTTTAACAAATCTAACTTATAAACACAAACTAACCCAAACCATTACTTCCGAGGTGGATAACTGTGAACTTTAAACTATCACCTCAGTCATTTTCAAGTACAAACCTGACCAAACATTTACTCTTGAATGTAATTGAACGTGGTAACGACGAGAGCTGCATCTAAATAGATGCTCTATGTAACCAAGAGGCACTGCTGGGAGTTGAACCCAGGATCTCCTGTTTACTAGACAGGCGCTTTACCGCTAAGCCACAGCACCACTCCTACAGTTTTTGTTTTTCTCAGATACTGTGCTCAGTAGTTTCCTTTCATTGTTCACAGGCGCTTTAAAATGTAGCCACAGCGCCCGTTTCTCCATCCACTACCTCCTTACTTTTTAACTTCCAGTGTGTCATTTTATTTCTGCAAATGTTTATTCACGCTGTGAAAATATGCTTTCATAAAATCCCAAAGCGAAAACATGTTTAGTTGTCATGTTGCATCCTGTTTGTCCGCTTGTCAGAGTCAGGTATTAGATTGGTAATGCCCTAATATAGTTTACGGCCAAACTAAACCAAACCCTTATTTCAGAGGTGGATAACACACCTGATTCAAGAAATAGTTTCCTTAACATAGAGGCACTACTGGGATTTGGACCCAGGATCTCCTGTTTACGAGACAGGCGCTTTGACCGCTAAGCTACAGCGCCTCCTTCCCCATCATTTGTGTTGCAAGAAGACAGTGGGATAGCAGATTGAAAAAGTACTAGATCAAAAACACTCAGTTTTGCAACAGTTTTTTTGCTAAAAGGAAATTGATTTGACTCTTTTTTAAACCCCATAGATCCTCACAATGAGTTTGGGTGAGTAACTCTGAATATAAACGTAACTTTGTTTGAAAGAACAATGAAGAGGCCACTTTTGTGGTGGGATGTGAAACTAACTTTTTATTAGGTATTCTTGTAATTTGGAAATAATCTCTGTATCAACGAGGCACTGCTGGGATTTGAACCCAGGATCTCCTGTTTACTAGACAGGCGCTTTACCGCTAAGCCACAGCACCACTCCCACAGTTTTTGTTTTTCTCAGATACTGTGTTCAGTAGTTTCCTTTCATTGTTCCAAGGCGCTTTAAATTGTAGCCACAGCGCCCATTTCTCCATCCACTACCTCCTTACTTTTTAACTTCCGGTGTGTCATTTTATTTCTGCAAATGTTTATTCACGCTGTGAAAATATGCTTTCATAAAATCCCAAACGGAAAACATGTTCAGTTGTCATGTTGCATCCTGTTTGTCCGCTTGTCACAGTCAGGTATTAGATTGGTAATGCCCTAATATAGTTTACGGCCAAACTAAACCAAACCCTTATTTCAGAGGTGGATAACACACCTGATTCAAGAGATAGTTTCCTTAACATAGAGGCACTGCTGGGATTTGGACCCAGGATCTCCTGTTTACAAGACAGGCGCTTTGACCGCTAAGCTACAGCGACTCCTTCACCATCATTTGTGTTGCAAGAAGACAGTGGGATAGCAGATTGAAAAAGTACTAGATCAAAAACACTCAGCTTTGCAACAGTTCTTTTGCTAATAGCAAATTGATTTGACTCTTTTTTAAACCCCATACATCCTCACAATGAGTTTGGGTGAGTAACTCTGAATATAAACGTAACTTTGTTTGAAAGAACAATGAAGAGGCCACTTTTGTGGTGGGATGTGAAACTAACTTTTTATTAGGTAGTCTTGTAATTTGGAGATAATCTCTGTATCAAAGAGGCACTGCTGGGATTTGAACCCAGGATCTCCTGTTTACGAGACAGGCGCTTTACCACTAAGCCACAGCGCCTTTTTGTACTATTACTACCTCCTTACTTTGAAAATTCAATTCTTTCTCTTTATCTCTACACATGTTCTTTCAGGCTGTGAAATAATGTATTCATAAAGTCCCAAAATAACAATATGTTGATCTGTAATGTTGCATCCTGTCACGGTCAAGTATTAGATGGCGAATGCACTAATATAGTTGTACGCCCAAAATAAACCAAACCCCTAATTTGGAGGTGGATAATCCAAGAGATATTTTCTGTAACAAAAAGGCACTGCTGGGATTTGGACCCAGGATCTCCTGTTTACAAGACAGGCGCTTTGACCGCTAAGCTACAGCGCCTCTCAATAGTTTTCTTTTCATTCTCTCTCCTGAATTTTTTTTTTGTGACCAAAGCAAACCAAAGCCATATGACCATATTTACCGTGTGTCCAATGCATATGGCTTGTGTCACATTCATGAATATTTGGCCCTTGAGATTTAATGAATGACTCAATGAGCACCGAAAAACCCTTTCCGTCTGCTTCATTCCAAGTAGTGTAACCCAGATCATATCCTTTGAATGCAGGTTGAAACTTCTCTGCTCCAGGTGAGGCTTGAACTCACAACCTCGGCATCACTCTGCAGGTTACTGTCTTATAAGTACCGCGCGCTGACCGATTGCGCCACTGGAGCACAAAATGTCAATAATATCAAAATCATTAGTCATTATTCTTGAATTTTCTAAATGTATCTGTTATTATAACCAAACACTCTCCTATGCTCTATTTGTATTACTTGTAGTACCGATACCGTCCACTAGACTCCTAGTTACGTCGCGAGCTGCGTACACAATATCATCTTAATGTTTAATCTTAATGCACACACATTTTCCGTGCTTTCCAATAGTTTAAAATAGTTTAATTCCACTGTTAAATAACCTGTTCGATACAAACATGCCACTTGTAAAAATGAAATAACATTTCTGTGAACTGATATTTTTGTTTAGTGAGCTTCGAGGATGTTCCCTGAAAGATTGAAAAGTGTCAATAAAGATGTCAGACTTACTATATTTGTTAATAATCACACACAATACACGGAATTTGTGTGTTTGTGTATTCCAAGTAACTCTGCTGCCCCCTGGTGGCCAGTACATAAATGACGTGGCCCCCAACATCCAAGTAGCCCATCCGTGCTCAAGAGTCTTTCTTTTAGGCTTTAATCTGTCAGTAGAAAGTGAAAACGGTTGCTTTTAGGAACACCCAACCTCTATAAATGATAATTTTCTCAATCACTGTTCCTTATATAGATATTTACCAGTGGGCATCAGATACATCTAGTTTAACAAATCTAACTTATAAACACAAACTAACCCAAACCATTACTTCCGAGGTGGATAACTGTGAACTTTAAACTATCACCTCAGTCATTTTCAAGTACAAACCTGACCAAACATTTACTCTTGAATGTAATTGAACGTGGTAACAACGAGAGCTGCATCTAAATAGATGCTCTATGTAACCAAGAGGCACTGCTGGGAGTTGAACCCAGGATCTCCTGTTTACTAGACAGGCGCTTTACCGCTAAGCCACAGCACCACTCCTACAGTTTTTGTTTTTCTCAGATACTGTGCTCAGTAGTTTCCTTTCATTGTTCACAGGCGCTTTAAAATGTAGCCACAGCGCCCGTTTCTCCATCCACTACCTCCTTACTTTTTAACTTCCAGTGTGTCATTTTATTTCTGCAAATGTTTATTCACGCTGTGAAAATATGCTTTCATAAAATCCCAAAGCGAAAACATGTTTAGTTGTCATGTTGCATCCTGTTTGTCCGCTTGTCAGAGTCAGGTATTAGATTGGTAATGCCCTAATATAGTTTACGGCCAAACTAAACCAAACCCTTATTTCAGAGGTGGATAACACACCTGATTCAAGAGATAGTTTTCTTAACATAGAGGCACTACTGGGATTTGGACCCAGGATCTCCTGTTTACGAGACAGGCGCTTTGACCGCTAAGCTACAGCGCCTCCTTCCCCATCATTTGTGTTGCAAGAAGACAGTGGGATAGCAGATTGAAAAAGTACTAGATCAAAAACACTCAGTTTTGCAACAGTTTTTTTGCTAAAAGGAAATTGATTTGACTCTTTTTTAAACCCCATAGATCCTCACAATGAGTTTGGGTGAGTAACTCTGAATATAAACGTAACTTTGTTTGAAAGAACAATGAAGAGGCCACTTTTGTGGTGGGATGTGAAACTAACTTTTTATTAGGTATTCTTGTAATTTGGAAATAATCTCTGTATCAACGAGGCACTGCTGGGATTTGAACCCAGGATCTCCTGTTTACTAGACAGGCGCTTTACCGCTAAGCCACAGCACCACTCCTGCAGTTTTTGTTTTTCTCAGATACTGTGCTCAGTAGTTTCCTTTCATTGTTCCAAGGCGCTTTAAAATGTAGCCACAGCGCCCGTTTCTCCATCCACTACCTCCTTACTTTTTAACTTCCGGTGTGTCATTTTATTTCTGCAAATGTTTATTCACGCTGTGAAAATATGCTTTCATAAAATCCCAAACGGAAAACATGTTTAGTTGTCATGTTGCATCCTGTTTGTCCGCTTGTCACAGTCAGTTATTAGATTGGTAATGCCCTAATATAGTTTACGCCCAAACTAAACCAAACCCTTATTTCAGAGGTGGATAACACACCTGATTCAAGAGATAGTTTCCTTAACATAGAGGCACTGCTGGGATTTGGACCCAGGATCTCCTGTTTACAAGACAGGCGCTTTGACCGCTAAGCTACAGCACCTCCTTCACCATCATTTGTGTTGCAAGAACACAGTGGGATAGCAGATTGAAAAAGTACTAGATCAAAAACACTCAGCTTTGCAACAGTATTTTTGATAAAAGGAAATTGATTTGAGTTTGGATGAGTAACTCTGAATATAAACGTAACTTTGTTTGAAAGAACAATGAAGAGGCCACTTTTGTGGTGGGATGTGAAACTAACTTTTTATTAGGTAGTCTTGTAATTTGGAGATAATCTCTGTATCAAAGAGGCACTGCTGGGAATTGAACCCAGGATCTCCTGTTTACGAGACAGGCGCTTTACCACTAAGCCACAGCGCCTTTTTGTACTATTACTACCTCCTTACTTTGAAAAAACCTCGGCATCACTCTGCAGATTACTGTCTTATAAGTACCGCGCGCTGACCGATTGCGCCACTGGATCACAAAATGTCAATAATATCAAAATTATTAGTCATTATTCTTGAATTTTCTAAATGTATCTGTTATTTTAACCAAACACTCTCCTATGCTCTATTTGTATTACTTGTAGTACCGATACCGTCCACTAGACTCCTAGTTACGTCGCGAGCTGCGTACACAATATCATCTTAATGTTTAATCTTAATGCACACGCATTTTCCGTGCTTTCCAATAGTTTAAAATATTTTAATTCCACTGTTAAATAACCTGTTCGATACAAACATGCCACTTGTAAAAATGAAATAACATTTCTGTGAACTGATATTTGTTTAGTGAGCTTAGAGGATGTTCCCTGAAAGATTGAAAAATGTCAATAAAGATGTCAAACTTAGTATATTTGTTAATAATCACACACAATACACGGAATTTGTGTGTTTGTGTGTTCCAAGTAACTCTGCTGCCCCCTGGTGGCCAATACATAAATGACGTGGCCCCCACCATCCAAGTAGCCCATCCGTGCTCAAGAGTCTTTCTTTTAGGCTTTAATCTGTCAGTAGAAAGTGAAAACGGTTGCTTTTAGGAACACCCAACCTCTATAAATTATGAGTTTCTCAATCACTGTTCCTTATATAGATATTTACCAGTGGGCATCAGAAACATCTAGTTTAACAAATCTAACTTATAAACACAAACTAACCCAAACCATTACTTCTGAGGTGGATAACTGTCAACTTTAAACTATCACCTAAGTCATTTTCAAGTACAAACCTTAACTATTGAATGTAATTGAACGTGGTAACGACGAGAGCTGCATCTAAATAGATGCTCTATGTAACAAAGAGGCACTGCTGGGAGTTGAACCCAGGATCTCCTGTTTACTAGACAGGCGCTTTACCGCTAAGCCACAGCACCCCTCCTACAGTTTTTGTTTTTCTCAGATCCTGTGCTCAGTAGTTTCCTTTCATTGTTCAAAGGCGCTTTAAAATGTAGCCACAGCGCCCGTTTCTCCATCCACTACCTCCTTACTTTTTAACTTCCAGTGTGTCATTTTATTTCTGCAAATGTTTATTCACGCTGTGAAAATATGCTTTCATAAAATCCCAAACGGAAAACATGTTTAGTTGTCATGTTGCATCCTGTTTGTCCGCTTGTCACAGTCAGGTATTAGATTGGTAATGCCCTAATATAGTTTACGGCCAAACTAAACCAAACCCTTATTTCAGAGGTGGATAACACACCTGATTCAAGAGATAGTTTCCTTAACATAGAGGCACTGCTGGGATTTGGACCCAGGATCTCCTGTTTACAAGACAGGCGCTTTGACCGCTAAGCTACAGCGCCTCCTTCACCATCATTTGTGTTGCAAGAAGACAGTGGGATAGCAGATTGAAAAAGTACTAGATCAAAAACACTCAGTTTTGCAACAGTTTTTTTGCTAAAAGGAAATTGATTTGAGTTTGGGTGAGTAACTCTGAATATAAACGTAACTTTGTTTGAAAGAACAATGAAGAGGCCATTTTTGTGGTGGGATGTGAAACTAACTTTTTATTAGGTAGTCTTGTAATTTGGAGATAATCTCTGTATCAAAGAGGCACTGCTGGGATTTGAACCCAGGATCTCCTGTTTACGAGACAGGCGCTTTACCACTAAGCCACAGCGCCTCTTTGTACTATTACTACCTCCTTACTTTGAAAATTCAATTATTTTTCTTTATCTCTACACATGTTCTTTCAGGCTGTGAAATAATGTATTCATAAAGTCCCAAAATAACAATATGTTGATCTGTAATATTGCATCCTGTCACGGTCAAGTATTAGATGGGGAATGCACTAATATAGTTGTACGCCCAAAATAAACCAAACCCCTAATTTGGAGGTGGATAATCCAAGAGATGTTTTCTGTAACAAAGAGGCACTGCTGGGATTTGGACCCAGGATCTCCTGTTTACAAGACAGGCGCTTTGACCGCTAAGCTACAGCGCCTCTCAATAGTTTTCTTTTCATTCTCTCTCGTGAATTTTTTTTTTGTGACCAAAGCAAACCAAAGCCATATGACCATATTTACCGTGTGTCCAATGCATATGGCTTGTGTCACATTCATGAATATTTGGCCCTTGAGATTTAATGAATGACTCAATGAGCACAGAAAAACACTTTCCGTCTTCTTCATTCCAAGTAGTGTAACCCAGATCATATCCTTTGAATGCAGGTTAAAACTTCTCTGCTCCAGGTGAGGCTTGAACTCACAACCTCGGCATCACTCTGCAGGTTACTGTCTTATAAGTACCGCGCGCTGACCGATTGCGCCACTGGAGGACAAAATGTGAATAATATCAAAATAATTAGCCATTATTCTTGAATTTTCTAAATGTATCTGTTACTATAACCAAACACTCTCCTCTGCTCTCTTTGTATTACTTGTAGTACCGATACCGTCCACTAGACTCCTAGTTACGTCGCGAGCTGCGTACACAATATCATCTTAATGTTTAATCTTAATGCACACGCATTTTCCGTGCTTTCCAATAGTTTAAAATAGTTTAATTCCACTGTTAAATAACCGGTTCGATACAAACATGCCACTTGTAAAAATGAAATAACATTTCTGTGAACTGATATTTTTGTTTAGTGAGCTTCGAGGATGTTCCCTGAAAGATTGAAAAGTGTCAATAAAGATGTCAGACTTGCTATATTTGTTAATAATCACACACAATACACGGAATTTGTGTGTTTGTGTATTCCAAGTAACTCTGCTGCCCCCTGGTGGCCAGTACATAAATGACGTGGCCCCCACCATCCAAGTAGCCCATCCGTGCTCAAGAGTCTTTCTTTTAGGCTTTAATCTGTCAGTAGAAAGTGAAAACGGTTGCTTTTAGGAACACCCAACCTCTATAAATTATAATTTTCTCATTCACTGTTCCTTATATAGATATTTACCAGTGGGCATCAGATACATCTAGTTTAACAAATCTGACTTATAAACACAAACTAACCCAAAGCATTACTTCTGAGGTGGATAACTGTGAACTTTAAACTATAACCTAAGTCATTTTCAAGTACAAACCTGACCAAACATTTACTATTGAATGTAATTGAACGTGGTAACGACGAGAGCTGCATCTAAATAGATGCTCTATGTAACAAAGAGGCACTGCTGGGAGTTGAACCCAGGATCTCCTGTTTACTAGACAGGCGCTTTACCGCTAAGCCACAGCACCACTCCTGCAGTTTTTGTTTTTCTCAGATACTGTGCTCAGTAGTTTCCTTTCATTGTTCCAAGGCGCTTTAAAATGTAGCCACAGCGCCCGTTTCTCCATCCACTACCTCCTTACTTTTTAACTTCCGGTGTGTCATTTTATTTCTGCAAATGTTTATTCACGCTGTGAAAATATGCTTTCATAAAATCCCAAACGGAAAACATGTTTAGTTGTCATGTTGCATCCTGTTTGTCCGCTTGTCACAGTCAGGTATTAGATTGGTAATGCCCTAATATAGTTTACGCCCAAACTAAACCAAACCCTTATTTCAGAGGTGGATAACACACCTGATTCAAGAGATAGTTTCCTTAACATAGAGGCACTGCTGGGATTTGGACCCAGGATCTCCTGTTTACAAGACAGGCGCTTTGACCGCTAAGCTACAGCGCCTCCTTCACCATCATTTGTGTTGCAAGAAGACAGTGGGATAGCAGATTGAAAAAGTACTAGATCAAAAACACTCAGCTTTGCAACAGTTTTTTTGCTAAAAGGAAATTGATTTGAGTTTGGATGAGTAACTCTGAATATAAACGTAACTTTGTTTGAAAGAACAATGAAGAGGCCACTTTTGTGGTGGGATGTGAAACTAACTTTTTGTTAGGTAGTCTTGTAATTTGGAGATAATCTCTGTATCAAAGAGGCACTGCTGGGAATTGAACCCAGGATCTCCTGTTTACGAGACAGGCACTTTACCACTAAGCCACAGCGCCTTTTTGTACTATTACTACCTCCTTACTTTGAAAAAACCTCGGCATCACTCTGCAGGTTACTGTCTTATAAGTACCGCGCGCTGACCGATTGCACCACTGGAGCACAAAATGTGAATAATATCAAAATCATTAGCCATTATTCTTGAATTTTCTAAATGTATCTGTTATTATAACCAAACACTCTCCTATGCTCTATTTGTATTACTTGTAGTACCGATACCGTCCACTAGACTCCTAGTTACGTCGCGAGCTGGGTACACAATATCATCTTAAGGTTTAATCTTAATGCACACGCATTTTCCGTGCTTTCCAATAGTTTAAAATAGTTTAATTCCACTGTTAAATAACCTGTTCGATACAAACATGCCACTTGTAAAAATTAAATAACATTTCTGTGAACTGATATTTTTGTTTAGTGAGCTTCGAGGATGTTCCCTGAAAGATTGAAAAGTGTCAATAAAGATGTCAGACTCGCTATATTTGTTAATAATCACACACAATACACGGAATTTGTGTGTTTGTGTATTCCAAGTAACTCTGCTGCCCCCTGGTGGCCAGTACATAAATGACGTGGCCCCCACCATCCAAGTAGCCCATCCGTGCTCAAGAGTCTTTCTTTTAGGCTTTAATCTGTCAGTAGAAAGTGAAAACGGTTGCTTTTAGGAACACCCAACCTCTATAAATTATAATTTTTTCAATCACTGTTCCTTATATAGATATTTACCAGTGGGCATCAGATACATCTAGTTTAACAAATCTAACTTATAAACACAAACTAACCCAAACCATTACTTCTGAGGTGGATAACTGCGAACTTTAAACTATCACCTAAGTCATTTTCAAGTACAAACCTGACCAAACATTTACTATTGAATGTAATTGAACGTGGTAACGACGAGAGCTGCATCTAAATAGATGCTCTCTGTAACAAAGAGGCACTGCTGGGAGTTGAACCCAGGATCTCCTGTTTACAAGACAGGCGCTTTGACCGCTAAGCTACAGCGTCTCCTTCACCATCATTTGTGTTGCAAGAAGACAGTGGGATAGCAGATTGAAAAAGTACAAGATCAAAAACACTCAGCTTTGCAACAGTTTTTTTGCTAAAAGAAAATGGATTTGAGTTTGGGTGAGTAAATCTGAATATAAACGTAACTTTGTTTGAAAGAACAATGAAGAGGCCACTTTTGTGGTGGGATGTGAAACTAACTTTTTATTAGGTAGTCTTGTAATTTGGAGATAATCTCTGTATCAAAGAGGCACTGCTGGGATTTGAACCCAGGATCTCCTGTTTACGAGACAGGCGCTTTACCACTAAGCCACAGCGCCTTTTTGTACTATTACTACCTCCTTACTTTGAAAATTCAATTCTTTCTCTTTATCTCTACACATGTTCTTTCAGGCTGTGAAATAATGTATTCATAAAGTCCCAGAATAACAATATGTTGATCTGTAATGTTGCATCCTGTCACGGTCAAGTATTAGATGGCGAATGCACTAATATAGTTGAACGCCCAAAATAAACCAAACCCCTAATTTGGAGGTGGATAATCCAAGAGATATTTTCTGTAACAAAGAGGCACTGCTGGGATTTGGACCCAGGATCTCCTGTTTACAAGACAGGCGCTTTGACCGCTAAGCTACAGCGCCTCTCAATAGTTTTCTTTCATTCTCTCTTTTGAATTTTTTTTTGTGACCAAAGCAAACCAAAGCCATATGACCATATTTACCGTGTGTCCAATGCATATGGCTTGTGACACATTGATGAATATTTGGCCCTTGAGATTTAATGAATGACTCAATGAGCACCGAAAAACACTTTCCGTCTGCTTCATTCCAAGTAGTGTAACCCAGATCATATCCTTTGAATGCAGGTTAAAACTTTTCTGCTCCAGGTGAGGCTTGAACTCACAACCTCGGCATCACTCTGCAGGTTACTGTCTTATAAGTACCGCGCGCTGACCGATTGCGCCACTGGAGCACAAAATGTGAATAATATCAAAATAATTAGCCATTATTCTTGAATTTTCTAAATGTATCTGTTATTATAACCAAACACTCTCCTATGCTCTATTTGTATTACTTGTAGTATCGATACCGTCCACTAGACTTCTAGTTACGTCGCGAGCTGCGTACACAATATCATCTTAATGTTTAATCTTAATGCACACGCATTTTCCGTGCTTTCCAATAGTTTAAAATAGTTGAATTCCACTGTTAAATAACCTGTTCGATACAAACATGCCACTTGTAAAAATGAAATAACATTTCTGTGAACTGATATGTTTGTTTAGTGAGCTTAGAGGATGTTCTCTGAAAGATTGAAAAGTGTCAATGAAGATGTCAGACTTGCTATATTTGTTAATAATCACACACAATACACGGAATTTGTGTGTTTGTGTATTCCAAGTAACTCTGCTGCCCCCTGGTGGCCAGTACATAAATGAAGTGGCCCCCACCATCCAAGTAGCCCATCCGTGCTCAAGAGTCTTTCTTTTAGGCTTTAATCTGTCAGTAGAAAGTGAAAACGGTTGCTTTTAGGAACACCCAACCTCTATAAATGATAATTTTCTCAATCACTGTTCCTTATATAGATATTTACCAGTGGGCATCAGATACATCTAGTTTAACAAATCTAACTTATAAACACAAACTAACCCAAACCATTACTTCTGAGGTGGATAACTGCGAACTTTAAACTATCACCTAAGTCATTTTCAAGTACAAACCTGACCAAACATTTACTATTGAATGTAATTGAACGTGGTAACGACGAGAGCTGCATCTAAATAGATGCTCTATGTAACAAAGAAGCACTGCTGGGAGTTGAACCCAGGATCTCCTGTTTACAAGACAGGCGCTTTGACCGCTAAGCTAAAGCGCCTCCTTCACCATCATTTGTGTTGCAAGAAGACAGTGGGATAGCAGATTGAAAAAGTACTAGATCAAAAACACTCAGCTTTGCAACAGTTTTTTTGCTAATAGCAAATTGATTTGACTCTTTTTTAAACCCCATACATCCTCACAATGAGTTTGGGTGAGTAACTCTGAATATAAACGTAACTTTGTTTGAAAGAACAATGAAGAGGCCACTTTTGTGGTGGGATGTGAAACTAACTTTTTATTAGGTAGTCTTGTAATTTGGAGATAATCTCTGTATCAAAGAGGCACTGCTGGGATTTGAACCCAGGATCTCCTGTTTACGAGACAGGCGCTTTACCACTAAGCCACAGCACCTTTTTGTACTATTACTACCTCCTTACTTTGAAAATTCAATTCTTTTTCTTTATCTCTACACATGTTCTTTCAGGCTGTGAAATAATGTATTCATAAAGTCCCAAAATAACAATATGTTGATCTGTAATGTTGCATCCTGTCACGGTCAAGTATTAGATGGAGAATGCACTAATATAGTTGTACGCCCAAAATAAACCAAACCCCTAATTTGGAGGTGGATAATCCAAGAGATATTTTCTGTAACAAAGAGGCACTGCTGGGATTTGGACCCAGGATCTCCTGTTTACAAGACAGGCGCTTTGACCGCTAAGCTACAGCGCCTCTCAATAGTTTTCTTTTCATTCTCACTCGTGAATTTTTTTGTTGTGACCAAAGCAAACCAAAGCCATATGACCATATTTACCGTGTGTCCAATGCATATGGCTTGTGTCACATTCATGAATATTTGGCCCTTGAGATTTAATGAATGACTCAATGAGCACCGAAAAACACTTCCCGTCTGCTTCATTCCAAGTAGTGTAACCCAGATAATATCCTTTGAATGCAGGTTGAAAGTTCTCTGCTCCAGGTGAGGCTTGAAGTCACAACCTCGGCATCACTCTGCAGGTTACTGTCTTATAAGTACCGCGCGCTGACCGATTGCGCCACTGGAGCACAAAATGTCAATGATATCAAAATTATTAGCCATTATTCTTGAATTTTCTAAATGTATCTGTTATTATAACCAAACACTCTCCTTTGCTCTATTTGTATTACTTGTAGTACCGATACCGTCCACTAGACTCCTAGTTACGTCGCGAGCTGCGTACACGATATCATATTAATGTTTAATCTTAATGCACACGCATTTTCCGTGCTTTCCAATAGTTTAAAATAGTTTAATTCCACTGTTAAATAACCTGTTCGATAGAAACATGCCACTTGTAAAAATGAAATAACATTTCTGTGAACTGATATTTTTGTTTAGTGAGCTTAGAGGATGTTCCCTGAAAGATTGAAAAGTGTCAATGAAGATGTCAGACTTACTATATTTGTTAATAATCACACACAATACACGGAATTTGTGTGTTTGTGTATTCCAAGTAACTCTGCTGCCCCCTGGTGGCCAGTACATAAATGACGTGGCCCCCACCATCCAAGTAGCCCATCCGTGCTCAAGAGTCTTTCTTTTATGCTTTAATCTGTCAGTAGAAAGTGAAAACGGTTGCTTTTAGGAACACCCAACCTCTATAAATTATAATTTTCTCATTCACTGTTCCTTATATAGATATTTACCAGTGGGCATCAGATACATCTAGTTTAACAAATCTAACTTATAAACACAAACTAACCCAAACCATTACTTCTGAGGTGGATAACTGTGAACTTTAAACTATCACCTAAGTCATTTTCAAGTACAAACCTGACCAAACATTTACTCTTGAATGTAATTGAACGTGGTAACGACGAGAGCTGCATATCAATAGATGCTCTATGTAACAAAGAGGCACTGCTGGGAGTTGAACCCAGGATCTCCTGTTTACTAGACAGGCGCTTTACCGCTAAGCCACAGCACAGCTCCTACACTTTTTGTTTTTCTCAGATACTGTGCCCAGTAGTTTTCTTTCATTGTTCACAGGCGCTTTAAAATGTAGCCACAGCGCCCGTTTCTCCATCCACTACCTCCTTACTTTTTAACTTCCAGTGTGTCATTTTATTTCTGCAAATGTTTATTCACGCTGTGAAAATATGCTTTCATAAAATCCCAAAGCGAAAACATGTTTAGTTGTCATGTTGCATCCTGTTTGTCCGCTTGTCACAGTCAGGTATTAGATTGGTAATACCCTAATATAATTTACGGCCAAACTAAACCAAACCCTTATTTCAGAGGTGGATAACACACCTGATTCAAGAGATAGTTTCCTTAACATAGAGGCACTGCTGGGATTTGGACCCAGGATCTCCTGTTTACAAGACAGGCGCTTTGACCGCTAAGCTACAGCGCCTCCTTCACCATCATTTGTGTTGCAAGAAGACAGTGGGATAGCAGATTGAAAAAGTACTAGATCAAAAACACTCAGCTTTGCAACAGTTTTTTTGCTAATAGCAAATTGATTTGACTCTTTTTTAAACCCCATACATCCTCACAATGAGTTTGGGTGAGTAACTCTGAATATAAACGTAACTTTGTTTGAAAGAACAATGAAGAGGCCCCTTTTGTGGTGGGATGTGAAACTAACTTTTTATTAGGTAGTCTTGTAATTTGGAGATAATCTCTGTATCAAAGAGGCACTGCTGGGATTTGAACCCAGGATCTCCTGTTTACGAGACAGGCGCTTTACCACTAAGCCACAGCGCCTTTCTGTACTATTACTACCTCCTTACTTTGAAAATTCAATTCTTTCTCTTTATCTCTACACATGTTCTTTCAGGCTGTGAAATAATGTATTCATAAAGTCCCAAAATAACAAAATGTTGATCTGTAATGTTGCATCCTGTCACGGTCAAGTATTAGATGGGGAATGCACTAATATAGTTGTACGCCCAAAATAAACCAAACCCCTAATTTGGAGGTGGATAATCCAAGAGATATTTTCTGTAACAAAGAGGCACTGCTGGGATTTGGACCCAGGATCTCCTGTTTACAAGACAGGCGCTTTGACCGCTAAGCTACAGCGCCTCTCAATAGTTTTCTTTTCATTCTCTCTCGTGAATTTTGTTTTTGTGACCAAAGCAAACCAAAGCCATATGACCATATTTACCGTGTGTCCAATGCATATGGCTTGTGTCACATTCATGAATATTTTGGTCCTTGAGATTTAATGAATGACTCAATGAGCACGGAAAAACACTTTCGATCTGCTTCATTCCAAGTAGTGTAACCCAGATCATATCCTTTAAATGCAGGTTGAAAGTTCTCTGCTCCAGGTGAGGCTTGAACTCACAACCTCGGCATCACTCTACAGGTTACTGTTTTATAAGTACCGCGCGCTGACCGATTGCGCCACTGGAGCACAAAATGTCAATAATATCAAAATTATGAGCAATTATTCTTAAATTTTCTAAATGTATCTGTTATTATAACCAAACACTCTCCTATGCTCTATTTGTATTACTTGTAGTACCGATACCGTCCACTAGACTCCTAGTTACGTCGCGAGCTGCGTACACAATATCATCTTAATGTTTAATCTTAATGCACACGCATTTTCCGTGCTTTCCAATAGTTTAAAATAGTTTAATTCCACTGTTAAATAACCTGTTCGATACAAAAATGCCACTTGTAAAAATGAAATAACATTTCTGTGAACTGATATTTTTGTTTAGTGAGCTGAGACGATGTTCCCTGAAAGATTGAAAAGTGTCAATGAAGATGTCAACTTAGTATATTTGTTAATAATCACACACAATACACGGAATTTGTGTGTTTGTGTATTCCAAGTAACTCTGCTGCCCCCTGGTGGCCAGTACATAAATGACGTGGCCCCCACCATCCAAGTAGCCCATCCGTGCTCTAGAGTCTTTCTTTTAGTCTTTAATTTGTCAGTAGAAAGTGAAAACGGTTAATTTTTAGGAACACCCAACCTCTATAAATTATAATTTTCTCAATCACTGTTCCTTATATCGATATTTAGCAGTGGGCATCAGATACATCTAGTTTAACAAATCTAACTTATAAACACAAACTAACCCAATCCATTACTTCTGAGGTGGATAACTGTGAACTTTAAACTATCACCTAAGTCATTTTCAAGTACAAACCTGACCAAACATTTACTATTGAATGTAATTGAACGTGGTAACGACGAGAGCTGCATCTAAATAGATGCTCTATGTAACAAAGAGGCACTGCTGGGAGTTGAACCCAGGATCTCCTGTTTACTAGACAGGCGCTTTACCGCTAAGTCACAGCACCGCTCATACAGTTGTTTTTTTTTCAGATACTGTACTCAGTAGTTTCCTTTCATTGTTCACAGGCGCTTTAAAATGTAGCCACAGCGCCCGTTCCTCCATCCACTACCTCCTTACTTTTTAACTTCCAGTGTGTCATTTTATTTCTGCAAATGTTTATTCACGCTGTGAAAATATGCTTTCATAAAATCCCAAACAGAAAACATGTTTAGTTGTCATGTTGCATCCTGTTTGTCCGCTTGTCACAGTCAGGTATTAGATTGGTAATGCCCTAATATAGTTTACGGCCAAACTAAACCAAACCCTTATTTCAGAGGTGGATAACACACCTGATTCAAGAGATAGTTTCCTTAACATAGAGGCATTGCTGGGATTTGGACCCAGGATCTCCTGTTTACAAGACAGGCGCTTTGACCGCTAAGCTACAGCGCCTCCTTCACCATCATTTGTGTTGCAAGAAGACAGTGGGATAGCAGATTGAAAAAGTACTAGATCAAAAACACTCAGCTTTGCAACAGTTTTTTTGCTAATAGCAAATTGATTTGACTCTTTTTTGAACCCCATACATCCTCACAATGAGTTTGGGTGAGTAACTCTGAATATAAACGTAACTTTGTTTGAAAGAACAATGAAGAGGCCACTTTTGTGGTGGGATGTGAAACTAACTTTTTATTAGGTAGTCTTGTAATTTGGAGATAATCTCTGTATCAAAGAGGCACTGCTGGGATTTGAACCCAGGATCTCCTGTTTACGAGACAGGCGCTTTACCACTAAGCCACAGCGCCTTTTTGTACTTTTACTACCTCCTTACTTTGAAAATTCAATTCTTTCTCTTTATCTCTACACATGTTCTTTCAGGCTGTGAAATAATGTATTCATAAAGTCCCAAAATAACAATATGTTGATCTGTAATGTTGCATCCTGTCACGGTCAAGTATTAGATGGCGAATGCACTAATATAGTTGTACGCCCAAAATAAACCAAACCCCTAATTTGGAGGTGGATAATCCAAGAGATATTTTCTGTAACAAAGAGGCACTGCTGGGATTTGGACCCAGGATCTCCTGTTTACAAGACAGGCGCTTTGACCGCTAAGCTACAGCGCCTCTCAATAGTTTTCTTTTCATTCGCTCTCCTGAATTTTCTTTTGTGACCAAAGCAAACCAAATCGATATGACCATATTTACCGTGTGTCCAATGCATATGGCTTGTGTCACATTCATGAATATTTGGCCCTTGAGATTGAATGAATTACTCAATGAGCACCGAAAAACACTTTCCGTCTGCTTCATTCCAAGTAGTGTAACCCAGATCATATCCTTTGAATGCAGGTTAAAAGTTCTCTGCTCCAGGTGAGGCTTGAACTCACAACCTCGGCATCACTCTGCAGGTTACTGTTTTATAAGTAACGCGCGCTGACCGATTGCGCCACTGGAGCACAAAATGTCAATGATATCAAAAATGATAGCCATTACTCTTGAATTTTCTAAATGTATCTGTTATTATAACCAAACACTCTCCGATGCTCTATTTGTATTACTTGTAGTACTGATACCGTCCACTAGACTCCTAGTTACGTCGCGAGCTGCGTACACGATATCATCTTAATGTTTAATCTTAATGCACACGCATTTTGCATGCTTTCCAATAGTTTAAAATAGTTGATATTGGTTTAGTGAGCTTAGAGGATGTTCCCTGAAAGATTGAAAAGTGTCAATGAAGATGTCAGACTTAGTATATTTGTTAATAATCACACACAATACACGGAATTTGTGTGTGTTTGTGTTCCAAGTAACTCTGCTGCCCCCTGGTGGCCAGTACATAAATGATGTGGCACCCACCATCCAAGTCGCCCATCCCTGCTCGAGAGTCTTTCTTTTAGTCTTTAATTTGTCAGTAGAAAGTGAAAACGGTTGCTTTTAGGAACACCCAACCTCTATAAATTATGATTTTCTCAATTACTGTTCCTTATATAGATATTTACCAGTGGGCATCAGATACATATAGTTTAACAAATCTAACTTATAAACACAAACTAACCCAAACCATTACTTCTGAGGTGGATAACTGTCAACTTTAAACTATCACCTAAGTCATTTTCAAGTACAAACCTTAACTATTGAATGTAATTGAACGTGGTAACGACGAGAGCTGCATCTAAATAGATGCTCTATGTAACAAAGAGGCACTGCTGGGAGTTGAACCCAGGATCTCCTTTTTACTAGACAGGCACTTTACCGCTAAGCCACAGCACCACTCCTACAGTTTTTGTTTTTCTCAGATACTGTGCTCAGTAGTTTCCTTTCATTGTTCACAGGTGCTTTAAAATGTAGCCACAGCGCCCGTTTCTCCATCCACTACCTCCTTACTTTTTAACTTCCAGTGTGTCATTTTATTTCTGCAAATGTTTATTCACGCTGTGAAAATATGCTTTCATAAAATCCAAAAGCGAAAACATGTTTAGTTGTCATGTTGCATCCTGTTTGTCCGCTTGTCACAGTCAGGTATTAGATTGGTAATGCCCTAATATAGTTTACGCCCAAACTAAACCAAACCCTTATTTCAGAGGTGGATAACACACCTGATTCAAGAGATAGTTTCCTTAACATAGAGGCACTGCTGGGATTTGGACCCAGGATCTCCTGTTTACAAGACAGGCGCTTTGACCGCTAAGCTACAGCGCCTCCTTCACCATCATTTGTGTTGCAAGAAGACAGTGGGATAGCAGATTGAAAAAGTACTAGATCAAAAACACTCAGTTTTGCAACAGTTTTTTTGCTAAAAAAAAATTGATTTGAATTTGGGTGAGTAACTCTGAATATAAACGTAACTTTGTTTGAAAGAACAATGAAGAGGCCACTTTTGTGGTGGGATGTGAAACTAACTTTTTATTAGGTAGTCTTGTAATTTGGAGATAATCTCTGTATCAAAGAGGCACTGCTGGGATTTGAACCCAGGATCTCCTGTTTACGAGACAGGCGCTTTACCACTAAGCCACAGCACCTTTTTGTACTATTACTACCTCCTTACTTTGAAAATTCAATTCTTTCTCTTTATCTCTACACATGTTCTTTCAGGCTGTGAAATAATGTATTCATAAAGTCCCAAAATAACAATATGTTGAGCTGTAATGTTGCATCCTGTCACGGTCAAGTATTAGATGGGGAATGCACTAATATAGTTGTACGCCCAAAATAAACCAAACCCCTAATTTGGAGGTGGATAATCCAAGAGATATTTTCTGTAACAAAGAGGCACTGCTGGGATTTGGACCCAGGATCTCCTGTTTACAAGACAGGCGCTTTGACCGCTAAGCTACAGCGCCTCTCGATAGTTTTCTTTTCATTCTCTCTCCTGAATTTTGTTTTTGTGACCAAAGCAAACCAAAGCCATATGACCATATTTACCGTGTGTCCAATGCATATGGCTTGTGTCACATTCATGAATATTTGACCCTTGAGATTTAATGAATGACTCAATGAGCACCGAAAAACACTTTCCGTCTGGTTCATTCCAAGTAGTGTAACCCAGATCATATCCTTTGAATGCAGGTTAAAAGTTCTCTGCTCCAGGTGAGGCTTGAACTCACAACCTCGGCATCACTCTGCAGGTTACTGTCTTATAAGTACCGCGCGCTGACCGATTGCGCCACTGGAGCACAAAATGTGAATAATATCAAAATCATTAGACATTATTCTTGAATTTTCTAAATGTATCTGTTATTATAACCAAACACTCTCCTATGCTCTATTTGTATTGCTTGTAGTACCGATACCGTCCACTAGACTCCTAGTTACGTCGCGAGCTGCGTACACAATATCATCTTAATGTTTAATCTTAATGCACACGCATTTTCCGTGCTTTTCAATAGTTTAAAATAGTTTAATTCCACTGTTAAATAACCTGTTCGATACAAACATGCCACTTGTAAAAATGAAATAACATTTCTGTGAACTGATATTTTTGTTTAGTGAGCTTCGAGGATGTTCCCTGAAAGATTGAAAAGTGTCAATAAAGATGTCAGACTCGCTATATTTGTTAATAATCACACACAATACACGGAATTTGTGTGTTTGTGTATTCCAAGTAACTCTGCTGCCCCCTGGTGGCCAGTACATAAATGACGTGGCCCCCACCATCCAAGTAGCCCATCCGTGCTCAAGAGTCTTTCTTTTAGGCTTTAATCTGTCATTAGAAAGTGAAAACGGTTGCTTTTAGGAACACCCAACCTCTATAAATTATAATTTTCTCAATCACTGTTCCTTATATAGATATTTACCAGTGGTTATCAGATACATCTAGTTTAACAAATCTAACTTATAAACACAAACTAACCCAAACCATTACTTCTGAGGTGGATAACTGCGAACTTTAAACTATCACCTAAGTCATTTTCAAGTACAAACCTGACCAAACATTTACTATTGAATGTAATTGAACGTGGTAACGACGAGAGCTGCATCTAAATAGATGCTCTATGTAACAAAGAGGCACTGCTGGGAGTTGAACCCAGGATCTCCTGTTTACTAGACAGGCGCTTTACCGCTAAGCCACAGCACCACTCCTACAGTTTTTGTTTTTCTCAGATCCTGTGCTCAGTAGTTTCCTTTCATTGTTCACAGGCGCTTTAAAATGTAGCCACAGCGCCCGTTCCTCCATCCACTACCTCCTTACTTTTTAACTTCCAGTGTGTCATTTTATTTCTGCAAATGTTTATTCACGCTGTGAAAATATGCTTTCATAAAATCCCAAAGCGAAAACATGTTTAGTTGTCATGTTGAATCCTGTTTGTCCGCTTGTCACAGTCAGGTATTAGATTGGTAATGCCCTAATATAGTTTACGCTCAAACTAAACCAAACCCTTATTTCAGAGGTGGATAACACACCTGATTCAAGAGATAGTTTCCTTAACATAGAGGTACTGCTGGGATTTGGACCCAGGATCTCCTGTTTACAAGACAGGCGCTTTGACCGCTAAGCTACAGCGCCTCCTTCACCATCATTTGTGTTGCAAGAAGACAGTGGGATAGCAGATTGAAAAAGTACTAGATCAAAAACACTCAGCTTTGCAACAGTTTTTTTTGCTAATAGCAAATTGATTTGACTCTTTTTTAAACCCCATACATCCTCACAATGAGTTTGGGTGAGTAACTCTGAATATAAACGTAACTTTGTTTGAAAGAACAATGAAGAGGACACTTTTGTGGTGGGATTTGAAACTAACTTTTTATTGGGTAGTCTTGTAATTTGGAGATAATCTCTGTATCAAAGAGGCACTGCTGGGATTTGAACCCAGGATCTCCTGTTTACGAGACAGGCGCTTTACCACTAAGCCACAGCGCCTTTTTGTAATATCACTACCTCCTTACTTTGAAAATTCAATTCTTTCTCTTTATCTCTACACATGTTCTTTCAGGCTGTGAAATAATGTATTCATAAAGTCCCAAAATAACAATATGTGGATCTGTAATGTTGCATCCTGTCACGGTCAAGTATTAGATGGCGAATGCACTAATATAGTTGTACGCCCCAAATAAACCAAACCCCTAATTTGGAGGTGGATAATCCAAGAGATATTTTCTGTAACAAAGAGGCACTGCTGGGATTTCGACCCAGGATCTCCTGTTTACAAGACAGGCGCTTTGACCGCTAAGCTACAGCGCCTCTCAATAGTTTTCTTTTCATTCTCTCTCGTGAATCTTTTTTTTGTGACCAAAGCAAACCAAAGCCATATGACCATATTTACCGTTTGTCCAATGCATATGGCTTGTGTCACATTCATGAATATTTGGCCCTTGAGATTGAATGAATGACTCAATGAGCACCGAAAAACACTTTCCGTCTGCTTCATTCCAAGTAGTGTAACCCAGATCATATCCTTTGAATGCAGGTTAAAAGTTCTCTGCTCCAGGTGAGGCTTGAACTCACAACCTCGGCATCACTCTGCAGGTTACTGTCTTATAAGTACCGCGCGCTGACCGATTGCGCCACCGGAGCACAAAATGTCAATAATATCAAAATCATTAGCCATTATTCTTGAATTTTCTAAATGTATCTGTTATTATAACCAAACACTCTCCTATGCTCTATTTGTATTACTTGTAGTACCGATACCGTCCACTAGACTCCTAGTTACGTCGCGAGCTGCGTACACAATATCATCTTAATGTTTAATCTTAATGCACACGCATTTTCCGTGCTTTCCAATAGTTTAAAATAGTTTAATTCCACTGTTAAATAACCTGTTCGATACAAACATGCCACTTGTAAAAATGAAATAACATTTCTGTGAACTGATATTTTTGTTTAGTGAGCTTAGAGGATGTTCCCTGAAAGATTGAAAAGTGTCAATGAAGATGTCAGACTTACTATATTTGTTAATAATCACACACAATACACGGAATTTGTGTGTTTGTGTATTCCAAGTAACTCTGCTGCCCCCTGGTGGCCAGTACATAAATGACGTGGCCCCCACCATCCAAGTAGCCCATCCCTGCTCTAGAGTCTTTCTTTTAGGCTTTAATCTGTCATTAGAAAGTGAAAACGGTTGCTTTTAGGAACACCCAACCTCTATAAATTATAATTTTCTCGTTCACTGTTCCTTATATAGATATTTACCAGTGGGCATCAGATACATCTAGTTTAACAAATCTAACTTATAAACACAAACTAACCCAAACCATTACTTCTGAGGTGGATAACTGTGAACTTTAAACTATCACCTAAGTCATTTTCAAGTACAAACCTGACCAAACATTTACTATTGAATGTAATTGAACGTGGTAACGACGAGAGCTGCATCTAAATAGATGCTCTATGTAACAAAGAGGCACTGCTGGGAGTTGAACCCAGGATCTCCTGTTTACTAGACAGGCACTTTACCGCTAAGCCACAGCACCACTCCTACAGTTTTTGTTTTTCTCAGATCCTGTGCTCAGTAGTTTCCTTTCATTGTTCACAGGCGCTTTAAAATGTAGCCACAGCGCCCGTTCCTCCATCCACTACCTCCTTACTTTTTAACTTCCAGTGTGTCATTTTATTTCTGCAAATGTTTATTCACGCTGTGAAAATATGCTTTCATAAAATCCCAAAGCGAAAACATGTTCAGTTGTCATGTTGCATCCTGTTTGTCCGCTTGTCACAGTCAGGTATTAGATTGGTAATGCCCTAATATAGTTTACGGCCAAACTAAACCAAACCCTTATTTCAGAGGTGGATAACACACCTGATTCAAGAGATAGTTTCCTTAACATAGAGGCACTGCTGGGATTTGGACCCAGGATCTCCTGTTTACAAGACAGGCGCTTTGACCGCTAAGCTACAGCGCCTCCTTCACCATCATTTGTGTTGCAAGAAGACAGTGGGATAGCAGATTGAAAAAGTACTAGATCAAAAACACTCAGCTTTGCAAAAGTTTTTTTGCTAATAGCAAATTGATTTGACTCTTTTTTAAACCCCATTCATCCTCACAATGAGTTTGGGTGAGTAACTCTGAATATAAACGTAACTTTGTTTGAAAGAACAATGAAGAGGCCACTTTTGTGGTGGGATGTGAAACAAACTTTTTATTAGGTAGTCTTGTAATTTGGAGATAATCTCTGTATCAAAGAGGTACTGCTGGGATTTGAACCCAGGATCTCCTGTTTACGAGACAGGCGCTTTACCACTAAGCCACAGCGCCTTTTTGTACTATTACTACCTCCTTACTTTGAAAATTCAATTCTTTCTCTTTATCTCTACACATGTTCTTTCAGGCTGTGAAATAATGTATTCATAAAGTCCCAAAATAACAATATGTTGATCTGTAATGTTGCATCCTGTCACGGTCAAGTATTAGATGGAGAATGCTCTAATATAGTTATACGCCCAAAATAAACCAAACCCCTAATTTGGAGGTGGATAATCCAAGAGATATTTTCTGTAACAAAGAGGCACTGCTGGGATTTGGACCCAGGATCTCCTGTTTACAAGACAGGCGCTTTGACCGCTAAGCTACAGCGCCTCTCAATAGTTTTCTTTTCATTCTCACTCGTGAATTTTGTTGTTGTGACCAAAGCAAACCAAAGCCATATGACCATATTTACCGTGTGTCCAATGCATATAGCTTGTGTCACATTCATGAATATTTGGCCCTTGAGATTTAATGAATGACTCAATGAGCACCAAAAAACACTTCCCGTCTGCTTCATTCCAAGTAGTGTAACCCAGATTATATCCTTTGAATGCAGGTTAAAAGTTATCTGCTCCAGGTGAGGCTTGAACTCACAACCTCGGCATCACTCTGCAGGTTACTGTCTTATAAGTACCGCGCGCTGACCGATTGCGCCACCGGAGCACAAAATGTCAATAATATCAAAATCATTAGCCATTATTCTTGAATTTTCTAAATGTATCTGTTATTATAACCAAACACTCTCCTATGCTCTATTTGTATTACTTGTAGTACCGATACCGTCCACTAGACTCCTAGTTACGTCGCGAGCTGCGTACACAATATCATCTTAATGTTTAATCTTAATGCACACGCATTTTCCGTGCTTTCCAATCGTTTAAAATAGTTTAATTCCACTGTTAAATAACCTGTTCGATACAAACATGCCACTTGTAAAAATGAAATAACATTTCTGTGAACTGATATTTTTGTTTAGTGAGCTTAGAGGATGTTCCCTGAAAGATTGAAAAGTGTCAATGAAGATGTCAGACTTACTATATTTGTTAATAATCACACACAATACACGGAATTTGTGTGTTTGTGTATTCCAAGTAACTCTGCTGCCCCCTGGTGGCCAGTACATAAATGACGTGGCCCCCACCATCCAAGTAGCCCATCCGTGCTCAAGAGTCTTTCTTTTAGGCTTTAATCTGTCAGTAGAAAGTGAAAACGGTTGCTTTTAGGAACACCCAACCTCTATAAATTATAATTTTCTCGTTCACTGTTCCTTATATAGATATTTACCAGTGGGCATCAGATACATCTAGTTTAACAAATCTAACTTATAAACACAAACTAACCCAAACCATTACTTCGGAGGTGGATAACTGTGAACTTTAAATTATCACCTAAGTCATTTTCAAGTACAAACCATACCAAACATTTACTATTGAATGTAATTGAACGTGGTAACGACGAGAGCTGCATCTAAATAGATGCTCTATGTAACATAGAGGCACTGCTGGGATTTGGACCCAGGATCTCCTGTTTACAAGACAGGCGCTTTGACCGCTAAGCTACAGCACCTCCTTCACCATTGTTTGTGTTGCAAGAAGACAGTGGGATAGGAGATTGAAAAAGTACTAGATCAAAAACACTCAGCTTTGCAACAGTTTTTTTGCTAATAGGAAATTGATTTGACTCTTTTTTTAAACCCCATACGTCCTCACAATGCGTTTGGGTGAGTAACTCTGAATATAAACGTAACTTTGTTTGAAAGAACAATGAAGAGGCCACTTTTGTGGTGGGATGTGAAACTAACTTTTTATTAGGTAGTCTTGTAATTTGGAGATAATCTCTGTATCAAAGAGGCACTGCTGGGATTTGAACCCAGGATCTCCTGTTTACGAGACAGGCGCTTTACCACTAAGCCACAGCACCTTTTTGTACCATTACTACCTCCTTACTTTGAAAATTCAATTCTTTCTCTTTATCTCTACACATGTTCTTTCAGGCTGTGAAATAATGTATTCATAAAGTCCCAAAATAACAATATGTTGATCTGTAATGTTGCATCCTGTCACGGTCAAGTATTAGATGGCGAATGCACTAATATAGTTGTACGCCCAAAATAAACCAAACCCCTAATTTGGAGGTGGATAATCCAAGAGATATTTTCTGTAACAAAGAGGCACTGCTGGGATTTGGACCCAGGATCTCCTGTTTACAAGACAGGCGCTTTGACCGCTAAGCTACAGCGCCTCTCGATAGTTTTCTTTTCATTATCTCTCCTGAATTTTGTTTTTGTGACCAAAGCAAACCAAAGCCATATGACCATATTTACCGTGTGTCCAATGCATATGGCTTGTGTCACATTCATGAATATTTGACCCTTGAGATTTAATGAATGACTCAATGAGCACCGAAAAACACTTTCCGTCTGCTTCATTCCAAGTAGTGTAACCCAGATCATATCCTTTGAATGCAGGTTAAAAGTTCTCTGCTCCAGGTGAGGCTTGAACTCACAACCTCGGCATCACTCTGCAGGTTACTGTCTTATAAGTACCGCGCGCTGACCGATTGCGCCACTGGAGCACAAAATGTGAATAGTATCAAAATCATTAGCCATTATTCTTGAATTTTCTAAATGTATCTGTTATTATAACCAAACACTCTCCTATGCTCTATTTGTATTGCTTGTAGTACCGATACCACCCACTAGACTCCTAGTTACGTCGCGAGCTGCGTACACAATATCATCTTAATGTTTAGTCTTAATGCACACGCATTTTCCGTGCTTTTCAATAGTTTAAAATAGTTTAATTCCACTGTTAAATAACCTGTTCGATACAAACATGCCACTTGTAAAAATGAAATAACATTTCTGTGAACTGATATTTTTGTTTAGTGAGCTTAGAGGATGTTCCCTGAAAGATTGAAAAGTGTCAATGAAGATGTCAGACTTACTATATTTGTTAATAATCACACACAATACACGGAATTTGTGTGTTTGTGTATTCCAAGTGACTCTGCTGCCCCCTGGTGGCCAGTACATAAATGACGTGGACCCCACCATCCAAGTAGCCCATCCGTGCTCAAGAGTCTTTCTTTTAGGCTTTAATCTGTCAGTAGAAAGTGAAAACGGTTGCTTTTAGGAACACCCAACCTCTATAAATTATAATTTTCTCATTCACTGTTCCTTATATCAATATTTACCAGTGGGCATCAGATACATCTAGTTTAACAAATCTAACTTATAAACACAAACTAACCCAAACCATTACTTCGGAGGTGGATAACTGTGAACTTTAAATTATCACCTAAGTCATTTTCAAGTACAAACCATACCAAACATTTACTGTTGAATGTAATTGAACGTGGTAACGACGAGAGCTGCATCTAAATAGATGCTCTATGGAACAAAGAGGCACTGCTGGGATTTGGACCCAGGATCTCCTGTTTACAAGACAGGCGCTTTGACCGCTAAGCTACAGCGCCTCCTTCACCATCGTTTGTGTTGCAAGAAGACAGTGGGATAGGAGATTGAAAAAGTACTAGATCAAAAACACTCAGCTTTGCAACAGTTTTTTTGCTAATAGGAAATTGATTTGACTCTTTTTTTAAACCCCATACGTCCTCACAATGCGTTTGGGTGAGTAACTCTGAATATAAACGTAACTTTGTTTGAAAGAACAATGAAGAGGCCACTTTTGTGGTGGGATGTGAAACTAACTTTTTATTAGGTAGTCTTGTAATTTGGAGATAATCTCTGTATCAAAGAGGCACTGCTGGGATTTGAACCCAGGATCTCCTGTTTACGAGACAGGCGCTTTACCACTAAGCCACAGCACCTTTTTGTACTATTACTACCTCCTTACTTTGACAATTCAATTCTTTCTCTTTATCTCTACAAATGTTCTTTCAGGCTGTGAAATAATGTATTCATAAAGTCCCAAAATAACAATATGTTGATCTGTAATGTTGCATCCTGTCACGGTCAAGTATTAGATTGCGAATGCACTAATATAGTTGTACGCCCAAAATAAACCAAACCCCTAATTTGGAGGTGGATAATCCAAGAGATATTTTCTGTAACAAAGAGGCACTGCTGGGATTTGGACCCAGGATCTCCTGTTTACAAGACAGGCGCTTTGACCGCTAAGCTACAGCGCCTCTCGATAGTTTTCTTTTCATTCTCTCTCCTGAATTTTGTTTTTGTGACCAAAGCAAACCAAAGCCATATGACCATATTTACCGTGTGTCCAATGCATATGGCTTGTGTCACATTCATGAATATTTGGCCCTTGAGATTTAATGAATGACTCAATGAGCACCGAAAAACACTTTCCGTCTGCTTCATTCCAAGTAGTGTAACCCAGATCATATCCTTTGAATGCAGGTTAAAAGTTCTCTGCTCCAGGTGAGGCTTGAACTCACAACCTCGGCATCACTCTGCAGTTTACTGTCTTATAAGTACCGCGCGCTGACCGATTGCGCCACTGGAGCACAAAATGTGAATAGTATCAAAATTATTAGCCCTTATTCTTGAATTTTCTAAATGTATCTGTTATTATAACCAAACACTCTCCTATGCTCTATTTGTATTGCTTGTAGTACCGATACCGCCCACTAGACTCCTAGTTACGTCGCGAGCTGCGTACACAATATCATCTTAATGTTTAGTCTTAATGCACACGCATTTTCCGTGCTTTTCAATAGTTTAAAATAGTTTAATTCCACTGGTAAATAACCTGTTCGATACAAACATGCCACTTGTAAAAATGAAATAACATTTCTGTGAACTGATATTTTTGTTTAGTGAGCTTAGAGGATGTTCCCTGAAAGATTGAAAAGTGTCAATGAAGATGTCAGACTTACTATATTTGTTAATAATCACACACAATACACGGAATTTGTGTGTTTGTGTATTCCAAGTAACTCTGCTGCCCCCTGGTGGCCAGTACATAAATGACGTGGACCCCACCATCCAAGTAGCCCATCCGTGCTCAAGAGTCTTTCTTTTAGGCTTTAATCTGTCAGTAGAAAGTGAAAACGGTTGCTTTTAGGAACACCCAACCTCTATAAATTATAATTTTCTCATTCACTGTTCCTTATATCAATATTTACCAGTGGGCATCAGATACATCTAGTTTAACAAATCTAACTTATAAACACAAACTAACCCAAACCATTACTTCGGAGGTGGATAACTGTGAACTTTAAATTATCACCTAAGTCATTTTCAAGTACAAACCATACCAAACATTTACTATTGAATGTAATTGAACGTGGTAACGACGAGAGCTGCATCTAAATAGATGCTCTATGTCAGTGGTTTTCAAAGTGGGGGCCGCGGCCCCCTGGGGGGCCGCCAGGGGGCGCTAGGGGGGCCTCAGAAAATTGGAGGGAAGATAAGAAAAAAAAAGGAAAGACAAAAAAAAAAATTCTAATTATTTTTTAATAAATATTTTAAATCTGATTTTTAAAAAAAAATCATCATTATAAAATATAATTTATAATAATGGAACATATAATTTGCCATAGTCATCTTTCTGATTGCCTACCAGTCAAAACATCGTTCACGACGCCATGACGTCATGTTTAGACCTGGCGGTTTGCGCCATTTATCAAGCTGCTTTGCTCCTCAAGCGAGCAAGCTAGCTAGCTCAAAATGGACAGGTTTTTGACAAAGAACAGGTCAACGGAACCGACCAACAGCCCTGCTGTGGAGGACACTGCTGCAAAAAAACCTAAGAACTCCTGGCCAATTAAAATCAGAAGGTACGAGGCAGCGTACATTAAGTATGGCTTTACAGCCATACAGAAAAATGGCCATGATTGCCCGAAGTGTGTGCTCTGTCTGGAGACCCTCTCAAACGAGTGTTTAAAACCTTCGAAACTTCAGCGTCACTTGATGCAAAAACATCCGGCAGAGGCCGAAAAAACAGCAGACTTCTTCAGACGTAAAGAGGAGCATTTGGCCAGGCAATCTGCTGCATTCACACAGCAAGCTACCGTTCCCGAGCGGGCCCTGAAGGCATCATTTTTAGCTTCATACCACATTGCTCGTGCAAAAAAACCTCACACAATCGGAGAGGATTTGCTTTTACCAGCTACCAAAGACATTGTCCGAGAATTGCTTGGCGAGGATGCTGCTAAAAAAATTGACGCTGTCCCACTCTCGGACAACACCGTCAGCCGACGGATTGGTGACATGGCGCAGGACGCATCTGCTCAGCTTTTGGAGCAGTTGAGAGCCAGCGAGTACTTCGCTCTTCAACTAGATGAGAGCACAGACATATCGAATGAGGCCCAACTGCTTGTGTACATTCGATTTATTTCCCAGGAGAGATTTGTCGAGGAAATACTGTTTTGTAAAGCACTTGAAAGAAGAACCACTGGGAAAGATATTTTTCAAGTTTTGGACGATTACATCGAGTCTAACGGATTGAACTGGGCCCGCTGTGTGGGGGTGTGTTCGGACGGAGCCGCGGCAATGACCGGCAAGATCAGTGGAGTGACCGCTCTCATTAAGCAGAAAGCCCCGCATGTAGTCGCCACACACTGCATGCTCCACCGTGAGGCACTTGTCGCAAAAAGGATGGATAACGAGTTGAATCAGGTACTACAGGAGGTTGTACAAGTGGTGAATTTTATTAAAGCCCGCCCCTTGAAACACAGACTGTTTACCCTGCTTTGTAATGAGATGGGCGCCCGTTTTGAGGGGCTGCTGCTTCACTCAAACGTGCGCTGGCTGTCACGGGGCGCAGTTTTGAACCGTGTCTATGAGCTGCGGAGGGAGGTTGGAGAGTTCCTCTCTTCTGAAAAGCATCAGCTGGCAGAGCGGTTCACTGATGCAACCTGGATCCGCAAACTTGCATACATGTCAGACATTTTTCTGCATCTAAATGTACTGAACCAAAGCATGCAAGGACGTGACACGTACATACTGCAGGTGCAAGACAAAGTGCGTGCTTTTTCCAAAAAGATTATGCTGTGGTCAAACAAGCTCCAGGAGGGAGTCACAGAGATGTTCCCACTACTTCACCAGGAGCTGCTGTCATGTGATGATTTGGGCTCCATCTCTCCAATGATCCAGTCCCACCTGGAGCACCTCCAAGGATATTTTAAAGACTATTTCCCTGACCTTGAAAACACACATTTAAACTGGGTTAGGAACCCCTTTTCCCCCGGTGTCGGTTCTAGTTTGGACATAAAGTCACAGGAGGAGCTGATTGAGATGACAAACTCAGGGGATTTAAAACTAAACTTTGAGGCTCTTCCCCTGTCTAACTACTGGCTACATGTAAGAAAGGACTATCCCACCTTGGCTGACAGGGCACTGAAATGCCTTCTCCCTTTTGCAATAACTTACTTGTGTGAGTCTGGCTTTTCAACTTTAAAGGTACTCAAAACTAAACATAGAGCACGTCTACATGTGGACAATGACATGCGTATGGCACTGACAGACATTAAGCCCAGGCTTGACAGACTGTGTAGGAGCCACCAAGCCCATCCCTCCCACTAGTGTGATCACTGTCTGTCACTTCCAACACACACACACACACACACACACACACACACACACACACACACACACACACACACACACACACACACACACACACACACACACACACACACACACACACACACACACACACACACACACACACACACACACACACACACACACACACACACACACACACACACACACACAAAAGAGAGGTTTGGTTTCTTTTTTCTGTTTTTGTATCAACAGTTTGTTGAAAGGTTTGTTATTCAGTGGGAATATAGTGTTGAACTTACAGAACCAAGTCAGTTTAATAGATTTTTTTTCTTTTTTGACTGAAAACTTTTGAAGACATAATGCAAGAAAGACAAAAAAAAAAAACTCTTGCATATGTAAATATATTTTCTGTAGGGTAAAATGTATTGCAACATAGTGTCTATAATAAGAAAAACATTGTGGTGGAACAAAGATGCCCTGCCATACAAATCTTATTCTGTGTTGAAAACATATTGTTAATATTATTCTCATGCTAAACAAATGTAATAATTACAGTATTGAATAGAGAATAAAAGTAACAAAAACGTTCTTAAAGTTGATGTGACATATTTTGTAGCATTGTTGGTGGGTTTGCAAAGGGGGTCCCCGGCCAGAAGCTAATGATTTTTGGGGGGCCTTGGCATGGAAAAGTTTGGGAACCCCTGCTCTATGTAACATAGAGACACTGCTGGGATTTGGACCCAGGATCTCCTGTTTACAAGACAGGCGCTTTGACCGCTAAGCTACAGCGCCTCCTTCACCATCGTTTGTTTTGCAAGAAGACAGTGGGATAGGAGATTGAAAAAGTACTAGATCAAAAACACTCAGATTTGCAACAGTTTTTTTGCTAATAGGAAATTGATTTGACTCTTTTTTTAAACCCCATACGTCCTCACAATGCGTTTGGGTGAGTAACTCTGAATATAAACGTAACTTTGTTTGAAAGAACAATGAAGAGGCCACTTTTGTGGTGGGATGTGAAACTAACTTTTTATTAGGTAGTCTTGTAATTTGGAGATAATCTCTGTATCAAAGAGGCACTGCTGGGATTTGAACCCAGGATCTCCTGTTTACGAGACAGGCGCTTTACCACTAAGCCACAGCACCTTTTTGTACTATTACTACCTCCTTACTTTGAAAATTCAATTCTTTCTCTTTATCTCTACAAATGTTCTTTCAGGCTGTGAAATAATGTATTCATAAAGTCCCAAAATAACAATATGTTGATCTGTAATGTTGCATCCTGTCACGGTCAAGTATTAGATGGCGAATGCAAAAATATAGTTGTACGCCCAAAATAAACCAAACCCCTAATTTGGAGGTGGATAATCCAAGAGATATTTTCTGTAACAAAGAGGCACTACTGGGATTTGGACCCAGGATCTCCTGTTTACAAGACAGGCGCTTTGACCGCTAAGCTACAGCGCCTCTCGATAGTTTTCTTTTCATTCTCTCTCCTGAATTTTGTTTTTGTGACCAAAGCAAACCAAAGCCATATGACCATATTTACCGTGTGTCCAATGCATATGGCTTGTGTCACATTCATGAATATTTGACCATTGAGATTTAATGAATGACTCAATGAGCACCGAAAAACACTTTCCGTCTGCTTCATTCCAAGTAGTGTAACCCAGATCATATCCTTTGAATGCAGGTTAAAAGTTCTCTGCTCCAGGTGAGGCTTGAACTCACAACCTCGGCATCACTCTGCAGGTTACTGTCTTATAAGTACCGCGCGCTGACCGATTGCGCCACTGGAGCACAAAATGTGAATAGTATCAAAATCATTAGCCATTATTCTTGAATTTTCTAAATGTATCTGTTATTATAACCAAACACTCTCCTATGCTCTATTTGTATTGCTTGTAGTACCGATACCGCCCACTAGACTCCTAGTTACGTCGCGAGCTGCGTACACAATATCATCTTAATGTTTAGTCTTAATGCACACGCATTTTCCGTGCTTTTCAATAGTTTAAAATAGTTTAATTCCACTGTTAAATAACCTGTTCGATACAAACATGCCACTTGTAAAAATGAAATAACATTTCTGTGAACTGATATTTTTGTTTAGTGAGCTTAGAGGATGTTCCCTGAAAGATTGAAAAGTGTCAATGAAGATGTCAGACTTACTATATTTGTTAATAATCACACACAATACACGGAATTTGTGTGTTTGTGTATTCCAAGTAACTCTGCTGCCCCCTGGTGGCCAGTACATAAATTACGTGGACCCCACCATCCAAGTAGCCCATCCGTGCTCAAGAGTCTTTCTTTTAGGCTTTAATCTGTCAGTAGAAAGTGAAAACGGTTGCTTTTAGGAACACCCAACCTCTATAAATTATAATTTTCTCCTTCACTGTTCCTTATATCAATATTTACCAGTGGGCATCCGATACATCTAGTTTAACAAATCTAACTTATAAACACAAACTAACCCAAACCATTACTTCGGAGGTGGATAACTGTGAACTTTAAATTATCACCTAAGTCATTTTCAAGTACAAACCATACCAAACATTTACTATTGAATGTAATTGAACGTGCTAACGACGAGAGCTGCATCTAAATAGATGCTCTATGTAACAAAGAGGCACTGCTGGGAGTTGAACCCAGGATCTCCTGTTTACTAGACAGGCGCTTTACCGTTAAGCCACAGCACCGCTCCTACAGTTTTTGTTTTTCTCAGATACTGTGCTCAGTAGTTTCCTTTCATTGTTCACAGGCGCTTTAAAATGTAGCCACAGCGCCCGTTTCTCCATCCACTACCTCCTTACTTTTTAACTTCCAGTGTGTCATTTTATTTCTGCAAATGTTTATTCACGCTGTGAAAATATGCTTTCATAAAATCCCAAAGCGAAAACATGTTTAGTTGTCATGTTGCATCCTGTTTGTTTGTCCGCTTGTCACAGTCAGGTATTAGATTGGTAATACCCTAATATAGTTTACGCCCAAACTAAACCAAACCCTTATTTCAGAGGTGGATAACACACCTGATTCAAGAGATAGTTTCCTTAACATAGAGGCACTGCTGGGATTTGGACCCAGGATCTCCTGTTTACGAGACAGGCGCTTTGACCGCTAAGCTACAGCGCCTCCTTCACCATCATTTGTGTTGCAAGAACACAGTGGGATAGCAGATTGAAAAAGTACTTGATCAAAAACACTCAGTTTTGCAACAGTTTTTTTTGCTAAAAGGAAATTGATTAGACTCTTTTTTAAACCCCATAGATCCTCACAATGAGTTTGGGTGAGTAACTCTGAATATAAACCTAACTTTGTTTGAAAGAACAATGAAGAGGCCACCTTTGTGGTGGGATGTGAAACTAACTTTTTATTAGGTAGTCTTGTAATTTGGAGATAATCTCTGTATCAAAGAGGCACTGCTGGGATTTGAACCCAGGATCTCCTGTTTACGAGACAGGCGCTTTACCACTAAGCCACAGCGCCTGTTTTTACTATTACTACCTCCTTACTTTGAAAATTCAATTCTTTCTCTTTATCTCTACACATTTTCTTTCAGGCTGTGAAATAATGTATTCATAAAGTCCCAAAATAACAATATGTTGATCTGTAATGTTGCATCCTGTCACGGTCAAGTATTAGATGGCGAATGCACTAATATAGTTGTACGCCCAAAATAAACCAAACCCCTAATTTGGAGGTGGATAATCCAAGAGATATTTTCTGTAACAAAGAGGCACTGCTGGGATTTGGACCCAGGATCTCCTGTTTACAAGACAGGCACTTTGACCGCTAAGCTACAGCGCCTCTCAATAGTTTTCTTTTCATTCTCTCTCGTGAAATTTGTTTTTGTGACCAAAGCAAACCAAAGCCATATGACCATATTTACCGTGTGTCCAATGCATATGGCTTGTGTCACATTCATGAATATTTGGCCCTTGAGATTTAATGAATGACTCAATGAATGACTCAATGAGCACCGAAAAACACTTTCCGTCTGCTTCATTCCAAGTAGTGTAACCCAGATCATATCCTTTGAATGCAGGTTAAAACTTCTCTGCTCCAGGTGAGGCTTGAACCCACAACCTCGGCATCACTCTGCAGGTTACTGTCGTATAAGTACCACGCGCTGACCGATTGCGCCACTGGAGCACAAAATGTCAATGATATCAAAAACAATAGCGATTACTCTTGAATTTTCTAAATGTATCTGTAATTATAACCAAACACTCTCCTCTGCTCTCTTTGTATTACTTGTAGTACTGATACCGTCCACTAGACTCCTAGTTACGTCGCGAGCTGCGTACACGATATAATATTAATGTTTAATCTTAATGCACACGCATTTTCCGTGCTTTCCAATCGTTTAAAATAGTTAATATTGGTTTAGTGAGCTTGGAGGATGGTCCCTGAAAGATTGAAAAGTGTCAATGAAGATGTCAGACTTAGTATATTTGTTAATAATCACACACAATACACGGAATTTGTGTGTGTGTGTGTTCCAAGTAACTCTGCTGCCCCCTGGTGGCCAATACATAAATGACGTGGCCCCCACCATCCAAGGAGCCCATCCCTGCTCTAGCGTATTTCTTTTAGGCTTTAATCTGTCAGTAGAAAGTGAAAACGGTTGCTTTTAGGAACACCCAACCTCTATAAATTATGAGTTTCTCAATTACTGTTCCTTATATAGATATTTACCAGTGGGCATCAGAAACATCTAGTTTAACAAATCTAACTTATAAACACAAACTAACCCAAACCATTACTTCTGAGGTGGATAACTGTCAACTTTAAACTATCACCTAAGTCATTTTCAAGTACAAACCTGACCAAACATTTACTATTGAATGTAATTGAACGTGGTAACGACGAGAGCTGCATCTAAATAGATGCTCTATGTAACAAAGAGGCACTTCTGGGAGTTGAACCCAGGATCTCCTGTTTACTAGACAGGCGCTTTACCGCTAAGCCACAGCACCGCTCCTACATTTTTTGTTTTTCTCAGATACTGTGCTCAGTAGTTTCCTTTCATTGTTCACAGGCGCTTTAAAATGTAGCCACAGCGCCCATTTCTCCATCCACTACCTCCTTACTTTTTAACTTCCGGTGTGTCATTTTATTTCTGCAAATGTTTATTCACGCTGTGAAAATATGCTTTCATAAAATCCCAAAGCAAAAAATGTTTAGTTGTCATGTTGCATCCTGTTTGTCCGCTTGTCACAGTCAGGTATTAGATTGGTAATGCCCTAATATTGTTTACGGCCAAACTAAACCAAACCCTTATTTCAGAGGTGGATAACACACCTGATTCAAGAGATAGTTTCCTTAACATAGAGGTACTGCTGGGATTTGGACCCAGGATCTCCTGTTTACAAGACAGGCGCTTTGACCGCTAAGCTACAGCGCCTCCTTCACCATCATTTGTGTTGCAAGAAGACAGTGGGATAGCAGATTGAAAAAGTACTAGATCAAAAACACTCAGCTTTGCAACAGTTTTTTTGCTAAAAGAAAATTGATTTGAGTTTGGGTGAGTAACTCTGAATATAAACGTAACTTTGTTTGAAAGAACAATGAAGAAGCCACTTTTGTGGTGGGATGTGGAACTAACTTTTTATTAGGTAGTCTTGTAATTTGGAGATAATCTCTGTATCAAAGAGGCACTGCTGGGATTTGAACCCAGGATCTCCTGTTTACGAGACAGGCGCTTTACCACTAAGCCACAGCACCTTTTTGTACTATTACTACCTCCTTACTTTGAAAATTCAATTCTTTCTCTTTATCTCTACACATGTTCTTTCAGGCTGTGAAATAATGTATTCATAAAGTCCCAAAATAACAATATGTTGATCTGTAATGTGACATCCTGTCACGGTCAAGTATTAGATGGGGAATGCACTAATATAGTTGTACGCCCAAAATAAACCAAACCCCTAATTTGGAGGTGGATAATCCAAGAGATATTTTCTGTAACAAAGAGGCACTGCTGGGAGTTGAACCCAGGATCTCCTGTTTACTACACAGGCGCTTTACCGTTAAGCCACAGCACCGCTCCTACAGTTTTTGTTTCTCTCAGATACTGTGCTCAGTAGTTTCCTTTCATTGTTCACAGGCGCTTTAAAATGTAGCCACAGCGCCCATTTCTCCATCCACTACCTCCTTACTTTTTAAATTCCAGTGTGTCATTTTATTTATTGTCACAGTCAGGTATTAGATTGGTAATGCCCTAATATAGTTTACGCCCAAACTAAACCAAACCCTTATTTCAGAGGTGGATAACACACCTGATTCAAGAGATAGTTTCCTTAACATAGAGGCACTGCTGGGATTTGGACCCAGGATCTCCTGTTTACAAGACAGGCGCTTTGACCGCTAAGCTACAGCACCTCTCAATAGTTTTCTTTTCATTCTCTCTCCTGTATTTTTTTTTTGTGACCAAAGCAAACCAAAGCCATATGACCATATTTACCGTGTGTCCAATGCATATGGCTTGTGTCACATTCATCAATATTTGGCCCTTGAGATTTAATGAATGACTCAATGAGCACCGAAAAACACTTTCCGTCTGCTTCATTCCAAGTAGTGTAACCCAGATCATATCCTTTGAATGCAGGTTAAAAGTGCTCTGCTCCAGGTGAGGCTTGAACTCACAACCTCGGCATCACTCTGCAGGTTACTGTCTTATAAGTACCACGCTGACCGATTGCGCCACTGGAGCACAAAATGTCAATGATATCAAAAACAATAGCCATTATTCTTGAATTTTCTAAATGTATCTGTTATTATAACCAAACACTCTCCTATGCTCTAGAGCAGGGATGGGCAAATGGCGGTCCGGTGGCCGCATGTACTGTAGCCCCCACCTCCTCTTTTTGCGGCCCTCAGATCAATTTAGAAACAACGTGCCGGGATTTGAACCCAGGATTACATTACATTACATTACATTGAATTTAGCTGACGCTTTAATCCAAAGCGATTTACAATAAGTGGATTCAACCAAGAAGATGCAAACTTGAAGAAAACAGAATCATATAAGTACATCAGGTTTCATAGAGCCAAAACATTTCAAGTGCTATACTGGCTTTAGATAAGCCAGTCCTTTATTAGTATACAGGACTGTCTCAGAAAATTAGAATATTGTGATAAAGTTCTTTATTTTCTGTAATGCAATTAAAAAAACAAAAATGTCATACATTCTGGATTCATTACAAATCAACTGAAATATTGCAAGCCTTTTATTATTTTAATATTGCTGATTATGGCATACAGCTTAAGAAAACTCAAAAATCCTATCTCAAAAAATTAGAATAGTTCCTCAGACCAAGTAAAAAAAAAAGATTTATAACAGCAAAACACAATCAAACATTTGAAAATGTCCATTAATGCACTCAGTACTTGGTTGGGAATCCTTTTGCACGGATTACTGCATCAATGCGGCGTGGCATGGAGGCAATCAGCCTGTGGCATTGCTGAGGTGTTATGGATGCCCAGGATGCTTCAATAGCGGCCTTTAGCTCATTAGCATTGTTGGGTCTGGTGTCTTTCAGCTTCTTCTTCACAATACCCCACATATTCTCTATGGGGTTCAGGTCAGGGGAATTTGCAGGCCAATCGAGGACAGTAATGCCATGGTCAGTACACCAGTTACTGGTGGTTTTGGCACTGTGGGCAGGTGCCAGATCATGCTGGAAAATGAATTCCTCATCTCCATAGAGCTTTTCAGCAGACGGAAGCATGTAGTGCTCTAAAATCTCTTGGTACACAGCTGCATTTACTCTGGGCTTGATGAAACACAGTGGACCAACACCAGCAGCTGACATGGCTCCCCAAACCATCGCTGACTGTGGGAACTTCACACTGGATTTCAAGCAACTTGGATTTTGCTCCTCTCCAGCCTTTCTCCAGACTCTGGCGCCTTGACTTCCAAATGAAATACAAAACTTGCTTTCGTCTGAAAAGAGGACTTTGGACCACTGTGCAACTGTCCAGTGCTTCTTTTCCTTAGCCCAAGTCAGACGCCTCTTCCGTTGTCTTGAGTTCAGAAGTGGCTTGACCATGGGAATACGGCTATTGTAGCCCATTTCCCGGACACGTCTGTGAACAGTGACTTTTGATACCTGGACTCCAGCTTCAGTCCACTGTCTTTGAAGCTCCCCCAAATTCTGGAAGCGACTCTTCTTCACAATGCTGTTAAGGCTGCGGTCATCTCTCTTGGTTGTGCAGCGTTTCCTGCCACATTTCCCCCTTCCAACAGACTTTTTGTGGATGTGCTTTGAAACTGCACTCTGTGAACAGCTTGCTCTTTGAGAAATTTCTTTTTGTGTCTTACCCTCCTGATGGAGGGTGTCAATGACGGTCCTCTGGACAGCAGTCAGATCAGCAGTCTTCCCCATACTTGTGATTTAGTTTACTGAACCAAGCTGAGTGTTTTTCAAGGCTCAGGAAACCCTTGCAGGTGTTTCGAGTTAATTAGACGATTCAAGTGATTCGTTGAACACCCTACTAGTATACTTTTTCATGATATTCTAATATTTAGAGATAGGATATTTGAGTTTTCTTAAGCTGTATGCCATAATCAGCAATATTAAAATAATAAAAGGCTTGCAATATTTCAGTTGATTTGTAATGAATCCAGAATGTATGACATTTTTGTTTTTTTAATTGCATTACAGAAAATAAAGAACTTTATCACAATATTCTAATTTTCTGAGACAGTCCTGTAGTTGTACGCCCAAAATAAACCAAACCCCTAATTTGGAGGTGGATAATCCAAGAGATATTTTCTGTAACAAAGAGGCACTGCTGGGATTTGGACCCAGGATCTCCTGTTTACAAGACAGGCGCGTTGACCGCTAAGCTACAGCGCCTCTCAATTTTCATTCTCTCTCGTGAATTTTTTTTTTGTGACCAAAGCAAACCAAAGCCATATGACCATATTTACCGTGTGTCCAATGCATATGGCTTGTGTCACATTCATGAATATTTGGCCCTTGAGATTTAATGAATGACTCAATGAGCACCGAAAAACACTTTCCGTCTGCTTCATTCCAAGTAGTGTAACCCAGATCATATCCTTTGAATGCAGGTTGAAACTTCTCTGCTCCAGGTGAGGCTTGAACTCACAACCTCGGCATCACTCTGCAGGTTACTGTCTTATAAGTACCGCGCGCTGACCGATTGCGCCACTGGAGCACAAAATGTGAATAATATCAGAATCATTAGCCATTATTCTTGAATTTTCTAAATGTATCTGTTATTATAACCAAACACTCTCCTATGCTCTATTTGTATTACTTGTAGTACCGATATCGTCCACTAGACTCCTAGTTACGTCGCGAGCTGCGTACACAATATCATCTTAATGTTTAATCTTAATGCACACACATTTTCCGTGCTTTCCAATAGTTTAAAATAGTTTAATTCCACTGTTAAATAACCTGTTGGATACAAACATGCCACTTGTAAAAATGAAATAACATTTCTGTGAACTGATATTTTTGTTTAGTGAGCTTAGAGGATGTTCTCTGAAAGATTGAAAAGTGTCAATGAAGATGTCAGACTTGCTATATTTGTTAATAATCACACACAATACACGAAATTTGTGTGTTTGTGTATTCCAAGTAACTCTGCTGCCCCCTGGTGGCCAGTACATAAATGAAGTGGCCCCCACCATACAAGTAGCCCATCCGTGCTCAAGAGTCTTTCTTTTAGGCTTTAATCTGTCAGTAGAAAGTGAAAACGGTTGCTTTTAGGAACACCCAACCTCTATAAATTATAATTTTCTCAATCACTGTTCCTTATATAGATATTTACCAGTGGGCATCAGATACATCTAGTTTAACAAATCTAACTTATAAACACAAACTAACCCAGAACCATTACTTCTGAGGTGGATAACTGCGAACTTTAAACTATCACCTAAGTCATTTTCAAGTACAAACCTGACCAAACATTTACTATTGAATGTAATTGAACGTGGTAACGACGAGAGCTGCATCTAAATAGATGCTCTATGTAACAAAGAGGCACTGCTGGGAGTTGAACCCAGGATCTCCTGTTTACAAGACAGGCGCTTTGACCCCTAAGCTACAGCGCCTCCTTCACCATCATTTGTGTTGCAAGAAGACAGTGGGATAGCAGATTGAAAAAGTACTAGATCAAAAACACTCAGCTTTGCAACAGTTTTTTTGCTAATAGCAAATTGATTTGAGTTTGGGTGAGTAACTCTGGATATCAACGTAACTTTGTTTGAAAGAACAATGAAGAGGCCACTTTTGTGGTGGGATGTGAAACTAACTTTTTATTAGGTAGTCTTGTAATTTGGAGATAATCTCTGTATCAAAGAGGCACTGCTGGGATTTGAACCCAGGATCTCCTGTTTACGAGACAGGCGCTTTACCACTAAGCCACAGCGCCTTTTTGTACTATTGCTACCTCCTTACTTTGAAAATTCAATTATTTCTCTTTATCTCTACACATGTTCTTTCAGGCTGTGAAATAATGTATTCATAAAGTCCCAAAATAACAATATGTTGATCTGTAATGTTGCATCCTGTCACTGTCAAGTGTTAGATGGAGAATGCACTAATATAGTTGTACGCCCAAAATAAACCAAACCCCTAATTTGGAGGTGGATAATCCAAGAGATATTTTCTGTAACGAAGAGGCACTGCTGGGATTTGGACCCAGGATCTCCTGTTTACAAGACAGGCGCTTTGACCACTAAGCTACAGCGCCTCTCAATAGTTTTCTTTTCATTCTCACTCGTGAATTTTTTTTTGTGACCAAAGCAAACCAAAGCCATATGACCATATTTACCGTGTGCCCAATGCATATGGCTTGTGTCACATTCATGAATATTTGGCCCTTGAGATTTAATGAATGACTCAATGAGCACCGAAAAACCCTTTCCGTCTGCTTCATTCCAAGTAGTGTAACCCAGATCATATCCTTTGAATGTAGGTTAAAAGTTCTCTGCTCCAGGTGAGGCTTGAACTCACAACCTCGGCATCACTCTGCAGGTTACTGTCTTATAAGTACCGCGCGCTGACCGATTGCGCCACTGGAGCACAAAATGTCAATGATATCAAAATCATTAGCCATTATTCTTGAATTTTCTAAATGTATCTGTTATTATGACCAAACACTCTCCGATGCTCTATTTGTATTACTTGTAGTACCGATACCGTCCACTAGACTCCTAGTTACGTCGCGAGCTGCGTACACAATATCATCTTAATGTTTCATCTTAATGCACACGCATTTCCCGTGCTTTCCAAAAGTTTGAAATAGTTTAATTCCACTGTTAAATAACCTGTTCGATACAAACATGCCACTTGTAAAAATGAAATAACATTTCTGTGAACTGATATTTTTGTTTAGTGAGCTTAGAGGATGTTCCCTGAAAGATTGAAAATTGTCAAAGAAGATGTCAGACTTACTATATTTGTTGATAATCACACACAATACACGGAATTTGTGTGTTTGTGTATTCCAAGTAACTCTGCTGCCCCCTGGTGGCCAGTACATAAATGACGTGGCCCCCACCATCCAAGTAGCCCATCCGTGCTCAAGAGTCTTTCTTTTAGGCTTTAATCTGTCAGTAGAAAGTGAAAACGGTTGCTTTTAGGAACACCCAACCTCTATAAATTATGATTTTCTCAATTACTGTTCCTTATATAGATATTTACCAGTGGGCATCAGATACATCTAGTTTAACAAATCTAACTTATAAACACAAACTAACCCAAACCATTACTTCTGAGGTGGATAACTGTGAACTTTAAACTATCACCTAAGTCATTTTCAAGTACAAACCTTAACCATTGAATGTAATTGAACGTGGTAACGACGAGAGCTACATCTAAAAAGATGCTCTATGTAACAAAGAGGCACTGCTGGGAGTTGAACCCAGGATCTCCTGTTTACTAGACAGGCGCTTTACCGCTAAGCCACAGCACCCCTCCTACAGTTTTTGTTTTTCTCAGATACTGTGCTCAGTAGTTTCCTTTCATTGTTCACAGGCGCTTTAAAATGTAGCCACAGCGCCCGTTTCTCCATCCACTACCTCCTTACTTTTTAACTTCCAGTGTGTCATTTTATTTCTGCAAATGTTTATTCACGCTGTGAAAATATGCTTTCATAAAATCCCAAAGCGAAAACATGTTTAGTTGTCATGTTGCATCCTGTTTGTTTGTCCGCTTGTCACAGTCAGGTATTAGATTGGTAATACCCTAATATAGTTTACGCCCAAACTAAACCAAACCCTTATTTCAGAGGTGGATAACACACCTGATTCAAGAGATAGTTTCCTTAACATAGAGGCACTGCTGGGATTTGGACCCAGGATCTCCTGTTTACGAGACAGGCGCTTTGACCGCTAAGCTACAGCGCCTCCTTCACCATCATTTGTGTTGCAAGAACACAGTGGGATAGCAGATTGAAAAAGTACTTGATCAAAAACACTCAGTTTTGCAACAGTTTTTTTTGCTAAAAGGAAATTGATTAGACTCTTTTTTAAACCCCATAGATCCTCACAATGAGTTTGGGTGAGTAACTCTGAATATAAACCTAACTTTGTTTGAAAGAACAATGAAGAGGCCACCTTTGTGGTGGGATGTGAAACTAACTTTTTATTAGGTAGTCTTGTAATTTGGAGATAATCTCTGTATCAAAGAGGCACTGCTGGGATTTGAACCCAGGATCTCCTGTTTACGAGACAGGCGCTTTACCACTAAGCCACAGCGCCTGTTTTTACTATTACTACCTCCTTACTTTGAAAATTCAATTCTTTCTCTTTATCTCTACACATTTTCTTTCAGGCTGTGAAATAATGTATTCATAAAGTCCCAAAATAACAATATGTTGATCTGTAATGTTGCATCCTGTCACGGTCAAGTATTAGATGGCGAATGCACTAATATAGTTGTACGCCCAAAATAAACCAAACCCCTAATTTGGAGGTGGATAATCCAAGAGATATTTTCTGTAACAAAGAGGCACTGCTGGGATTTGGACCCAGGATCTCCTGTTTACAAGACAGGCACTTTGACCGCTAAGCTACAGCGCCTCTCAATAGTTTTCTTTTCATTCTCTCTCGTGAAATTTGTTTTTGTGACCAAAGCAAACCAAAGCCATATGACCATATTTACCGTGTGTCCAATGCATATGGCTTGTGTCACATTCATGAATATTTGGCCCTTGAGATTTAATGAATGACTCAATGAATGACTCAATGAGCACCGAAAAACACTTTCCGTCTGCTTCATTCCAAGTAGTGTAACCCAGATCATATCCTTTGAATGCAGGTTAAAACTTCTCTGCTCCAGGTGAGGCTTGAACCCACAACCTCGGCATCACTCTGCAGGTTACTGTCGTATAAGTACCACGCGCTGACCGATTGCGCCACTGGAGCACAAAATGTCAATGATATCAAAAACAATAGCGATTACTCTTGAATTTTCTAAATGTATCTGTAATTATAACCAAACACTCTCCTCTGCTCTCTTTGTATTACTTGTAGTACTGATACCGTCCACTAGACTCCTAGTTACGTCGCGAGCTGCGTACACGATATAATATTAATGTTTAATCTTAATGCACACGCATTTTCCGTGCTTTCCAATCGTTTAAAATAGTTAATATTGGTTTAGTGAGCTTGGAGGATGGTCCCTGAAAGATTGAAAAGTGTCAATGAAGATGTCAGACTTAGTATATTTGTTAATAATCACACACAATACACGGAATTTGTGTGTGTGTGTGTTCCAAGTAACTCTGCTGCCCCCTGGTGGCCAATACATAAATGACGTGGCCCCCACCATCCAAGGAGCCCATCCCTGCTCTAGCGTATTTCTTTTAGGCTTTAATCTGTCAGTAGAAAGTGAAAACGGTTGCTTTTAGGAACACCCAACCTCTATAAATTATGAGTTTCTCAATTACTGTTCCTTATATAGATATTTACCAGTGGGCATCAGAAACATCTAGTTTAACAAATCTAACTTATAAACACAAACTAACCCAAACCATTACTTCTGAGGTGGATAACTGTCAACTTTAAACTATCACCTAAGTCATTTTCAAGTACAAACCTGACCAAACATTTACTATTGAATGTAATTGAACGTGGTAACGACGAGAGCTGCATCTAAATAGATGCTCTATGTAACAAAGAGGCACTTCTGGGAGTTGAACCCAGGATCTCCTGTTTACTAGACAGGCGCTTTACCGCTAAGCCACAGCACCGCTCCTACATTTTTTGTTTTTCTCAGATACTGTGCTCAGTAGTTTCCTTTCATTGTTCACAGGCGCTTTAAAATGTAGCCACAGCGCCCATTTCTCCATCCACTACCTCCTTACTTTTTAACTTCCGGTGTGTCATTTTATTTCTGCAAATGTTTATTCACGCTGTGAAAATATGCTTTCATAAAATCCCAAAGCAAAAAATGTTTAGTTGTCATGTTGCATCCTGTTTGTCCGCTTGTCACAGTCAGGTATTAGATTGGTAATGCCCTAATATTGTTTACGGCCAAACTAAACCAAACGCTTATTTCAGAGGTGGATAACACACCTGATTCAAGAGATAGTTTCCTTAACATAGAGGTACTGCTGGGATTTGGACCCAGGATCTCCTGTTTACAAGACAGGCGCTTTGACCGCTAAGCTACAGCGCCTCCTTCACCATCATTTGTGTTGCAAGAAGACAGTGGGATAGCAGATTGAAAAAGTACTAGATCAAAAACACTCAGCTTTGCAACAGTTTTTTTGCTAAAAGAAAATTGATTTGAGTTTGGGTGAGTAACTCTGAATATAAACGTAACTTTGTTTGAAAGAACAATGAAGAAGCCACTTTTGTGGTGGGATGTGGAACTAACTTTTTATTAGGTAGTCTTGTAATTTGGAGATAATCTCTGTATCAAAGAGGCACTGCTGGGATTTGAACCCAGGATCTCCTGTTTACGAGACAGGCGCTTTACCACTAAGCCACAGCACCTTTTTGTACTATTACTACCTCCTTACTTTGAAAATTCAATTCTTTCTCTTTATCTCTACACATGTTCTTTCAGGCTGTGAAATAATGTATTCATAAAGTCCCAAAATAACAATATGTTGATCTGTAATGTGACATCCTGTCACGGTCAAGTATTAGATGGGGAATGCACTAATATAGTTGTACGCCCAAAATAAACCAAACCCCTAATTTGGAGGTGGATAATCCAAGAGATATTTTCTGTAACAAAGAGGCACTGCTGGGAGTTGAACCCAGGATCTCCTGTTTACTACACAGGCGCTTTACCGTTAAGCCACAGCACCGCTCCTACAGTTTTTGTTTCTCTCAGATACTGTGCTCAGTAGTTTCCTTTCATTGTTCACAGGCGCTTTAAAATGTAGCCACAGCGCCCATTTCTCCATCCACTACCTCCTTACTTTTTAAATTCCAGTGTGTCATTTTATTTATTGTCACAGTCAGGTATTAGATTGGTAATGCCCTAATATAGTTTACGCCCAAACTAAACCAAACCCTTATTTCAGAGGTGGATAACACACCTGATTCAAGAGATAGTTTCCTTAACATAGAGGCACTGCTGGGATTTGGACCCAGGATCTCCTGTTTACAAGACAGGCACTTTGACCGCTAAGCTACAGCACCTCTCAATAGTTTTCTTTTCATTCTCTCTCCTGTATTTTTTTTTTGTGACCAAAGCAAACCAAAGCCATATGACCATATTTACCGTGTGTCCAATGCATATGGCTTGTGTCACATTCATCAATATTTGGCCCTTGAGATTTAATGAATGACTCAATGAGCACCGAAAAACACTTTCCGTCTGCTTCATTCCAAGTAGTGTAACCCAGATCATATCCTTTGAATGCAGGTTAAAAGTGCTCTGCTCCAGGTGAGGCTTGAACTCACAACCTCGGCATCACTCTGCAGGTTACTGTCTTATAAGTACCACGCTGACCGATTGCGCCACTGGAGCACAAAATGTCAATGATATCAAAAACAATAGCCATTATTCTTGAATTTTCTAAATGTATCTGTTATTATAACCAAACACTCTCCTATGCTCTAGAGCAGGGATGGGCAAATGGCGGTCCGGTGGCCGCATGTACTGTAGCCCCCACCTCCTCTTTTTGCGGCCCTCAGATCAATTTAGAAACAACGTGCCGGGATTTGAACCCAGGATTACATTACATTACATTACATTGAATTTAGCTGACGCTTTAATCCAAAGCGATTTACAATAAGTGGATTCAACCAAGAAGATGCAAACTTGAAGAAAACAGAATCATATAAGTACATCAGGTTTCATAGAGCCAAAACATTTCAAGTGCTATACTGGCTTTAGATAAGCCAGTCCTTTATTAGTATACAGGACTGTCTCAGAAAATTAGAATATTGTGATAAAGTTCTTTATTTTCTGTAATGCAATTAAAAAAACAAAAATGTCATACATTCTGGATTCATTACAAATCAACTGAAATATTGCAAGCCTTTTATTATTTTAATATTGCTGATTATGGCATACAGCTTAAGAAAACTCAAAAATCCTATCTCAAAAAATTAGAATAGTTCCTCAGACCAAGTAAAAAAAAAAGATTTATAACAGCAAAACACAATCAAACATTTGAAAATGTCCATTAATGCACTCAGTACTTGGTTGGGAATCCTTTTGCACGGATTACTGCATCAATGCGGCGTGGCATGGAGGCAATCAGCCTGTGGCATTGCTGAGGTGTTATGGATGCCCAGGATGCTTCAATAGCGGCCTTTAGCTCATTAGCATTGTTGGGTCTGGTGTCTTTCAGCTTCTTCTTCACAATACCCCACATATTCTCTATGGGGTTCAGGTCAGGGGAATTTGCAGGCCAATCGAGGACAGTAATGCCATGGTCAGTACACCAGTTACTGGTGGTTTTGGCACTGTGGGCAGGTGCCAGATCATGCTGGAAAATGAATTCCTCATCTCCATAGAGCTTTTCAGCAGACGGAAGCATGTAGTGCTCTAAAATCTCTTGGTACACAGCTGCATTTACTCTGGGCTTGATGAAACACAGTGGACCAACACCAGCAGCTGACATGGCTCCCCAAACCATCGCTGACTGTGGGAACTTCACACTGGATTTCAAGCAACTTGGATTTTGCTCCTCTCCAGCCTTTCTCCAGACTCTGGCGCCTTGACTTCCAAATGAAATACAAAACTTGCTTTCGTCTGAAAAGAGGACTTTGGACCACTGTGCAACTGTCCAGTGCTTCTTTTCCTTAGCCCAAGTCAGACGCCTCTTCCGTTGTCTTGAGTTCAGAAGTGGCTTGACCATGGGAATACGGCTATTGTAGCCCATTTCCCGGACACGTCTGTGAACAGTGACTTTTGATACCTGGACTCCAGCTTCAGTCCACTGTCTTTGAAGCTCCCCCAAATTCTGGAAGCGACTCTTCTTCACAATGCTGTTAAGGCTGCGGTCATCTCTCTTGGTTGTGCAGCGTTTCCTGCCACATTTCCCCCTTCCAACAGACTTTTTGTGGATGTGCTTTGAAACTGCACTCTGTGAACAGCTTGCTCTTTGAGAAATTTCTTTTTGTGTCTTACCCTCCTGATGGAGGGTGTCAATGACGGTCCTCTGGACAGCAGTCAGATCAGCAGTCTTCCCCATACTTGTGATTTAGTTTACTGAACCAAGCTGAGTGTTTTTCAAGGCTCAGGAAACCCTTGCAGGTGTTTCGAGTTAATTAGACGATTCAAGTGATTCGTTGAACACCCTACTAGTATACTTTTTCATGATATTCTAATATTTAGAGATAGGATATTTGAGTTTTCTTAAGCTGTATGCCATAATCAGCAATATTAAAATAATAAAAGGCTTGCAATATTTCAGTTGATTTGTAATGAATCCAGAATGTATGACATTTTTGTTTTTTTAATTGCATTACAGAAAATAAAGAACTTTATCACAATATTCTAATTTTCTGAGACAGTCCTGTAGTTGTACGCCCAAAATAAACCAAACCCCTAATTTGGAGGTGGATAATCCAAGAGATATTTTCTGTAACAAAGAGGCACTGCTGGGATTTGGACCCAGGATCTCCTGTTTACAAGACAGGCGCGTTGACCGCTAAGCTACAGCGCCTCTCAATTTTCATTCTCTCTCGTGAATTTTTTTTTTGTGACCAAAGCAAACCAAAGCCATATGACCATATTTACCGTGTGTCCAATGCATATGGCTTGTGTCACATTCATGAATATTTGGCCCTTGAGATTTAATGAATGACTCAATGAGCACCGAAAAACACTTTCCGTCTGCTTCATTCCAAGTAGTGTAACCCAGATCATATCCTTTGAATGCAGGTTGAAACTTCTCTGCTCCAGGTGAGGCTTGAACTCACAACCTCGGCATCACTCTGCAGGTTACTGTCTTATAAGTACCGCGCGCTGACCGATTGTGCCACTGGAGCACAAAATGTGAATAATATCAGAATCATTAGCCATTATTCTTGAATTTTCTAAATGTATCTGTTATTATAACCAAACACTCTCCTATGCTCTATTTGTATTACTTGTAGTACCGATATCGTCCACTAGACTCCTAGTTACGTCGCGAGCTGCGTACACAATATCATCTTAATGTTTAATCTTAATGCACACACATTTTCCGTGCTTTCCAATAGTTTAAAATAGTTTAATTCCACTGTTAAATAACCTGTTGGATACAAACATGCCACTTGTAAAAATGAAATAACATTTCTGTGAACTGATATTTTTGTTTAGTGAGCTTAGAGGATGTTCTCTGAAAGATTGAAAAGTGTCAATGAAGATGTCAGACTTGCTATATTTGTTAATAATCACACACAATACACGAAATTTGTGTGTTTGTGTATTCCAAGTAACTCTGCTGCCCCCTGGTGGCCAGTACATAAATGAAGTGGCCCCCACCATACAAGTAGCCCATCCGTGCTCAAGAGTCTTTCTTTTAGGCTTTAATCTGTCAGTAGAAAGTGAAAACGGTTGCTTTTAGGAACACCCAACCTCTATAAATTATAATTTTCTCAATCACTGTTCCTTATATAGATATTTACCAGTGGGCATCAGATACATCTAGTTTAACAAATCTAACTTATAAACACAAACTAACCCAGAACCATTACTTCTGAGGTGGATAACTGCGAACTTTAAACTATCACCTAAGTCATTTTCAAGTACAAACCTGACCAAACATTTACTATTGAATGTAATTGAACGTGGTAACGACGAGAGCTGCATCTAAATAGATGCTCTATGTAACAAAGAGGCACTGCTGGGAGTTGAACCCAGGATCTCCTGTTTACAAGACAGGCGCTTTGACCCCTAAGCTACAGCGCCTCCTTCACCATCATTTGTGTTGCAAGAAGACAGTGGGATAGCAGATTGAAAAAGTACTAGATCAAAAACACTCAGCTTTGCAACAGTTTTTTTGCTAATAGCAAATTGATTTGAGTTTGGGTGAGTAACTCTGGATATCAACGTAACTTTGTTTGAAAGAACAATGAAGAGGCCACTTTTGTGGTGGGATGTGAAACTAACTTTTTATTAGGTAGTCTTGTAATTTGGAGATAATCTCTGTATCAAAGAGGCACTGCTGGGATTTGAACCCAGGATCTCCTGTTTACGAGACAGGCGGTTTACCACTAAGCCACAGCACCTTTTTGTACTATTACTACCTCCTTACTTTGAAAATTCAATTATTTCTCTTTATCTCTACACATGTTCTTTCAGGCTGTGAAATAATGTATTCATAAAGTCCCAAAATAACAATATGTTGATCTGTAATGTTGCATCCTGTCACGGTCAAGTATTAGATGGCGAATGCACTAATATAGTTGTACGCCCAAAATAAACCAAACCCCTAATTTGGAGGTGGATAATCCAAGAGATATTTTCTGTAACAAAGAAGCACTGCTGGGATTTGGACCCAGGATCTCCTGTTTACAAGACAGGCACTTTGACCGCTAAGCTACAGCGCCTCTCAATAGTTTTCTTTTCATTCTCACTCGTGAATTTTTTTGTTGTGACCAAAGCAAACCAAAGCCATATGACCATATTTACCGTGTCTCCAATGCATATGGCTTGTGTCACATTCATGAATATTTGGCCCTTGAGATTTAATGAATGACTCAATAAGCACCGAAAAACACTTCCCGTCTGCTTCATTCCAAGTAGTGTAACCCAGATAATATCCTTTGAATGCAGGTTAAAAGTTATCTGCTCCAGGTGAGGCTTGAACTCACAACCTCGGCATCACTCTGCAGGTTACTGTCTTATAAGTACAGCGCGCTGACCGATTGCGCCACTGGAGCACAAAATGTGAATAATATCAAAATCATTAGCCATTATTCTTGAATTTTCTAAAGGTATCTGTTATTATAACCAAACACTCTCCTATGCTCTATTTGTATTACTTGTAGTACCGATACCGTCCACTAGACTCCTAGTTAGGTCGCGAGCTGCGTACACAATATCATCTTAATGTTTAATCTTAATGCACACGCATTTTCCGTGCTTTCCAATAGTTTAAAATAGTTTAATTCCACTGTTAAATAACCTGTTCGATACAAACATGCCACTTGTAAAAATGAAATAACATTTCTGTGAACTGATATTTTTGTTTAGTGAGCTTAGAGGATGTTCCCTGAAAGATTGAAAAGTGTCAATGAAGATGTCAGACTTACTATATTTGTTAATAATCACACACAATACACGGAATTTGTGTGTTTGTGTATTCCAAGTAACTCTGCTGCCCCCTGGTGGCCAGTACATAAATGACGTGGCTCCCACCATCCAAGTAGCCCATCCCTGCTCTAGAGTCTTTCTTTTAGGCTTTAATCTGTCAGTAGAAAGTGAAAACGGTTGCTTTTAGGAACACCCAACCTCTATAAATTATGAGTTTCTCAATTACTGTTCCTTATATAGATATTTACCAGTGGGCATCAGAAACATCGAGTTTAACAAATCTAACTTATAAACACAAACTAACCCAAACCATTACTTCTGAGGTGGATAACTGTGAACTTTAAACTATCACCTAAGTCATTTTCAAGTACAAACCTTAACCATTGAATGTAATTGAACGTGGTAACGACGAGAGCTGCATCTAAATAGATGCTCTATGTAACAAAGAGGCACTGCTGGGAGTTGAACCCAGGATCTCCTGTTTACTAGACAGGCGCTTTACCGCTAAGCCACAGCACCGCTCCTACAGTTTTTGTTTTTCTCAGATACTGTGCTCAGTAGTTTCCTTTCATTGTTCCAAGGCGCTTTAAAATGTAGCCACAGCGCCCGTTTCTCCATCCACTACCTCCTTACTTTTTAACTTCCGGTGTGTCATTTTATTTCTGCAAATGTTTGTTCACGCTGTGAAAATATGCTTTGATAAAATCCCAAACGGAAAACATGTTTAGTTGTCATGTTGCATCCTGTTTGTCCGCTTGTCACAGTCAGGTATTAGATTGGTAATGCCCTAATATAGTTTACGCCCAAACTAAACCAAACCCTTATTTCAGAGGTGGATAACACACCTGATTCAAGAGATAGTTTCCTTAACATAGAGGCACTGCTGGGATTTGGACCCAGGATCTCCTGTTTACAAGACAGGCGCTTTGACCGCTAAGCTACAGCGCCTCCTTCACCAGCATTTGTGTTGCAAGAAGACAGTGGGATAGCAGATTGAAAAAGTACTAGATCAAAAACACTCAGCTTTGCAACAGTATTTTTGTTAAAAGGAAATTGATTTGAGTTTGGATGAGTAACTCTGAATATAAACGTAACTTTGTTTGAAAGAACAATGAAGAGGCCACTGTTTACGAGACAGGCGCTTTACCACTAAGCCACAGCGCCTTTTTGTACTATTACTACCTCCTTACTTTGAAAATTCAATTCTTTCTCTTTATCTCTACACATGTTCTTTCAGGCTGTGAAATAATGTATTCATAAAGTCCCAAAATAACAATATGTTCATCTGTAATGTTGCATCCTGTCACGGTCAAGTATTAGATGGCGAATGCACTAATATAGTTGTACGCCCAAAATAAACCAAACCCCTAATTTGGAGGTGGATAATCCAAGAGATATTTTCTGTAACAAAGAGGCACTGCTGGGATTTGGACCCAGGATCTCCTGTTTACAAGACAGGCGCTTTGACCGCTAAGCTACAGCGCCTCTAAATAGTTTTCTTTTCATTCTCTCTCGTGAATTTTGTTTTTGTGACCAAAGCAAACCAAAGCCATATGACCATATTTACCGTGTGTCCAATGCATATGGCTTGTGTCACATTCATGAATATTTGGCCCTTGAGATTGAATGAATGACTCAATGAGCACCGAAAAACACTTTCCGTCTGCTTCATTCCAAGTCGTGTAACCCAGATCATATCCTTTGAATGCAGGTTAAAACTTTTCTGCTCCAGGTGAGGCTTGAACTCACAACCTCGGCATCACTCTGCAGGTTACTGTCTTATAAGTACCGCGCGCTGACCGATTGCGCCACTGGAGCACAAAATGTGAATAATATCAAAATCATTAGCCATTATTCTTGAATTTTCTAAAGGTATCTGTTATTATAACCAAACACTCTCCTATGCTCTATTTGTATTACTTGTAGTACCGATACCGTCCACTAGACTCCTAGTTACGTCGCGAGCTGCGTACACAATATCATCTTAATGTTTAATCTTAATGCACACGCATTTTCCGTGCTTTCCAATAGTTTAAAATAGTTTAATTCCACTGTTAAATAACCGGTTCGATACAAACATGCCACTTGTAAAAATGAAATAACATTTCTGTGAACTGATATTTTTGTTTAGTGAGCTTAGAGGATGTTCCCTGAAAGATTGAAAAGTGTCAATGAATATGTCAGACTTACTATATTTGTTAATAATCACACACAATACACGGAATTTGTGTGTTTGTGTATTCCAAGTAACTCTGCTGCCCCCTGGTGGCCAGTACATAAATGACGTGGCCCCCACCATCCAAGTAGCCCATCCGTGCTCAAGAGTCTTTCTTTTAGGCTTTAATCTGTCAGTAGAAAGTGAAAACGGTTGCTTTTAGGAACACCCAACCTCTATAAATTATAATTTTCTCAATTACTGTTCCTTATATAGATATTTACCAGTGGGCATCAGATACATCTAGTTTAACAAATCTAACTTATAAACACAAACTAACCCAAACCATTACTTCTGAGGTGGATAACTGTGAACTTTAAACTATCACCTAAGTCATTTTCAAGTACAAACCTGACCAAACATTTACTATTGAATGTAATTGAACGTGGTAACGACGAGAGCTGCATCTAAATAGATGCTCTATGTAACAAAGAGGCACTGCTGGGAGTTGAACCCAGGATCTCCTGTTTACTAGACAGGCGCTTTACCGCTAAGCCACAGCACCGCTCCTACAGTTTTTGTTTTTCTCAGATACTGTGCTCAGTAGTTTCCTTTCATTGTTCACAGGCGCTTTAAAATGTAGCCACAGCGCCCGTTTCTCCATCCACTACCTCCTTACTTTTTAACTTCCGGTGTGTCATTTTTATTTCTGCAAATGTTTATTCACGCTGTGAAAATATGCTTTGATAAAATCCCAAACGGAAAACATATTTAGTTGTCATGTTGCATCCTGTTTGTCCGCTTGTCACAGTCAGGTATTAGATTGGTAAAGCCCTAATATAGTTTACGGCCAAACTAAACCAAACCCTTATTTCAGAGGTGGATAACACACCTGATTCAAGAGATAGTTTCCTTAACATAGAGGCACTGCTGGGATTTGGACCCAGGATCTCCTGTTTACAAGACAGGCGCTTTGACCGCTAAGCTACAGCGCCTCCTTCACCATCATTTGTGTTGCAAGAAGACAGTGGGATAGCAGATTGAAAAAGTACTAGATCAAAAACACTCAGCTTTGCAACAGTATTTTTGCTAAAAGGAAATTGATTTGAGTTTGGGTGAGTAACCCTGAATATAAACGTAACTTTGTTTGAAAGAACAATGAAGAGGCCACTTTTGTGGTGGGATGTGAAACTAACTGTTTATTAGGTAGTCTTGTAATTTAGAGATAATCTCTGTATCAAAGAGGCACTGCTGGGATTTGAACCCAGGATCTCCTGTTTACGAGACAGGCGCTTTACCACTAAGCCACAGCGCCTTTTTGTACTATTACTACCTCCTTACTTTGAAAATTCAATTCTTTCTCTTTATCTCTACACATGTTCTTTCAGGCTGTAAAATAATGTATTCATAAAGTCCCAAAATAACAATATGTTCATCTGTAATGTTGCATCCTGTCACGGTCAAGTATTAGATGGCGAATGCACTAATATAGTTGTACGCCCAAAATAAACCAAACCCCTAATTTGGAGGTGGATAATCTAAGAGATATTTTCTGTAACAAAGAGGCACTGCTGGGATTTGGACCCAGGATCTCCTGTTTACAAGACAGGCGCTTTGACCGCTAAGCTACAGCGCCTCTCAATAGTTTTCTTTTCATTCTCTCTCGTGAATTTTTTTTTTGTGACCAAAGCAAACCAAAGCCATATGACCATATTTACCGTGTGTCCAATGCATATGGCTTGTGTCACATTCATGAATATTTGGCCCTTGAGATTGAATGAATGACTCAATGAGCACCGAAAAACACTTTCCGTCTGCTTCATTCCAAGTAGTGTAACCCAGATCATATCCTTTGAATGCAGGTTAAAACTTTTCTGCTCCAGGTGAGGCTTGAACTCACAACCTCGGCATCACTCTGCAGGTTACTGTCTTATAAGTACCGCGCGCTGACCGATTGCGCCACTGGAGCACAAAATGTGAATAATATCAAAATCATTAGCCATTATTCTTGAATTTTCTAAAGGTATCTGTTATTATAACCAAACACTCTCCTATGCATTACATTACATTACATTGCATTTAGCTGACGCTTTTATCCAAAGCGACTTACAATAAGTGCATTCGACCAGGAAGATACAACCTTTAAGAAAACAGAATCATATAAGTACATCAGGTTTCATAGAGCCAAACATTTCAAGTGCTACTCAACTGGCATTTAGAAAGCCAGCCCTTTATTAGTATATAAGTGCTTTGTTAGTAATTTTATCGCTCGAAGTGGAGTCTAAAGAGATGAGTTTTCAGTTTGCGTCGGAAGATGTGTAAGCTATCTGCTGTCCTGATTTCAATGGGGAGCTCATTCCACCATTTTGGAGCCAGGATAGCAAACCCACGTGTTTTTGCTGACGGGAACTTGGGTCCCCCTCGCAGTGCGGGTGCAGCGAGCTGTTTGGCTGATGCAGAGCGGAGTGCACGTGCTGGGGTGTACGGTTTAACCATGTCCTGGATGTAGGAAGGGCCAGATCCATTCGCAGCATGGTACGCAAGTACCAGTGTCTTGAAGTGGATTCTAGCAGTTACTGGAAGCCAGTGAAGGGAGCGGAGGAGCGGTGTGGTGTGGGAGAATTTGGGAAGGTTGAAGACCAGACGAGCCGCTGCATTCTGGATGAGCTGCAGAGGTCGGATGGCACATGCAGGTAGACCAGCCAGGAGGGAGTTGCAGTAGTCTAGGCGTGAGATGACGAGAGCCTGGACCAGAATCTGCGTTGATGTCTGGGTCAGCTGGGGACGTATCCTCCTGATGTTGTAAAGCGTGTATCTGCAGCAGCGGGTTGTAGCAGCGATGTTTGCAGTGAAGGACAGTTTGTTATCTAGGACCACACCCAGATTCCTTGCAGTCTGAGTCGGGGAAACAACAGAGGTGCCGATGTTGATTGTTAGGTCAAGAGTGGGACAATCTTTTCCCGGAAGGAAGAGCAGTTCAGTCTTGTCAAGGTTGAGCTTGAGGTGATGAGCAGACATCCACCGAGAGATGTCTGCTAGGCAAGCAGAGATGCGTGCGACGACCTGGGTCTCTGAGCGGGGAAAGGACAGAATTAGTTGGGTGTCGTCAGCGTAGCAGTGGTATGAAAAACCATGCGGGCTAATGACAGACCCGAGCGAGTTTGTGTACAGGGAGAAGAGGAGGGGACCAAGAACCGAGCCCTGAGGGACCCCTGTAGTTAATTGACAAGGGTCGGACTCGGACCCTCTCCAAGTAACCCTGTAGGTGCGGTCGTTGAGGTATGAGGTGAGGAGGGAAAGTGCAGTGCCTGAAACTCCAAGTTCTTGGACAGTGCGAAGGAGGATCCGATGGTTCACCGTGTCGAATGCAGCAGACAGGTCCAGAAGGATGATGACAGAGGAGAGGGAGGCTGCTTTAGCAGTGTGCAGTTTGTCAGAGACAGCAAGGAGAGCAGTTTCTGTTGAGTGACCTGCCTTGAAACCAGACTGGTGCGGATCCAGAAGGTTGTTCTGATGGAGATAAGAGGAGAGTTGTTTAAAGACAGCGCGTTCAAGTGTTTTAGACAGGAACGGGAGGAGAGAGACGGGTCTGTAGTTAATAACATCAGACGGGTTGAGAGTGGGTTTCTTTAGGAGAGGGTTTACTCTTGCCTCCTTGAGACTGTTTGGAAAGTGACCAGAAGTTAGAGAAGTGTTGATGAAATGGGTGAGAAATGGTAGAATATCAGGAGCGATAGTCTGAAGGAGGTTTGAGGGGATAGGGTCCAGAGAACAGGTGGTAGGACGGGCAGAGGTAACGAGGGTAAGAACCTCACTTGGAGAGAGAGGGGAGAAGGAGGTCAGTGTGTGGGTGAAGGGAGGGTCTGGTGACCCAGCGGTGAGTAAAGGTGAGTCAGAAAAAGAAGAGCGAATATCATCAACCTTTTTTTCAAAATGGTTAACAAAGTCGCTTGACAGAAGGGAGGAGGGGGGAGGTGCTTTGGGGGGGTCCAAGAGGGTGGAGAAGATAGAAAATAGTTTTTTGGGATTGGAATAGGAAGATTGGATCTTATCTTGAAAGAAAGTGCTTTTTGCCTGAGAGATGGAAGCAGAGAAAGAGGAGAGGAGAGCCTGATAGGTTAGGAGGTCGTCATGGTGTTTGGATTTCCACCATTTCCGCTCTGCTGCCCGAAGGATGGTTCTATTAGCACGCAGTGCATCATTTAGCCAGGGAGCAGGAGGGGACTGACGAGCCGGCCGCGATGTGAGAGGACAGAGAAAGTCCAGAGAGGATGAGAGAGTCGAGAGGAGAGTTTTTGCAGCAGCGTTTGGAGGCAGGAGTTGGAACGAGTCAGAGGAAGGGAGGGCTGAGAGCACCGATGAGGTAAAGGTAGAGGGGGAGAGGGAACGGAGGTTACGGCGGACAGGAGCAGAGTTAGAAGAGATGAGGTTGTTATGTTTGGAAAGGGGTAGAGAGAATGAAATGAAGAAGTGATCGGAGGTGTGGAGCGGGTTTACAGAGAGGTTAGAAGTAGAGCAGTTCCTTGAGAATATGAGATCAAGGACATTGCCAGCTTTATGAGTTGGTGGGGATGGAGACAGTGAGAAAGCAAAGGTGGTTAACAGAGATGTTAGTTCAGATATCTTCCCTGTCTGGAGGTTGAAATCGCCGAGAAGTACAGCGGGAGGGCCAGTTTCAGGGATGTGTGAGAGGAGATTATCTAACTCCTCCAAGAAGTCCCCCAAGGCGCCTGGTGGACGGTAGAGAACAACAATGGTTAATTGTATAGGATGGGTTACTGTGACGGCATGGAATTCAAAGGTGGAAGGAGTGAAATTAGGTAGCTTGAAGAGGGAAAAGCTCCATTTGGGAGAGAGCAGGAGACCAGTGCCACCTCCTCTGCCAGAGGGTCTGGGTGTATGGGAGAAGGAATATGCTGTGGAGAGAGCTGCTGGGGTGGATGTGTTGGATGGAGTGATCCAGGTCTCCGTGAGAGCAAGGAAATCCAGAGACTGTAGGGAAGCGTAGCCAGAGATGAAGTCAGCCTTAGGAACAGCTGACTGGCAGTTCCACAGGCCCCCTGAAACGAGATGTTGGATCTCAGTGGAGCATGTGGGATAGACGAGAGCAGGCCGGTGAGATCTAGGAGAAACACGGGGCCAGTGATAATTGCGAGAAGACACATGAACAGGAATGCAGAAAATACACATGATTAAAGCATGAGGGGCTAGAGAACCCAAGAGAATTGAATAAAACTAAATAACACCAGCGATACTTGGCGCAATCAGAGTAGGATTTGCCTCCTCTTTGCCTCCCACGTGACTCACACAGGACTCTTAATGTCTTTGTCAGTCTTCGTCAAGCTGACGCTTGACGCTCTATTTGTATTACTTGTAGTACCGATACCGTCCACTAGACTCCTAGTTAGGTCGCGAGCTGCGTACACAATATCATCTTAATGTTTAATCTTAATGCACACGCATTTTCCGTGCTTTCCAATAGTTTAAAATAGTTTAATTCCACTGTTAAATAACCTGTTCAATACAAACATGCCACTTGTAAAAATGAAATAACATTTCTGTGAACTGATATTTTTGTTTAGTGAGCTTAGAGGATGTTCCCTGAAAGATTGAAAAGTGTCAATGAAGATGTCAGACTTACTATATTTGTTAATAATCACACACAATACACGGAATTTGTGTGTTTGTGTATTCCAAGTAACTCTGCTGCCCCCTGGTGGCCAGTACATAAATGACGTGGCCCCCACCATCCAAGTAGCCCATCCGTGCTCAAGAGTCTTTCTTTTAGGCTTTAATCTGTCAGTAGAAAGTGAAAACGGTTGCTTTTAGGAACACCCAACCTCTATAAATTATAATTTTCTCATTCACTGTTCCTTATATAGATATTTACCAGTGGGCATCAGATACATCTAGTTGAACAAATCTAACTTATAAACACAAACTAACCCAAACCATTACTTCTGAGGTGGATAACTGTCAACTTTAAACTATCACCTAAGTCATTTTCAAGTACAAACCTGACCAAACATTTACTATTGAATGTAATTGAACGTGGTAACGACGAGAGCTGCATCTAAATAGATGCTCTATGTAACAAAGAGGCACTGCTGGGAGTTGAACCCAGGATCTCCTGTTTACTAGACAGGCGCTTTACCGCTAAGCCACAGCACCGCTCCTACAGTTTTTGTTTTTCTCAGATACTGTGCTCAGTAGTTTCCTTTCATTGTTCCAAGGCGCTTTAAAATGTAGCCACAGCGCCCGTTTCTCCATCCACTACCTCCTTACTTTTTAACTTCCAGTGTGTCATTTTTATTTCTGCAAATGTTTATTCACGCTGTGAAAATATGCTTTGATAAAATCCCAAACGGAAAACATATTTAGTTGTCATGTTGCATCCTGTTTGTCCGCTTGTCACAGTCAGGTATTAGATTGGTAATGCCCTAATATAGTTTACGGCCAAACTAAACCAAACCCTTATTTCAGAGGTGGATAACACACCTGATTCAAGAGATAGTTTCCTTAACATAGAGGCACTGCTGGGATTTGGACCCAGGATCTCCTGTTTACAAGACAGGCGCTTTGACCGCTAAGCTACAGCGCCTCCTTAGGCATCATTTGTGTTGCAAGAAGACAGTGGGATAGCAGATTGAAAAAGTACTAGATCAAAAACACTCAGCTTTGCAACAGTATTTTTGCTAAAAGGAAATTGATTTGAGTTTGGGTGAGTAACCCTGAATATAAACGTAACTTTGTTTGAAAGAACAATGAAGAGGCCACTTTTGTGGTGGGATGTGAAACTAACTGTTTATTAGGTAGTCTTGTAATTTAGAGATAATCTCTGTATCAAAGAGGCACTGCTGGGATTTGAACCCAGGATCTCCTGTTTACGAGACAGGCACTTTACCACTAAGCCACAGCGCCTTTTTGTACTATTACTACCTCCTTACTTTGAAAATTCAATTCTTTCTCTTTATCTCTACACATGTTCTTTCAGGCTGTAAAATAATGTATTCATAAAGTCCCAAAATAACAATATGTTCATCTGTAATGTTGCATCCTGTCACGGTCAAGTATTAGATGGCGAATGCACTAATATAGTTGTACGCCCAAAATAAACCAAACCCCTAATTTGGAGGTGGATAATCCAAGAGATATTTTCTGTAACAAAGAGGCACTGCTGGGATTTGGACCCAGGATCTCCTGTTTACAAGACAGGCGCTTTGACCGCTAAGCTACAGCGCCTCTCAATAGTTTTCTTTTCATTCTCACTCGTGAATTTTTTTGTTGTGACCAAAGCAAACCAAAGCCATATGACCATATTTACCGTGTGTCCAATGCATATGGCTTGTGTCACATTCATGAATATTTGGCCCTTGAGATTTAATGAATGACTCAATGAGCACCGAAAAACACTTCCCGTCTGCTTCATTCCAAGTAGTGTAACCCAGATCATATCCTTTGAATGCAGGTTAAAAGTGATCTGCTCCAGGTGAGGCTTGAACTCACAACCTCGGCATCACTCTGCAGGTTACTGTCTTATAAGTACCGCGCGCTGACCGATTGCGCCACTGGAGCACAAAATGTAAATAATATCAAAATCATTAGCCATTATTCTTGAATTTTCTAAATGTATCTGTTATTATAACCAAACACTCTCCGATGCTCTATTTGTATTACTTGTAGTACCGATATCGTCCACTAGACTCCTAGTTACGTCGCGAGCTGCGTACACAATATCATCTTAATGTTTAATCTTAATGCACACACATTTTCCGTGCTTTCCAATAGTTTAAAATAGTTGAATTCCACTGTTAAATAACCTGTTGGATACAAACATGCCAATTGTAAAAATGAAATAACATTTCTGTGAACTGATATTTTTGTTTAGTGAGCTTAGAAGATGTTCTCTGAAAGATTGAAAAGTGTCAATGAAGATGTCAGACTTGCTATATTTGTTAATAATCACACACAATACACGGAATTTGTGTGTTTGTGTATTCCAAGTAACTCTGCTGCCCCCTGGTGGCCAGTACATAAATGAAGTGGCCCCCACCATCCAAGTAGCCCATCCGTGCTCAAGAGTCTTTCTTTTAGGCTTTAATCTGTCAGTAGAAAGTGAAAACGGTTGCTTTTAGGAACACGCAACCTCTATAAATTATAATTTTGTCAATCACTGTTCCTTATATAGATATTTACCAGTGGGCATCAGATACATCTAGTTTAACAAATCTAACTTATAAACTCAAACTAACCCAAACCATTAATTCTGAGGTGGATAACTGTGAACTTTAAACTATCACCTAAGTCATTTTCAAGTACAAACCTGACCAAACATTTACTATTGAATGTAATTGAACGTGGTAACGACGAGAGCTGCATCTAAATAGATGCTCTATGTAACAAAGAGGCACTGCTGGGATTTGGACCCAGGATCTCCTGTTTACGAGACAGGCGCTTTGACCGCTAAGCTACAGCGCCTCCTTCACCATCATTTGTGTTGCAAGAAGACAGTGGGATAGCAGATTGAAAAAGTACTAGATCAAAAACACTCAGTTTTCAACAGTTTTTTTTGCTAATAGCAAATTGATTTGACTCTTTTTTAAACCCCATAGATCCTCACAATGAGTTTGGGTGAGTAACTCTGAATATAAACGTAACTTTGTTTGAAAGAACAATGAAGAGGCCACTTTTGTGGTGGGATGTGAAACTAACTTTTTATTAGGTAGTCTTGTAATTTAGAGATAATCTCTGTATCAAAGAGGCACTGCTGGGATTTGAACCCAGGATCTCCTGTTTACGAGACAGGCGCTTTACCACTAAGCCACAGCGCCTTTTTGTACTATTACTACCTCCTTACTTTGAAAATTCAATTCTTTCTCTTTATCTCTACACATGTTCTTTCAGGCTGTAAAATAATGTATTCATAAAGTCCCAAAATAACAATATGTTGATCTGTAATGTTGCATCCTGTCACGGTCAAGTATTAGATGGCGAATGCACTAATATAGTTGTACGCCCAAAATAAACCAAACCCCTAATTTGGAGGTGGATAATCCAAGAGATATTTTCTGTAACAAAGAGGCACTGCTGGGATTTGGACCCAGGATCTCCTGTTTACAAGACAGGCGCTTTGACCGCTAAGCTACAGCGCCTCTCAATTTTCATTGTCTCTCGTGAATTTTGTTTTTGTGACCAAAGCAAACCAAAGCCATATGACCATATTTACCGTGTGTCCAATGCATATGGCTTGTGTCACATTCATGAATATTTGGCCCTTGAGATTTAATGAATGATTCAATGAGCACCGAAAAACACTTTCCGTCTGCTTCATTCCAAGTAGTGTAACCCAGATCATATCCTTTGAATGCAGGTTAAAACTTTTCTGCTCCAAGTGAGGCTTGAACTCACAACCTCGGCATCACTCTGCAGGTTACTGTCTTATAAGTACCGCGCGCTGACCGATTGCGCCACTGGAGCACAAAATGTGAATAATATCAAAATCATTAGCCATTATTCTTGAATTTTCTAAATGTATCTGTTACTATAACCAAACACTCTCCTCTGCTCTCTTTGTATTACTTGTAGTACCGATACCGTCCACTAGACTCCTAGTTACGTCGCGAGCTGCGTACACAATATCATCTTAATGTTTAATCTTAATGCACACGCATTTTCCGTGCTTTCCAATAGTTTAAAATAGTTTAATTCCACTGTTAAATAACCTGTTCGATACAAACATGCCACTTGTAAAAATGAAATAACATTTCTGTGAACTGATATTTTTGTTTAGTGAGCTTAGAGGATGTTCCCTGAAAGATTGAAAAGTGTCAATGAAGATGTCAGACTTACTATATTTGTAAATAATCACACACAATACACGGAATTTGTGCGTTTGTGTATTCCAAGTAACTCTGCTGCCCCCTGGTGGCCAGTACATAAATGACGTGGCCCCCACCATCCAAGTAGCCCATCCGTGCTCAAGAGTCTTTCTTTTAGGCTTTAATCTGTCAGTAGAAAGTGACAACGGTTGCTTTTAGGAACACCCAACCTCTATAAATTATAATTTTCTCAATCACTGTTCCTTATATAGATATCTACCAGTGGGCATCAGATACATCTAGTTTAACAAATCTAACTTATAAACACAAACTAACCCAAACCATTACTTCTGAGGTGGATAACTGTGAACTTTAAACTATCACCTAAGTCATTTTCAAGTACAAACCTGACCAAACATTTACTATTGAATGTAATTGAACGTGGTAACGACGAGAGCTGCATCTAAATAGATGCTCTATGTAACAAAGAGGCACTGCTGGGAGTTGAACCCAGGATCTCCTGTTTACTAGACAGGCGCTTTACCGCTAAGCCACAGCACCGCTCCTACAGTTTTTGTTTTTCTCAGATACTGTGCTCAGTAGTTTCCTTTCATTGTTCACAGGCGCTTTAAAATGTAGCCACAGCGCCCGTTTCTCCATCAGCGACCTCCTTACTTTTTAACTTCCAGTGTGTCATTTTATTTCTGCAAATGTTTATTCACGCTGTGAAAATATGCTTTCATAAAATCCCAAAGCGAAAACATGTTTAGTTGTCATGTTGCATGCTGTTTGTCCGCTTGTCACAGTCAGGTATTAGATTGGTAATGCCCTAATATAGTTTACGCCCAAACTAAACCAAACCCTTATTTCAGAGGTGGATAACACACCTTATTCAAGAGATAGTTTCCTTAACATAGAGGCACTGCTGGGATTTGGACCCAGGATCTCCTGTTTACGAGACAGGCGCTTTGACCGCTAAGCTACAGCGCCTCCTTCACCATCATTTGTTTTGCAAGAAGACAGTGGGATAGCAGATTGAAAAAGTACTAGATGAAAAACACTCAGTTTTCAACAGTTTTTTTTGCTAATAGCAAATTGATTTGACTCTTTTTTAAACCCCATAGATCCTCACAATGAGTTTGGGTGAGTAACTCTGAATATAAACGTAACTTTGTTTGAAAGAACAATGAAGAGGCCACTTTTGTGGTGGGATGTGAAACTAACTTTTTATTAGGTAGTCTTGTAATTTAGAGATAATCTCTGTATCAAAGAGGCACTGCTGGGATTTGAACCCAGGATCTCCTGTTTACGAGACAGGCGCTTTACCACTAAGCCACAGCGCCTTTTTGTACTATTACTACCTCCTTACTTTGAAAATTCAATTCTTTCTCTTTATCTCTACACATGTTCTTTCAGGCTGTAAAATAATGTATTCATAAAGTCCCAAAATAACAATATGTTGATCTGTAATGTTGCATCCTGTCACGGTCAAGTATTAGATGGCGAATGCACTAATATAGTTGTACGCCCAAAATAAACCAAACCCCTAATTTGGAGGTGGATAATCCAAGAGATATTTTCTGTAACAAAGAGGCACTGCTGGGATTTGGACCCAGGATCTCCTGTTTACAAGACAGGCGCTTTGACCGCTAAGCTACAGCGCCTCTCAATTTTCATTGTCTCTCGTGAATTTTGTTTTTGTGACCAAAGCAAACCAAAGCCATATGACCATATTTACCGTGTGTCCAAAGCATATGGCTTGTGTCACATTCATGAATATTTGGCCCTTGAGATTTAATGAATGATTCAATGAGCACCGAAAAACACTTTCCGTCTGCTTCATTCCAAGTAGTGTAACCCAGATCATATCCTTTGAATGCAGGTTAAAACTTTTCTGCTCCAAGTGAGGCTTGAACTCACAACCTCTGCATCACTCTGCAGGTTACTGTCTTATAAGTACCGCGCGCTGACCGATTGCGCCACTGGAGCACAAAATGTAAATAATATCAAAATCATTAGCCATTATTCTTGAATTTTCTAAATGTATCTGTTATTATAACCAAACACTCTCCTATGCTCTATTTGTATTACTTGTAGTATCGATACCGTCCACTAGACTTTTAGTTACGTCGCGAGCTGCGTACACAATATCATCTTAATGTTTAATCTTAATGCACACGCATTTTCCGTGCTTTCCAATAGTTTAAAATAGTTTAATTCCACTGTTAAATAACCTGTTGGATACAAACATGCCACTTGTAAAAATGAAATAACATTTCTGTGAACTGATATTTTTGTTTAGTGAGCTTAGAGGATGTTCCCTGAAAGATTGAAAAGTGTCAATGAAGATGTCAGACTTACTATATTTGTTAATAATCACACACAATACACGGAATTTGTGTGTTTGTGTATTCCAAGTAACTCTGCTGCCCCCTGGTGGCCAGTACATAAATGACGTGGCCCCCACCATCCAAGTAGCCCATCCGTGCTCAAGAGTCTTTCTTTTAGGCTTTAATCTGTCAGTAGAAAGTGAAAACGGTTGCTTTTAGGAACACCCAACCTCTATAAATGATAATTTTCTCATTCACTGTTCCTTATATAGATATTTACCAGTGGGCGTCAAATACATCTAGTTTAACAAATCTAACTTATAAACACAAACTAACCCAAACCATTACTTCTGAGGTGGATAACTGTCAACTTTAAACTATCACCTAAGTCATTTTCAAGTACAAACCTGACCAAACATTAACTATTGAATGTAATTGAACGTGGTAACGACGAGAGCAGCATCTAAATAGATGCTCTATGTAACAAAGAGGCACTGCTGGGAGTTGAACCCAGGATCTCCTGTTTACTAGACAGGCGCTTTACCGCTAAGCCACAGCACCACTCCCACAGTTTTTGTTTTTCTCAGATACTGTGCTCAGTAGTTTCCTTTCATTGTTCACAGGCGCTTTAAATTGTAGCCACAGCGCCCATTTCTCCATCCACTACCTCCTTACTTTTTAACTTCCGGTGTGTCATTTTATTTCTGCAAATGTTTATTCACGCTGTGAAAATATGCTTTCATAAAATCCCAAACGGAAAACATGTTCAGTTGTCATGTTGCATCCTGTTTGTCCGCTTGTCACAGTCAGGTTTTAGATTGGTAATACCCTAATATAATTTACGCCCAAACTAAACCAAACCCTTATTTCAGAGGTGGATAACACACCTGATTCAAGAGATAGTTTCCTTAACATAGAGGCACTGCTGGGATTTGGACCCAGGATCTCCTGTTTACAAGCACTTTGACCACTAAGCTACAGCGCCTCCTTCACCATCATTTGTGTTGCAAGAAGACAGTGGGTTAGCAGATTGAAAAAGTACTAGATCAAAAACACTCAGCTTTGCAACAGTTTTTTTGCTAATAGCAAATTGATTTGACTCTTTTTTAAACCCCATAGATCCTCACAATGAGTTTGGGTGAGTAACTCTGAATATAAACGTAACTGTGTTTGAAAGAACAATGAAGAGGCCACTTTTGTGGTGGGATGTGAAACTAACTTTTTATTAGGTAGTCTTGTAATTTGGAGATAATCTCTGTATCAAAGAGGCACTGCTGGGATTTGAACCCAGGATCTCCTGTTTACGAGACAGGCGCTTTACCACTAAGCCACAGCACCTTTTTGTACTATTACTACCTCCTTACTTTGAAAATTCAATTCTTTCTCTTTATCTCTACACATGTTCTTTCAGGCTGTGAAATAATGTATTCTTAAAGTCCCAAAATAACAATATGTTGATCTGTAATGTTGCATCCTGTCACGGTCAAGTATTAGATGGCGAATGCACTAATATAGTTGTACGCCCGAAATAAACCAAACCCCTAATTTGGAGGTGGATAATCCAAGAGATATTTTCTGTAACAAAGAGGCACTGCTGGGATTTGGACCCAGGATCTCCTGTTTACTAGACAGGCGCTTTACCGCTAAGCCACAGCACCGCTCATACAGTGTTTGTTTTTCTCAGATACTGTGCTCAGTAGTTTCCTTTCATTGTTCATAGGCGCTTTAAAATGTAGCCACAGCGCCCGTTTCTCCATCCACTACCTCCTTACTTTTTAACTTCCAGGGTGTCATTTTATTTCTGCAAATGTTTATTCACGCTGTGAAAATATGCTTTCATAAAATCCCAAAGCGAAAACATGTTTAGTTGTCATGTTGCATCCTGTTTGTCCGCTTGTCACAGTCAGGTTTTAGATTGGTAATACCCTAATATAGTTTACGCCCAAACTAAACCAAACCCTTATTTCAGAGGTGGATAACACACCTGATTCAAGAGATAGTTTCCTTAACATAGAGGCACTGCTGGGATTTGGACCCAGGATCTCCTGTTTACAAGACAGGCGCTTTGACCGCTAAGCTACAGCGCCTCCTTCACCATCATTTGTGTTGCAAGAAGACAGTGGGTTAGCAGATTGAAAAAGTACTAGATCAAAAACACTCAGCTTTGCAACAGTTTTTTTGCTAATAGCAAATTGATTTGACTCTTTTTTAAACCCCATACGTCCTCACAATGAGTTTGGGTGAGTAACTCTGAATATAAACGTAACTGTGTTTGAAAGAACAATGAAGAGGCCACTTTTGTGGTGGGATGTGAAACTAACTTTTTATTAGGTAGTCTTGTAATTTGGAGATAATCTCTGTATCAAAGAGGCACTGCTGGGATTTGAACCCAGGATCTCCTGTTTACGAGACAGGCGCTTTACCACTAAGCCACAGCGCCTTTTTGTACTATTACTACCTCCTTACTTTGAAAATGCAATTCTTTCTCTTTATCTCTACACATGTTCTTTCAGGCTGTGAAATAATGTATTCATAAAGTCCCAAAATAACAATATGTTGATCTGTAATGTTGCATCCTGTCACGGTCAAGTATTAGATGGGGAATGCACTAATATAGTTGTACGCCAAAAATAAACCAAACCCCTAATTTGGAGGTGGATAATCCAAGAGATATTTTCTGTAACAAAGAGGCACTGCTGGGATTTGGACCCAGGATCTCCTGTTTACAAGACAGGCGCTTTGACCGCTAAGCTACAGCGCCTCTCAATAGTTTTCTTTTCATTCGCTCTCCTGAATTTTTTTTTTGTGACCAAAGCAAACCAAAGCCATATGACCATATTTACCGTGTGTCCAATGCATATGGCTTGTGTCACATTCATGAATATTTGGCCCTTAAGATTTAATGAATGACTCAATGAGCAGCGAAAAACACTTTCCGTCTTCTTCATTCCAAGTAGTGTAACCCAGATCATATCCTTTGAATGCAGGTTGAAACTTCTCTGCTCCAGGTGAGGCTTGAACTCACAACCTCGGCATCACTCTGCAGGTTACTGTCTTATAAGTACCGCGCGCTGACCGATAGCACCACTGGAGCACAAAATGTCAATGATATCAAAATCATTAGCTATTATTCTTGAATTTTCTAAATGTATCTGTTATTATAATCAAACACTCTCCTATGCCCTATTTGTATTACTTGTAGTACCGATACCGTCCACTAGACTCCTAGTTACGTCGCGAGCTGCGTACACAATATCATCTTAATGTTTAATCTTAATGCACACGCATTTCCCGTGCTTTCCAATATTTTAAAATAGTTTAATTCCACGGTTAAATAACCTGTTGGATACAAACATGCCACTTGTAAAAATGAAATAAAATTTCTGTGAACTGATATTTTTGTTTAGTGAGCTTAGAGGATGTTCCCTGAAAGATTTAAAAGTGTCAATAAAGATGTCAGACTTACTATATTTGTTAATAATCACACACAATACACGGAATTTGTGTGTTTGTGTATTCCAAGTTACTCTGCTGCCCCCTGGTGGCCAGTACATAAATGACGTGGCCCCCACCATCCAAGTAGCCCATCCGTGCTCTAGAGTCTTTCTTTTAGGCTTTAATCTGTCAGTAGAAAGTGAAAACGGTTGCTTTTAGGAACACCCAACCTCTATAAATTATAATTTTCTCGTTCACTGTTCCTTATATAGATATTTACCAGTGGGCATCAGATACTAGTTTAACAAATCTAACTTATAAACACAAACTAACACAAACCATTACTTCTGAGGTGGATAACTGTGAACTTTAAACTATCACCTAAGTCATTTTCAAGTACAAACCTGACCAAACATTTACTATTGAATGTAATTGAACGTGGTAACGACGAGAGCTGCATCTAAATAGATGCTCTATGTAACAAAGAGGCACTGCTGGGAGTTGAACCCAGGATCTCCTGTTTACTAGACAGGCGCTTTACCGCTAAGCCACAGCACCACTCCTACAGTTTTTGTTTTTCTCAGATACTGTGCTCAGTAGTTTCCTTTCATTGTTCACAGGCGCTTTAAAATGTAGCCACAGCGCCCGTTCCTCCATCCACTACCTCCTTACTTTTTAACTTCCAGTGTGTCATTTTATTTCTGCAAATGTTTATTCACGCTGTGAAAATATGCTTTCATAAAATCCCAAAGCGAAAACATGTTCAGTTGTCATGTTGCATCCTGTTTGTCCGCTTGTCACAGTCAGGTATTAGATTGGTAATGCCCTAATATAGTTTACGGCCAAACTAAAGCAAACCCTTATTTCAGAGGTGGATAACACACCTGATTCAAGAGATAGTTTCCTTAACATAGAGGCACTGCTGGGATTTGGACCCAGGATCTCCTGTTTACAAGACAGGCGCTTTGACCGCTAAGCTACAGCGCCTCCTTCACCATCATTTGTGTTGCAAGAAGACAGTGGGATAGCAGATTGAAATAGTACTAGATCAAAAACACTCAGCTTTGCAACAGTTTTTTTGCTAATAGCAAATTGATTTGACTCTTTTTTAAACCCCATACGTCCTCACAATGAGTTAGGGTGAGTAACTCTGAATATAAACGTAACTGTGTTTGAAAGAACAATGAAGAGGCCACTTTTGTGGTGGGATGTGAAACTAACTGTTTATTAGGTAGTCTTGTAATTTAGAGATAATCTCTGTATCAAAGAGGCACTGCTGGGATTTGAACCCAGGATCTCCTGTTTACGAGACAGGCACTTTACCACTAAGCCACAGCGCCTTTTTGTACTATTACTACCTCCTTACTTTGAAAATTCAATTCTTTCTCTTTATCTCTACACATGTTCTTTCAGGCTGTAAAATAATGTATTCATAAAGTCCCAAAATAACAATATGTTCATCTGTAATGTTGCATCCTGTCACGGTCAAGTATTAGATGGCGAATGCACTAATATAGTTGTACGCCCAAAATAAACCAAACCCCTAATTTGGAGGTGGATAATCCAAGAGATATTTTCTGTAACAAAGAGGCACTGCTGGGATTTGGACCCAGGATCTCCTGTTTACAAGACAGGCGCTTTGACCGCTAAGCTACAGCGCCTCTCAATAGTTTTCTTTTCATTCTCACTCGTGAATTTTTTTGTTGTGACCAAAGCAAACCAAAGCCATATGACCATATTTACCGTGTGTCCAATGCATATGGCTTGTGTCACATTCATGAATATTTGGCCCTTGAGATTTAATGAATGACTCAATGAGCACCGAAAAACACTTCCCGTCTGCTTCATTCCAAGTAGTGTAACCCAGATCATATCCTTTGAATGCAGGTTAAAAGTGATCTGCTCCAGGTGAGGCTTGAACTCACAACCTCGGCATCACTCTGCAGGTTACTGTCTTATAAGTACCGCGCGCTGACCGATTGCGCCACTGGAGCACAAAATGTAAATAATATCAAAATCATTAGCCATTATTCTTGAATTTTCTAAATGTATCTGTTATTATAACCAAACACTCTCCGATGCTCTATTTGTATTACTTGTAGTACCGATATCGTCCACTAGACTCCTAGTTACGTCGCGAGCTGCGTACACAATATCATCTTAATGTTTAATCTTAATGCACACACATTTTCCGTGCTTTCCAATAGTTTAAAATAGTTGAATTCCACTGTTAAATAACCTGTTGGATACAAACATGCCAATTGTAAAAATGAAATAACATTTCTGTGAACTGATATTTTTGTTTAGTGAGCTTAGAAGATGTTCTCTGAAAGATTGAAAAGTGTCAATGAAGATGTCAGACTTGCTATATTTGTTAATAATCACACACAATACACGGAATTTGTGTGTTTGTGTATTCCAAGTAACTCTGCTGCCCCCTGGTGGCCAGTACATAAATGAAGTGGCCCCCACCATCCAAGTAGCCCATCCGTGCTCAAGAGTCTTTCTTTTAGGCTTTAATCTGTCAGTAGAAAGTGAAAACGGTTGCTTTTAGGAACACGCAACCTCTATAAATTATAATTTTGTCAATCACTGTTCCTTATATAGATATTTACCAGTGGGCATCAGATACATCTAGTTTAACAAATCTAACTTATAAACTCAAACTAACCCAAACCATTAATTCTGAGGTGGATAACTGTGAACTTTAAACTATCACCTAAGTCATTTTCAAGTACAAACCTGACCAAACATTTACTATTGAATGTAATTGAACGTGGTAACGACGAGAGCTGCATCTAAATAGATGCTCTATGTAACAAAGAGGCACTGCTGGGATTTGGACCCAGGATCTCCTGTTTACGAGACAGGCGCTTTACCACTAAGCCACAGCGCCTTTTTGTACTATTACTACCTCCTTACTTTGAAAAAACCTCGGCATCACTCTGCAGATTACTGTCTTATAAGTACCGCGCGCTGACCGATTGCGCCACTGGATCACAAAATGTCAATAATATCAAAATTATTAGTCATTATTCTTGAATTTTCTAAATGTATCTGTTATTTTAACCAAACACTCTCCTATGCTCTATTTGTATTACTTGTAGTACCGATACCGTCCACTAGACTCCTAGTTACATCGCGAGCTGCGTACACAATATCATCTTCATGTTTAATCTTAATGCACACGCATTTTCCGTGCTTTCCAATAGTTTAAAATATTTTAATTCCACTGTTAAATAACCTGTTCGATACAAACATGCCACTTGTAAAAATGAAATAACATTTCTGTGAACTGATATTTGTTTAGTGAGCTTAGAGGATGTTCCCTGAAAGATTGAAAAATGTCAATAAAGATGTCAAACTTAGTATATTTGTTAATAATCACACACAATACACGGAATTTGTGTGTTTGTGTGTTCCAAGTAACTCTGCTGCCCCCTGGTGGCCAATACATAAATGACGTGGCCCCCACCATCCAAGTAGCCCATCCGTGCTCAAGAGTCTTTCTTTTAGGCTTTAATCTGTCAGTAGAAAGTGAAAACGGTTGCTTTTAGGAACACCCAACCTCTATAAATTATGAGTTTCTCAATCACTGTTCCTTATATAGATATTTACCAGTGGGCATCAGAAACATCTAGTTTAACAAATCTAACTTATAAACACAAACTAACCCAAACCATTACTTCTGAGGTGGATAACTGTCAACTTTAAACTATCACCTAAGTCATTTTCAAGTACAAACCTTAACTATTGAATGTAATTGAACGTGGTAACGACGAGAGCTGCATCTGCATAGATACTCCATGTAACAAAGAGGCACTGCTGGGAGTTGAACCCAGGATCTCCTGTTTACTAGACAGGCGCTTTACCGTTAAGCCACAGCACCGCTCCTACAGTTTTTGTTTTTCTCAGATAATGTGCTCAGTAGTTTCCTTTCATTGTTCACAGGCGCTTTAAAATGTAGCCACAGCGCCCGTTTCTCCATCCACTACCTCCTTACTTTTTAACTTCCAGTGTGTCATTTTATTTATTGTCACAGTCAGGTATTAGATTGGTAATGCCCTAATATAGTTTACGCCCAAACTAAACCAAACCCTTATTTCAGAGGTGGATAACACACCTGATTCAAGAGATAGTTTCCTTAACATAGAGGCACTGCTGGGATTTGGACCCAGGATCTCCTGTTTACAAGACAGGCGCTTTGACCGCTAAGCTACAGCGCCTCCTTCACCAGCATTTGTGTTGCAAGAAGACAGTGGGATAACAGATTGAAAAAGTACTAGATCAAAAACACTCAGCTTTGCAACAGTTTTTTTGCTAATAGCAAATTGATTTGACTCTTTTTTAAACCCCATACATCCTCACGATGAGTTTGGGTGAGTAACTCTGAATATAAACGTAACTTTGTTTGAAAGAACAATGAAGAGGCCACTTTTGTGGTGGGATGTGAAAGTAACTTTTTATTAGGTAGTCTTGTAATTTGGAGATAATCTCTGTATCAAAGAGGCACTGCTAGGATTTGAACCCAGGATCTCCTGTTTGCGAGACAGGCGCTTTACCACTAAGCCACAGCACCTTTTTGTACTATTACTACCTCCTTACTTTGAAAATTCAATTATTTCTCTTTATCTCTACACATGTTCTTTCAGGCTGTGAAATAATGTATTCATAAAGTCCCAAAATAACAATATGTGGATCTGTAATGTTGCATCCTGTCACGGTCAAGTATTAGATGGCGAATGCACTAATATAGTTGTACGCCCAAAATAAACCAAACCCCTAATTTGGAGGTGGATAATCCAAGAGATATTTTCTGTAACAAAGAGGCACTGCTGGGATTTGGACCCAGGATCTCCTGTTTACAAGACAGGCGCTTTGACCGCTAAGCTACAGCGCCTCTCAATAGTTTTCTTTTCATTCTCTCTCGTGAATTATGTTTTTGTGACCAAAGCAAACCAAAGCCATATGACCATATTTACCGTGTGTCCAATGCATATGGCTTGTCTCACATTCATGAATATTTGGCCCTTGAGATTTAATGAATGACTCAATGAGAACCGAAAAACCCTTTCCGTCTGCTTCATTCCAAGTAGTGTAACCCAGATCATATCCTTTGAATGCAGGTTAAAAGTTCTCTGCTCCAGGTGAGGCTTGAACTCACAACCTCGGCATCACTCTGCAGGTTACTGTCTTATAAGTACCGCGCGCTGACCGATTGCGCCACTGGAGCACAAAATGTCAATGATATCAAAATCATTAGCCATTATTCTTGAATTTTCTAAATGTATCTGTTATTATAACCAAACACTCTCCTATGCTCTATTTGTATTACTTGTAGTACCGATACCGTCCACTAGAATCCTAGTTACGTCGCGAGCTGCGTACACAATATCATCTTAATGTTTAATCTTAATGCACACGCATTTTCCGTGCTTTCCAATCGTTTAAAATAGTTTAATTCCACTGTTAAATAACCTGTTCGATACAAACATGCCACTTGTAAAAATGAAATAACATTTCTGTGAACTGATATTTTTGTTTAGTGAGCTTCGAGGATGTTCCCTGAAAGATTGAAAAGTGTCAATGAAGATGTCAGACTTACTATATTTGTTAATAATCACACACAATACACGGAATTTGTGTGTTTGTGTATTCCAAGTAACTCTGCTGCCCCCTGGTGGCCAGTACATAAATGGCGTGGCCCCCACCATCCAAGTAGCCCATCCCTGCTCTAGAGTCTTTCTTTTAGGCTTTAATATGTCAGTAGAAAGTGAAAACGGTTGCTTTTAGGAACACCCAACCTCTATAAATGATAATTTTCTCATTCACTGTTCCTTATATAGATATTTACCAGTGGGCATCAGATACATCTAGTTTAACAAATCTAACTTATAAACACAAACTAACCCAAAGCATTACTTCTGAGGTGGATAACTGTGAACTTTAAACTATCACCTAAGTCATTTTCAAGTACAAACCTGACCAAACATTTACTATTGAATGTAATTGAACGTGGTAACGACGAGAGCTGCATCTAAATAGATGCTCTATGTAACAAAGAGGCACTGCTGGGAGTTGAACCCAGGATCTCCTGTTTACTAGACAGGCGCTTTACCGCTAAGCCACAGCACCACTCCTGCAGTTTTTGTTTTTCTCAGATACTGTGCTCAGTAGTTTCCTTTCATTGTTCCAAGGCGCTTTAAAATGTAGCCACAGCGCCCGTTTCTCCATCCACTACCTCCTTACTTTTTAACTTCCGGTGTGTCATTTTATTTCTGCAAATGTTTATTCACGCTGTGAAAATATGCTTTCATAAAATCCCAAATGGAAAACATGTTTAGTTGTCATGTTGCATCCTGTTTATCCGCTTGTCACAGTCAGGTATTAGATTGGTAATGCCCTAATATAGTTTACGGCCAAACTAAACCAAACCCTTATTTCAGAGGTGGATAACACACCTGATTCAAGAGATAGTTTCCTTAACATAGAGGCACTGCTGGGATTTGGACCCAGGATCTCCTGTTTACAAGACAGGCGCTTTGACCGCTAAGCTACAGCACCTCCTTCACCATCATTTGTGTTGCAAGAACACAGTGGGATAGCAGATTGAAAAAGTACTAGATCAAAAACACTCAGCTTTGCAACAGTATTTTTGATAAAAGGAAATTGATTTGAGTTTGGATGAGTAACTCTGAATAGAAATGTAACTTTGTTTGAAAGAACAATGAAGAGGCCACTTTTGTGGTGGGATGTGAAACTAACTTTTTATTAGGTAGTCTTGTAATTTGGAGATAATCTCTGTATCAAAGAGGCACTGCTGGGAATTGAACCCAGGATCTCCTGTTTACGAGACAGGCGCTTTACCACTAAGCCACAGCGCCTTTTTGTACTATTACTACCTCCTTACTTTGAAAAAACCTCGGCATCACTCTGCAGATTACTGTCTTATAAGTACCGCGCGCTGACCGATTGCGCCACTGGATCACAAAATGTGAATAATATCAAAATCATTAGCCATTATTCTTGAATTTTCTAAATGTATCTGTTATTTTAACCAAACACTCTCCTATGCTCTATTTGTATTACTTGTAGTACCGATACCGTCCACTAGACTCCTAGTTACGTCGCGAGCTGCGTACACAATATCATCTTAATGTTTAATCTTAATGCACACGCATTTTCCGTGCTTTCCAATAGTTTAAAATATTTTAATTCCACTGTTAAATAACCTGTTCGATACAAACATGCCACTTGTAAAAATGAAATAACATTTCTGTGAACTGATATTTGTTTAGTGAGCTTAGAGGATGTTCCCTGAAAGATTGAAAAATGTCAATAAAGATGTCAAACTTAGTATATTTGTTAATAATCACACACAATACACGGAATTTGTGTGTTTGTGTGTTCCAAGTAACTCTGCTGCCCCCTGGTGGCCAATACATAAATGACGTGGCCCCCACCATCCAAGTAGCCCATCCGTGCTCAAGAGTCTTTCTTTTAGGCTTTAATCTGTCAGTAGAAAGTGAAAACGGTTGCTTTTAGGAACACCCAACCTCTATAAATTATGAGTTTCTCAATCACTGTTCCTTATATAGATATTTACCAGTGGGCATCAGAAACATCTAGTTTAACAAATCTAACTTATAAACACAAACTAACCCAAACCATTACTTCTGAGGTGGATAACTGTCAACTTTAAACTATCACCTAAGTCATTTTCAAGTACAAACCTTAACTATTGAATGTAATTGAACGTGGTAACGACGAGAGCTGCATCTACATAGATACTCTATGTAACAAAGAGGCACTGCTGGGAGTTGAACCCAGGATCTCCTGTTTACTAGACAGGCGCTTTACCGTTAAGCCACAGCACCACTCCTACAGTTTTTGTTTTTCTCAGATAATGTGCTCAGTAGTTTCCTTTCATTGTTCACAGGCGCTTTAAAATGTAGCCACAGCGCCCGTTTCTCCATCCACTACCTCCTTACTTTTTAACTTCCAGTGTGTCATTTTATTTATTGTCACAGTCAGGTATTAGATTGGTAATGCCCTAATATAGTTTACGCCCAAACTAAACCAAACCCTTATTTCAGAGGTGGATAACACACCTGATTCAAGAGATAGTTTCCTTAACATAGAGGCACTGCTGGGATTTGGACCCAGGATCTCCTGTTTACAAGACAGGCGCTTTGACCGCTAAGCTACAGCGCCTCCTTCACCATCATTTGTGTTGCAAGAAGACAGTGGGATAACAGATTGAAAAAGTACTAGATCAAAAACACTCAGCTTTGCAACAGTTTTTTTGCTAATAGCAAATTGATTTGACTCTTTTTTAAACCCCATACATCCTCACGATGAGTTTGGGTGAGTAACTCTGAATATAAACGTAACTTTGTTTGAAAGAACAATGAAGAGGCCACTTTTGTGGTGGGATGTGAAAGTAACTTTTTATTAGGTAGTCTTGTAATTTGGAGATAATCTCTGTATCAAAGAGGCACTGCTAGGATTTGAACCCAGGATCTCCTGTTTACGAGACAGGCGCTTTACCACTAAGCCACAGCACCTTTTTGTACTATTACTACCTCCTTACTTTGAAAATTCAATTATTTCTCTTTATCTCTACACATGTTCTTTCAGGCTGTGAAATAATGTATTCATAAAGTCTCAAAATAACAATATGTGGATCTGTAATGTTGCATCCTGTCACGGTCAAGTATTAGATGGCGAATGCACTAATATAGTTGTACGCCCAAAATAAACCAAACCCCTAATTTGGAGGTGGATAATCCAAGAGATATTTTCTGTAACAAAGAGGCACTGCTGGGATTTGGACCCAGGATCTCCTGTTTACAAGACAGGCGCTTTGACCGCTAAGCTACAGCGCCTCTCAATAGTTTTCTTTTCATTCTCTCTCGTGAATTTTGTTTTTGTGACCAAAGCAAACCAAAGCCATATGACCATATTTACCGTGTGTCCAATGCATATGGCTTGTGTCACATTCATGAATATTTGGCCCTTGAGATTTAATGAATGACTCAATGAGAACCGAAAAACCCTTTCCGTCTGCTTCATTCCAAGTAGTGTAACCCAGATCATATCCTTTGAATGCAGGTTAAAAGTTCTCTGCTCCAGGTGAGGCTTGAACTCACAATCTCGGCATCACTCTGCAGGTTACTGTCTTATAAGTACCGCGCGCTGACCGATTGCGCCACTGGAGCACAAAATGTCAATGATATCAAAATCATTAGCCATTATTCTTGAATTTTCTAAATGTATCTGTTATTATAACCAAACACTCTCCTATGCTCTATTTGTATTACTTGTAGTACCGATACCGTCCACTAGAATCCTAGTTACGTCGCGAGCTGCGTACACAATATCATCTTAATGTTTAATCTTAATGCACACGCATTTTCCGTGCTTTCCAATAGTTTAAAATAGTTTAATTCCACTGTTAAATAACCTGTTCGATACAAACATGCCACTTGTAAAAATGAAATAACATTTCTGTGAACTGATATTTTTGTTTAGTGAGCTTCGAGGATGTTCCCTGAAAGATTAAAAAGTGTCAATGAAGATGTCAGACTTACTATATTTGTTAATAATCACACACAATACACGGAATTTGTGTGTTTGTGTATTCCAAGTAACTCTGCTGCCCCCTGGTGGCCAGTACATAAATGACGTGGCCCCCACCATCCAAGTAGCCCATCCGGCTCAAGAGTCTTTCTTTTAGGCTTTAATCTGTCAGTAGAAAGTGAAAACGGTTGCTTTTAGGAACACCCAACTTCTATAAATTATAATTTTCCCATTCACTGTTCCTTATATAGATATTTACCAGTGGGCATCAGATACATCTAGTTTAATAAATCTAACTTATAAACACAAACTAACCCAAACCATTACTTCTGAGGTGGATAACTGTGAACTTTAAACTATAACCTAAGTCCTTTTCAAGTACAAACCTGACCAAACATTTACGATTGAATGTCATTGAACGTGGTAACGACGAGAGCTGCATCTAAATAGATGCTCTATGTAACAAAGAGGCACTGCTGGGAGTTGAACCCAGGATCTCCTGTTTACTAGACAGGCGCTTTACCGCTAAGCCACAGCACCGCTCCTACAGTTTTCGTTTTTCTCAGATACTGTGCTCAGTAGTTTCCTTTCATTGTTCACAGGCGCTTTAAAATGTAGCCACAGCGCCCGTTCCTCCATCCACTACCTCCTTACTTTTTAACTTCCAGTGTGTCTTTTTATTTATTGTCACAGTCAGGTATTAGATTGGTAATGCCCTAATATAGTTTACGCCCAAACTAAACCAAACCCTTATTTCAGAGGTGGATAACACACCTGATTCAAGAGATAGTTTCCTTAACATAGAAGCACTGCTGGGATTTGGACCCAGGATCTCCTGTTTACAAGACAGGCGCTTTGACCGCTAAGCTACAGCGCCTCGTTCACCATCATTTGTGTTGCAAGAAGACAGTGGGATAACAGATTGAAAAAGTACTAGATCAAAAACACTCAGCTTTGCAACAGTTTTTTTGCTAATAGCAAATTGATTTGACTCTTTTTTAAACCCCATACATCCTCACGATGAGTTTGGGTGAGTAACTCTGAATATAAACGTAACTTTGTTTGAAAGAACAATGAAGAGGCCACTTTTGTGGTGGGATGTGAAAGTAACTTTTTATTAGGTAGTCTTGTAATTTGGAGATAATCTCTGTATCAAAGAGGCACTGCTGGGATTTGAACCCAGGATCTCCTGTTTACGAGACAGGCGCTTTACCACTAAGCCACAGCGCCTTTTTGTACTATTACTACCTCCTTACTTTGAAAATTCAATTATTTTTCTTTATCTCTACACATGTTCTTTCAGGCTGTGAAATAATGTATTCATAAAGTCCCAAAATAACAATATGTTGATCTGTAATGTTGCATCCTGTCACGGTCAAGTATTAGATGGAGAATGCACTAATATAGTTGTACGCCCAAAATAAACCAAACCCCTAATTTGGAGGTGGATAATCCAAGAGATATTTTCTGTAACTAAGAGGCACTGCTGGGATTTGGACCCAGGATCTCCTGTTTACAAGACAGGCGCTTTGACCGCTAAGCTACAGCACCTCTCAATAGCTTTCTTTTCATTCTCTCTCGTGAATTTTTTTTTTGTGACCAAAGCAAACCAAAGCCATATGACCATATTTACCGTGTGTCCAATGCATATAGCTTGTGTCACATTGATGAATATTTGGCCCTTGAGATTTAATGAATGACTCAATGAGCACCGAAAAACACTTTCCGTCTGCTTCATTCCAAGTAGTGTAACCCAGATCATATCCTTTGAATGCAGGTTAAAAGTTCTCTGCTCTAGGTGAGGCTTGAACTCACAACCTCGGCATCACTCTGCAGGTTACTGTCTTATAAGTACCGCGCGCTGACCGATTGCGCCACTGGAGCACAAAATGTGAATAATATCAAAATCATTAGCCATTATTCTTGAATTTTCTAAATGTATCTGTTATTATAACCAAACACTCTCCTATGCTCTATTTGTATTACTTGTAGTACCGATACCGTCCACTAGACTCCTAGTTACGTCGCGCGCTGGGTATACAATATCATCTTAAGGTTTAATCTTAATGCACACGCATTTTCCGTGCTTTCCAATAGTTTAAAATAGTTTAATTCCACTGTTAAATAACCTGTTCGATACAAACATGCCACTTGTAAAAATGAAATAACATTTCTGTGAACTGATATTTTTGTTTAGTGAGCTTAGAGGATGTTCCCTGAAAGATTGAAAAGTGTCAATAAAGATGTCAGACTCGCTATATTTGTTAATAATCACACACAATACACGCAATTTGTGTGTTTGTGTATTCCAAGTAACTCTGCTGCCCCCTGGTGGCCAGTACATAAATGACATGGCCCCCACCATCCAAGTAGCCCATCCGTGCTCAAGAGTCTTTCTTTTAGGCTTTAATCTGTCAGTAGAAAGTGAAAACGGTTGCTTTTAGGAACACCCAACCTCTATAAATTATAATTTTTTCAATCACTGTTCCTTATATAGATATTTACCAGTGGGCATCAGATACATCTAGTTTAACAAATCTAACTTATAAACACAAACTAACCCAAACCATTACTTCTGAGGTGGATAACTGCAAACTTTAAACTATCACCTAAGTCATTTTCAAGTACAAACCTGACCAAACATTTACTATTGAATGTAATTGAACGTGGTAACGACGATAGCTGCATCTAAATAGATGCTCTATGTAACAAAGAGGCACTGCTGGGAGTTGAACCCAGGATCTCCTGTTTACAAGACAGGCGCTTTGACCGCTAAGCTACAGCGCATGCTTCGCCATCATTTGTGTTGCAAGAAGACAGTGGGATAGCAGATTGAAAAAGTACTAGATCAAAAACACTCAGCTTTGCAACAGTTTTTTTGCTAATAGCAAATTGATTTGACTCTTTTTTAAACCCCATACGTCCTCACAATGAGTTTGGGTGAGTAACTCTGTATATAAACGTAACTTTGTTTGAAAGAACAATGAAGAGGCCACTTTTGTGGTGGGATGTGAAACTAACTTTTTATTAGGTAGTCTTGTAATTTGGAGATAATCTCTGTATCAAAGAGGCACTGCTGGGATTTGAACCCAGGATCTCCTGTTTACGAGACAGGCGCTTTACCACTAAGCCACAGCACCTTTTTGTACTATTACTACCTCCTTACTTTGAAAATTCAATTCTTTCTCTTTATCTCTACACATGTTCTTTCAGGCTGTGAAATAATGTATTCATAAAGTCCCAAAATAACAATATGTTGATCTGTAATGTTGCATCCTGCCAGGTCAAGTATTAGATGGGGAATGCACTAATATAGTTGTACGCCCAAAATAAACCAAACCCCTAATTTGGAGGTGGATAATCCAAGAGATATTTTCTGTAACAAAGAGGCACTGCTGGGATTTGGACCCAGGATCTCCTGTTTACAAGACAGGCGCTTTGACCGCTAAGCTACAGCGCCTCTCAATAGCTTTCTTTTCATTCTCTCTCGTGAATTTTTTTTTTGTGACCAAAGCAAACCAAAGCCATATGACCATATTTACCGTGTGTCCAATGCATAGGGCTTGTGTCACATTGATGAATATTTGGCCCTTGAGATTGAATGAATGACTCAATGAGCACCGAAAAACCCTTTCCGTCTGCTTCATTCCAAGTAGTGTAACCCAGATCATATCCTTTGAATGCAGGTTAAAAGTTCTCTGCTCTAGGTGAGGCTTGAACTCACAACCTCGGCATCACTCTGCAGGTTACTGTCTTATAAGTACCGCGCGCTGACCGATTGCGCCACTGGAGCACAAAATGTGAATAATATCAAAATCATTAGCCATTATTCTTGAATTTTCTAAATGTATCTGTTATTATAACCAAACACTCTCCTATGCTCTATTTGTATTACTTGTAGTACCGATACCGTCCACTAGACTCCTAGTTACGTCGCGCGCTGGGTATACAATATCATCTTAAGGTTTAATCTTAATGCACACGCATTTTCCGTGCTTTCCAATAGTTTAAAATAGTTTAATTCCACTGTTAAATAACCTGTTCGATACAAACATGCCACTTGTAAAAATGAAATAACATTTCTGTGAACTGATATTTTTGTTTAGTGAGCTTAGAGGATGTTCCCTGAAAGATTGAAAAGTGTCAATGAAGATGTCAGACTTACTATATTTGTTAATAATCACACACAATACACGGAATTTGTGTTTTGGTATTCCAAGTAACTCTGCTGCCCCCTGGTGGCCAGTACATAAATGACGTGGCCCCCACCATCCAAGTAGCCCATCCCTGCTCAAGAGTCTTTCTTTTAGGCTTTAATCTGTCAGTAGAAAGTGAAAACGGTTGCCTTTCGGAACACCCAACCTCTATAAATTATGAGTTTCTCAATCACTGTTCCTTATATAGATATTTACCAGTGGGCATCAGATACATCTAGTTTAACAAATCTAACTTATAAACACAAACTAACCCAAACCATTACTTCTGAGGTGGATAACTGTGAACTTTAAACTATCACCTAAGTCATTTTCAAGTACAAACCTTAACTATTGAATGTAATTGAACGTGGTAACGACGAGAGCTGCATCTAAATAGATGCTCTATGTAACAAAGAGGCACTGCTGGGAGTTGAACCCAGGATCTCCTGTTTACTAGACAGGCGCTTTACCGCTAAGCCACAGCACCGCTCCTACAGTTTTGTTTTTTCTCAGATACTGTGCTCAGTAGTTTCCTTTCATTGTTCACAGGCGCTTTAAAATGTAGCCACAGCGCCCGTTTCTCCATCCACTACCTCCTTACTTTTTAACTTCCGGTGTGTCATTTTATTTCTGCAAATGTTTATTCACGCTGTGAAAATATGCTTTCATAAAATCCCAAACGGAAAACATGTTTAGTTGTCATGTTGCATCCTGTTTGTCCGCTTGTCACAGTCAGGTATTAGATTGGTAATGCCCTAATATAGTTTACGCCCAAACTAAACCAAACCCTTATTTCAGAGGTGGATAACACACCTGATTCAAGAGATAGTTTCCTTAACATAGAGGCACTGCTGGGATTTGGACCCAGGATCTCCTGTTTACAAGACAGGCGCTTTGACCGCTAAGCTACAGCGTCTCCTTCACCATCATTTGTGTTGCAAGAAGACAGTGGGATAGCAGATTGAAAAAGTACAAGATCAAAAACACTCAGCTTTGCAACAGTTTTTTTGCTAAAAGAAAATGGATTTGAGTTTGGGTGAGTAACTCTGAATATAAACGTAACTTTGTTTGAAAGAACAATGAAGAGGCCACTTTTGTGGTGGGATGTGAAACTATCTTTTTATTAGGTAGTCTTGTAATTTGGAGATAATCTCTGTATCAAAGAGGCACTGCTGGGATTTGAACCCAGGATCTCCTGTTTACGAGACAGGCGCTTTACCACAAAGCCACAGCACCTTTTTGTACTTTTATTACCTCCTTACTTTGAAAATTCAATTCTTTCTCTTTATCTCTACACATGTTCTTTCAGGCTGTAAAATAATGTATTCATAAAGTCCCAAAATAACAATATGTTGATCTGTAATGTTGCATCCTGTCACGGTCAAGTATTAGATTGCGAATGCACTAATATAGTTGTACGCCCAAAATAAACCAAACCCCTAATTTGGAGGTGGATAATCCAAGAGATATTTTCTGTAACAAAGAGGCACTGCTGGGATTTGGACCCAGGATCTCCTGTTTACAAGACAGGCGCTTTGACCGCTAAGCTACAGCACCTCTCAATAGTTTTCTTTTCATTCTCTCTCGTGAATTTTGTTTTTGTGACCAAAGCAAACCAAAGCCATATGACCATATTTACCGTGTGTCCAATGCATATGGCTTGTGTCACATTCATCAATATTTGACCCTTGAGATTTAATGAATGACTCAATGAGCACCGAAAAACACTTTCCGTCTGCTTCATTCCAAGTAGTGTAACCCAGATCATATCCTTTGAATGCAGGTTAAAACTTCACTGCTCCAGGTGAGGCTTGAACTCACAACCTCGGCATCACTCTGCAGGTTACTGTTTTATAAGTACCGCGCGGTGACCGATTGCGCCACTGGAGCACAAAATGTGAATAATATCAAAATGATTAGCCATTATTCTTGAATTTTCTAAATGTATCTGTTATTATAACCAAACACTCTCCTATGCTCTATTTGTATTACTTGTAGTACCGATACCGTCCACTAGACTCCTAGTTACGTCGCGAGCTGCGTACACAATATCATCTTAATGTTTAATCTTAATGCACACACATTTTCCGTGCTTTCCAATAGTTTAAAATAGTTTAATTCAACGGTTAAATAACCTGTTCGATACAAACATGCCACTTGTAAAAATGAAATAACATTTCTGTGAACTGATATTTTTGTTTAGTGAGCTTAGAGGATGTTCCCTGAAAGATTGAAAAGTGTCAATGAAGATGTCAGACTTACTATATATTTTTTAATAATCACACACAATACACGGAATTTGTGTGTTTGTGTATTCCAAGTAACTCTGCTGCCCCCTGGTGGCCAGTACATAAATGACGTGGCCCCCACCATCAAAGTAGCCCATCCGTGCTCAAGAGTCTTTCTTTTAGGCTTTAATCTGTCAGTAGAAAGTGAAAACGGTTGCTTTTAGGAACACCCAACCTCTATAAATTATAATTTTCTCAATCACTGTTCCTTATATATATATTTACCAGTGGGCATCAGATACATCTAGTTTAACAAATCTAACTTATAAACACAAACTAACCCAAACCATTACTTCTGAGGTGGATAACTGTGAACTTTAAACTATCACCTAAGTCATTTTCAAGTACAAACCTTAACTATTGAATGTAATTGAACGTGGTAACGAGGAGAGCTGCATCTAAATAGATGCTCTATGTAACAAAGAGGCACTGCTGGGAGTTGAACCCAGGATCTCCTGTTTACTAGACAGGCGCTTTACCGTTAAGCCACAGCACCGCTCCTACAGTTTTTGTTTTTCTCAGATACTGTGCTCAGTAGTTTCCTTTCATTGTTCACAGGCGCTTTAAAATGTAGCCACAGCGCCCGTTCCTCCATCCACTACCTCCTTACTTTTTAACTTCCAGTGTGTCATTTTATTTCTGCAAATGTTTATTCACGCTGTGAAAATATGCTTTCATAAAATCCCAAAGCGAAAACATGTTCAGTTGTCATGTTGCATCCTGTTTGTCCGCTTGTCACAGTCAGGTATTAGATTGCTAATGCCCTAATATAGTTTACGCCCAAACTAAACCAAACCCTTATTTCAGAGGTGGATAACACACCTGATTCAAGAGATAGTTTCCTTAACATAGAGGCACTGCTGGGATTTGGACCCAGGATCTCCTGTTTACAAGACAGGCGCTTTGACCGCTAAGCTACAGCGTCGCCTTCACCATCGTTTGTGTTGCAAGAAGACAGCGGGATAGGAGATTGAAAAAGTACTAGATCAAAAACACTCAGCTTTGCAACAGTTTTTTTGCTAATAGGAAATTAATTTGACTCTTTTTTTAAACCCTATACATCCTCACAATGAGTTTGGGTGAGTAACTCTGAATATAAACGTAACTTTGTTTGAAAGAACAATGAAGAGGCCACTTTTGTGGTGGGATGTGAAACAAACTTTTTATTAGGTAGTCTTGTAATTTGGAGATAATCTCTGTATCAAAGAGGCACTGCTGGGATTTGAACCCAGGATCTCCTGTTTACGAGACAGGCGCTTTACCACTAAGCCACAGCGCCTTTTTGTACTATTACTACCTCCTTACTTTGAAAATTCAATTATTTTTCTTTATCTCTACACATGTTCTTTCAGGCTGTGAAATAATGTATTCATAAAGTCCCAAAATAACAATATGTTGATCTGTAATGTTGCATCCTGTCACGGTCAAGTATTAGATGGAGAATGCACTAATATAGTTGTACGCCCAAAATAAACCAAACCCCTAATTTGGAGGTGGATAATCCAAGAGATATTTTCTGTAACTAAGAGGCACTGCTGGGATTTGGACCCAGGATCTCCTGTTTACAAGACAGGCGCTTTGACCGCTAAGCTACAGCACCTCTCAATAGCTTTCTTTTCATTCTCTCTCGTGAATTTTTTTTTTGTGACCAAAGCAAACCAAAGCCATATGACCATATTTACCGTGTGTCCAATGCATATAGCTTGTGTCACATTGATGAATATTTGGCCCTTGAGATTTAATGAATGACTCAATGAGCACCGAAAAACACTTTCCGTCTGCTTCATTCCAAGTAGTGTAACCCAGATCATATCCTTTGAATGCAGGTTAAAAGTTCTCTGCTCTAGGTGAGGCTTGAACTCACAACCTCGGCATCACTCTGCAGGTTACTGTCTTATAAGTACCGCGCGCTGACCGATTGCGCCACTGGAGCACAAAATGTGAATAATATCAAAATCATTAGCCATTATTCTTGAATTTTCTAAATGTATCTGTTATTATAACCAAACACTCTCCTATGCTCTATTTGTATTACTTGTAGTACCGATACCGTCCACTAGACTCCTAGTTACGTCGCGCGCTGGGTATACAATATCATCTTAAGGTTTAATCTTAATGCACACGCATTTTCCGTGCTTTCCAATAGTTTAAAATAGTTTAATTCCACTGTTAAATAACCTGTTCGATACAAACATGCCACTTGTAAAAATGAAATAACATTTCTGTGAACTGATATTTTTGTTTAGTGAGCTTAGAGGATGTTCCCTGAAAGATTGAAAAGTGTCAATAAAGATGTCAGACTCGCTATATTTGTTAATAATCACACACAATACACGCAATTTGTGTGTTTGTGTATTCCAAGTAACTCTGCTGCCCCCTGGTGGCCAGTACATAAATGACATGGCCCCCACCATCCAAGTAGCCCATCCGTGCTCAAGAGTCTTTCTTTTAGGCTTTAATCTGTCAGTAGAAAGTGAAAACGGTTGCTTTTAGGAACACCCAACCTCTATAAATTATAATTTTTTCAATCACTGTTCCTTATATAGATATTTACCAGTGGGCATCAGATACATCTAGTTTAACAAATCTAACTTATAAACACAAACTAACCCAAACCATTACTTCTGAGGTGGATAACTGCAAACTTTAAACTATCACCTAAGTCATTTTCAAGTACAAACCTGACCAAACATTTACTATTGAATGTAATTGAACGTGGTAACGACGATAGCTGCATCTAAATAGATGCTCTATGTAACAAAGAGGCACTGCTGGGAGTTGAACCCAGGATCTCCTGTTTACAAGACAGGCGCTTTGACCGCTAAGCTACAGCGCATGCTTCGCCATCATTTGTGTTGCAAGAAGACAGTGGGATAGCAGATTGAAAAAGTACTAGATCAAAAACACTCAGCTTTGCAACAGTTTTTTTGCTAATAGCAAATTGATTTGACTCTTTTTTAAACCCCATACGTCCTCACAATGAGTTTGGGTGAGTAACTCTGTATATAAACGTAACTTTGTTTGAAAGAACAATGAAGAGGCCACTTTTGTGGTGGGATGTGAAACTAACTTTTTATTAGGTAGTCTTGTAATTTGGAGATAATCTCTGTATCAAAGAGGCACTGCTGGGATTTGAACCCAGGTTCTCCTGTTTACGAGACAGGCGCTTTACCACTAAGCCACAGCACCTTTTTGTACTATTACTACCTCCTTACTTTGAAAATTCAATTCTTTCTCTTTATCTCTACACATGTTCTTTCAGGCTGTGAAATAATGTATTCATAAAGTCCCAAAATAACAATATGTTGATCTGTAATGTTGCATCCTGCCAGGTCAAGTATTAGATGGGGAATGCACTAATATAGTTGTACGCCCAAAATAAACCAAACCCCTAATTTGGAGGTGGATAATCCAAGAGATATTTTCTGTAACAAAGAGGCACTGCTGGGATTTGGACCCAGGATCTCCTGTTTACAAGACAGGCGCTTTGACCGCTAAGCTACAGCGCCTCTCAATAGCTTTCTTTTCATTCTCTCTCGTGAATTTTTTTTTTGTGACCAAAGCAAACCAAAGCCATATGACCATATTTACCGTGTGTCCAATGCATAGGGCTTGTGTCACATTGATGAATATTTGGCCCTTGAGATTGAATGAATGACTCAATGAGCACCGAAAAACCCTTTCCGTCTGCTTCATTCCAAGTAGTGTAACCCAGATCATATCCTTTGAATGCAGGTTAAAAGTTCTCTGCTCTAGGTGAGGCTTGAACTCACAACCTCGGCATCACTCTGCAGGTTACTGTCTTATAAGTACCGCGCGCTGACCGATTGCGCCACTGGAGCACAAAATGTGAATAATATCAAAATCATTAGCCATTATTCTTGAATTTTCTAAATGTATCTGTTATTATAACCAAACACTCTCCTATGCTCTATTTGTATTACTTGTAGTACCGATACCGTCCACTAGACTCCTAGTTACGTCGCGCGCTGGGTATACAATATCATCTTAAGGTTTAATCTTAATGCACACGCATTTTCCGTGCTTTCCAATAGTTTAAAATAGTTTAATTCCACTGTTAAATAACCTGTTCGATACAAACATGCCACTTGTAAAAATGAAATAACATTTCTGTGAACTGATATTTTTGTTTAGTGAGCTTAGAGGATGTTCCCTGAAAGATTGAAAAGTGTCAATGAAGATGTCAGACTTACTATATTTGTTAATAATCACACACAATACACGGAATTTGTGTTTTGGTATTCCAAGTAACTCTGCTGCCCCCTGGTGGCCAGTACATAAATGACGTGGCCCCCACCATCCAAGTAGCCCATCCCTGCTCAAGAGTCTTTCTTTTAGGCTTTAATCTGTCAGTAGAAAGTGAAAACGGTTGCCTTTCGGAACACCCAACCTCTATAAATTATGAGTTTCTCAATCACTGTTCCTTATATAGATATTTACCAGTGGGCATCAGATACATCTAGTTTAACAAATCTAACTTATAAACACAAACTAACCCAAACCATTACTTCTGAGGTGGATAACTGTGAACTTTAAACTATCACCTAAGTCATTTTCAAGTACAAACCTTAACTATTGAATGTAATTGAACGTGGTAACGACGAGAGCTGCATCTAAATAGATGCTCTATGTAACAAAGAGGCACTGCTGGGAGTTGAACCCAGGATCTCCTGTTTACTAGACAGGCGCTTTACCGCTAAGCCACAGCACCGCTCCTACAGTTTTGTTTTTTCTCAGATACTGTGCTCAGTAGTTTCCTTTCATTGTTCACAGGCGCTTTAAAATGTAGCCACAGCGCCCGTTTCTCCATCCACTACCTCCTTACTTTTTAACTTCCGGTGTGTCATTTTATTTCTGCAAATGTTTATTCACGCTGTGAAAATATGCTTTCATAAAATCCCAAACGGAAAACATGTTTAGTTGTCATGTTGCATCCTGTTTGTCCGCTTGTCACAGTCAGGTATTAGATTGGTAATGCCCTAATATAGTTTACGCCCAAACTAAACCAAACCCTTATTTCAGAGGTGGATAACACACCTGATTCAAGAGATAGTTTCCTTAACATAGAGGCACTGCTGGGATTTGGACCCAGGATCTCCTGTTTACAAGACAGGCGCTTTGACCGCTAAGCTACAGCGTCTCCTTCACCATCATTTGTGTTGCAAGAAGACAGTGGGATAGCAGATTGAAAAAGTACAAGATCAAAAACACTCAGCTTTGCAACAGTTTTTTTGCTAAAAGAAAATGGATTTGAGTTTGGGTGAGTAACTCTGAATATAAACGTAACTTTGTTTGAAAGAACAATGAAGAGGCCACTTTTGTGGTGGGATGTGAAACTATCTTTTTATTAGGTAGTCTTGTAATTTGGAGATAATCTCTGTATCAAAGAGGCACTGCTGGGATTTGAACCCAGGATCTCCTGTTTACGAGACAGGCGCTTTACCACAAAGCCACAGCACCTTTTTGTACTTTTATTACCTCCTTACTTTGAAAATTCAATTCTTTCTCTTTATCTCTACACATGTTCTTTCAGGCTGTAAAATAATGTATTCATAAAGTCCCAAAATAACAATATGTTGATCTGTAATGTTGCATCCTGTCACGGTCAAGTATTAGATTGCGAATGCACTAATATAGTTGTACGCCCAAAATAAACCAAACCCCTAATTTGGAGGTGGATAATCCAAGAGATATTTTCTGTAACAAAGAGGCACTGCTGGGATTTGGACCCAGGATCTCCTGTTTACAAGACAGGCGCTTTGACCGCTAAGCTACAGCACCTCTCAATAGTTTTCTTTTCATTCTCTCTCGTGAATTTTGTTTTTGTGACCAAAGCAAACCAAAGCCATATGACCATATTTACCGTGTGTCCAATGCATATGGCTTGTGTCACATTCATCAATATTTGACCCTTGAGATTTAATGAATGACTCAATGAGCACCGAAAAACACTTTCCGTCTGCTTCATTCCAAGTAGTGTAACCCAGATCATATCCTTTGAATGCAGGTTAAAACTTCACTGCTCCAGGTGAGGCTTGAACTCACAACCTCGGCATCACTCTGCAGGTTACTGTTTTATAAGTACCGCGCGGTGACCGATTGCGCCACTGGAGCACAAAATGTGAATAATATCAAAATGATTAGCCATTATTCTTGAATTTTCTAAATGTATCTGTTATTATAACCAAACACTCTCCTATGCTCTATTTGTATTACTTGTAGTACCGATACCGTCCACTAGACTCCTAGTTACGTCGCGAGCTGCGTACACAATATCATCTTAATGTTTAATCTTAATGCACACACATTTTCCGTGCTTTCCAATAGTTTAAAATAGTTTAATTCAACGGTTAAATAACCTGTTCGATACAAACATGCCACTTGTAAAAATGAAATAACATTTCTGTGAACTGATATTTTTGTTTAGTGAGCTTAGAGGATGTTCCCTGAAAGATTGAAAAGTGTCAATGAAGATGTCAGACTTACTATATATTTTTTAATAATCACACACAATACACGGAATTTGTGTGTTTGTGTATTCCAAGTAACTCTGCTGCCCCCTGGTGGCCAGTACATAAATGACGTGGCCCCCACCATCAAAGTAGCCCATCCGTGCTCAAGAGTCTTTCTTTTAGGCTTTAATCTGTCAGTAGAAAGTGAAAACGGTTGCTTTTAGGAACACCCAACCTCTATAAATTATAATTTTCTCAATCACTGTTCCTTATATATATATTTACCAGTGGGCATCAGATACATCTAGTTTAACAAATCTAACTTATAAACACAAACTAACCCAAACCATTACTTCTGAGGTGGATAACTGTGAACTTTAAACTATCACCTAAGTCATTTTCAAGTACAAACCTTAACTATTGAATGTAATTGAACGTGGTAACGAGGAGAGCTGCATCTAAATAGATGCTCTATGTAACAAAGAGGCACTGCTGGGAGTTGAACCCAGGATCTCCTGTTTACTAGACAGGCGCTTTACCGTTAAGCCACAGCACCGCTCCTACAGTTTTTGTTTTTCTCAGATACTGTGCTCAGTAGTTTCCTTTCATTGTTCACAGGCGCTTTAAAATGTAGCCACAGCGCCCGTTCCTCCATCCACTACCTCCTTACTTTTTAACTTCCAGTGTGTCATTTTATTTCTGCAAATGTTTATTCACGCTGTGAAAATATGCTTTCATAAAATCCCAAAGCGAAAACATGTTCAGTTGTCATGTTGCATCCTGTTTGTCCGCTTGTCACAGTCAGGTATTAGATTGCTAATGCCCTAATATAGTTTACGCCCAAACTAAACCAAACCCTTATTTCAGAGGTGGATAACACACCTGATTCAAGAGATAGTTTCCTTAACATAGAGGCACTGCTGGGATTTGGACCCAGGATCTCCTGTTTACAAGACAGGCGCTTTGACCGCTAAGCTACAGCGTCGCCTTCACCATCGTTTGTGTTGCAAGAAGACAGCGGGATAGGAGATTGAAAAAGTACTAGATCAAAAACACTCAGCTTTGCAACAGTTTTTTTGCTAATAGGAAATTAATTTGACTCTTTTTTTAAACCCTATACATCCTCACAATGAGTTTGGGTGAGTAACTCTGAATATAAACGTAACTTTGTTTGAAAGAACAATGAAGAGGCCACTTTTGTGGTGGGATGTGAAACAAACTTTTTATTAGGTAGTCTTGTAATTTGGAGATAATCTCTGTATCAAAGAGGCACTGCTGGGATTTGAACCCAGGATCTCCTGTTTACGAGACAGGCGCTTTACCACTAAGCCACAGCGCCTTTTTGTACTATTACTACCTCCTTACTTTGAAAATTCAATTATTTTTCTTTATCTCTACACATGTTCTTTCAGGCTGTGAAATAATGTATTCATAAAGTCCCAAAATAACAATATGTTGATCTGTAATGTTGCATCCTGTCACGGTCAAGTATTAGATGGAGAATGCACTAATATAGTTGTACGCCCAAAATAAACCAAACCCCTAATTTGGAGGTGGATAATCCAAGAGATATTTTCTGTAACTAAGAGGCACTGCTGGGATTTGGACCCAGGATCTCCTGTTTACAAGACAGGCGCTTTGACCGCTAAGCTACAGCACCTCTCAATAGCTTTCTTTTCATTCTCTCTCGTGAATTTTTTTTTTGTGACCAAAGCAAACCAAAGCCATATGACCATATTTACCGTGTGTCCAATGCATATAGCTTGTGTCACATTGATGAATATTTGGCCCTTGAGATTTAATGAATGACTCAATGAGCACCGAAAAACACTTTCCGTCTGCTTCATTCCAAGTAGTGTAACCCAGATCATATCCTTTGAATGCAGGTTAAAAGTTCTCTGCTCTAGGTGAGGCTTGAACTCACAACCTCGGCATCACTCTGCAGGTTACTGTCTTATAAGTACCGCGCGCTGACCGATTGCGCCACTGGAGCACAAAATGTGAATAATATCAAAATCATTAGCCATTATTCTTGAATTTTCTAAATGTATCTGTTATTATAACCAAACACTCTCCTATGCTCTATTTGTATTACTTGTAGTACCGATACCGTCCACTAGACTCCTAGTTACGTCGCGCGCTGGGTATACAATATCATCTTAAGGTTTAATCTTAATGCACACGCATTTTCCGTGCTTTCCAATAGTTTAAAATAGTTTAATTCCACTGTTAAATAACCTGTTCGATACAAACATGCCACTTGTAAAAATGAAATAACATTTCTGTGAACTGATATTTTTGTTTAGTGAGCTTAGAGGATGTTCCCTGAAAGATTGAAAAGTGTCAATAAAGATGTCAGACTCGCTATATTTGTTAATAATCACACACAATACACGGAATTTGTGTGTTTGTGTATTCCAAGTAACTCTGCTGCCCCCTGGTGGCCAGTACATAAATGACGTGGCCCCCACCATCAAAGTAGCCCATCCGTGCTCAAGAGTCTTTCTTTTAGGCTTTAATCTGTCAGTAGAAAGTGAAAACGGTTGCTTTTAGGAACACCCAACCTCTATAAATTATAATTTTCTCAATCACTGTTCCTTATATATATATTTACCAGTGGGCATCAGATACATCTAGTTTAACAAATCTAACTTATAAACACAAACTAACCCAAACCATTACTTCTGAGGTGGATAACTGTGAACTTTAAACTATCACCTAAGTCATTTTCAAGTACAAACCTTAACTATTGAATGTAATTGAACGTGGTAACGAGGAGAGCTGCATCTAAATAGATGCTCTATGTAACAAAGAGGCACTGCTGGGAGTTGAACCCAGGATCTCCTGTTTACTAGACAGGCGCTTTACCGTTAAGCCACAGCACCGCTCCTACAGTTTTTGTTTTTCTCAGATACTGTGCTCAGTAGTTTCCTTTCATTGTTCACAGGCGCTTTAAAATGTAGCCACAGCGCCCGTTCCTCCATCCACTACCTCCTTACTTTTTAACTTCCAGTGTGTCATTTTATTTCTGCAAATGTTTATTCACGCTGTGAAAATATGCTTTCATAAAATCCCAAAGCGAAAACATGTTCAGTTGTCATGTTGCATCCTGTTTGTCCGCTTGTCACAGTCAGGTATTAGATTGCTAATGCCCTAATATAGTTTACGCCCAAACTAAACCAAACCCTTATTTCAGAGGTGGATAACACACCTGATTCAAGAGATAGTTTCCTTAACATAGAGGCACTGCTGGGATTTGGACCCAGGATCTCCTGTTTACAAGACAGGCGCTTTGACCGCTAAGCTACAGCGTCGCCTTCACCATCGTTTGTGTTGCAAGAAGACAGCGGGATAGGAGATTGAAAAAGTACTAGATCAAAAACACTCAGCTTTGCAACAGTTTTTTTGCTAATAGGAAATTAATTTGACTCTTTTTTTAAACCCTATACATCCTCACAATGAGTTTGGGTGAGTAACTCTGAATATAAACGTAACTTTGTTTGAAAGAACAATGAAGAGGCCACTTTTGTGGTGGGATGTGAAACAAACTTTTTATTAGGTAGTCTTGTAATTTGGAGATAATCTCTGTATCAAAGAGGCACTGCTGGGATTTGAACCCAGGATCTCCTGTTTACGAGACAGGCGCTTTACCACTAAGCCACAGCGCCTTTTTGTACTATTACTACCTCCTTACTTTGAAAATTCAATTCTTTCTCTTTATCTCTACACATGTTCTTTCAGGCTGTGAAATAATGTATTCATAAAGTCCCAAAATAACAATATGTTGATCTGTAATGTTGCATCCTGTCACGGTCAAGTATTAGATGGCGAATGCACTAATATAGTTGTACGCCCAAAATAAACCAAACCCCTAATTTGGAGGTGGATAATCCAAGAGATATTTTCTGTAACAAAGAGGCACTGCTGGGATTTGGACCCAGGATCTCCTGTTTACAAGACAGGCGCTTTGACCGCTAAGCTACAGCGCCTCTCAATAGTTTTCTTTTCATTCTCTCTCCTGAATTTTGTTTTTTGTGACCAAAGCAAACCAAAGCCATATGACCATATTTACCGTGTGTCCAATGCATATGGCTTGTGTCACATTCATGAATATTTGGCCCTTGAGATTTAATGAAATTCTCAATGAGCACCGAAAAACACTTTCCGTCTGCTTCATTCCAAGTAGTGTAACCCAGATCATATCCTTTGAATGCAGGTTAAAAGTTCTCTGCTCCAGGTGAGGCTTGAACTCACAGCCTCCGCATCACTCTGCAGGTTACTGTCTTATAAGTACCGCGCGCTGACCAATTGCGCCACTGGAGCACAAAATGTGAATAATATCAAAATCATTAGCCATTATTCTTGAATTTTCTAAATGTATCTGTTATTATAACCAAACATTCTCCTATGCTCTATTTGTATTACTTGTAGTACTGATACCGTCCACTAGACTCCTAGTTACGCCGCGAGCTGCATACACAATATCATCTTCATGTTTAATCTTAATGCACACGCATTTTCCGTGCTTTCCAATAGTTTAAAATATTTTAATTCCACTGTTAAATAACCTGTTGGATACAAACATGCCACTTGTAAAAATGAAATAACATTTCTGTGAACTGATATTTTTTTAGTGAGCTTAGAGGATGTTCCCTGAAAGATTGAAAAATGTCAATAAAGATGTCAGACTTACTATATTTGTTAATAATCACACACAATACACGGAATTTGTCTGTGTGTGTGTTCCAAGTAACTCTGCTGCCCCCTGGTGGCCAGTACATAAATGATGTGGGCCCCACCATCCAAGTAGCCCATCCCTGCTCTAGAGTCTTTCTTTTAGGCTTTAATTTGTCAGTAGAAAGTGAAAACGGTTGCTTTTAGGAACACCCAACCTCTATAAATTATGATTTTCTCAATTACTGTTCCTTATATAGATATTTCCCAGTCGGCATCAGATACATCCAGCTTAAAAAATCTAACTTATAAACACAAACTAACCCAAACCATTACTTCTGAGGTGGATAACTGTCACCTTTAAAGTATAACCTAAGTCATTTACAAGTACAAACCTTACCAAACATTTACTATTGAATGTAATTGAACGTGGTAACGAGGAGAGCTGTATCTAAATATATGCTCTATGTAACAAAGAGGCACTGCTGGGAGTTGAACCCAGGATCTCCTGTTTACAAGACAGGCGCTTTACCGCTAAGCTACAGCGCCTCTCAATAGTTTTCTTTTCATTCTCTCTCCTGAATTTTGTTTTTTGTGACCGAAGCCATATGACCATATTTACCGTGTGTCCAATGCATATGGCTTGTGTCACATTGATGAATATTTGGCCCTTGAGATTTAATGAATGACTCAATGAGCACCGAAAAACACTTTCCGTCTGCTTCATTCCAAGTAGTGTAACCCAGATCATATCCTTTGAATGCAGGTTAAAAGTTCTCTGCTCCAGGTGAGGCTTGAACTCACAACCTCGGCATCACTCTGCAGGTTACTGTCTTATAAGTACCGCGCGCTGACCGATTGCGCCACTGGAGCACAAAATGTGAATAATATCAAAATCATTAGCCATTATTCTTCAATTTTCTAAATGTATCTGTTATTATAACCAAACACTCTCCTATGCTCTATTTGTATTACTTGTAGTACCGATACCGTCCACTAGACTCCTAGTTACGTCGCGAGCTGCGTACACAATATCATCTCAATGTTTAATCTTAATGCACACGCATTTTCCGTGCTTTTCAATAGTTTAAAATAGTTTAATTCCACTTTTAAATAACCTGTTCGATACAAACATGCCACTTGTAAAAATGAAATAACATTTCTGTGAACTGATATTTTTGTTTAGTGAGCTTAGAGGATGTTCCCTGAAAGATTGAAAAGTGTCAATGAAGATGTCAGACTTACTATATTTGTTAATAATCACACACAATACACGGAATTTGTGTGTTTGTGTATTCCAAGTAACTCTGCTGCCCCCTGGTGGCCAGTACATAAATGACGTGGCCCCCACCATCCAAGTAGCCCATCCGTGCTCAAGAGTCTTTCTTTTAGGCTTTAATCTGTCAGTAGAAAGTGAAAACGGTTGCTTTTAGGAACACCCAACCTCTATAAATTATAATTTTCTCATTCACTGTTCCTTATATAGATATTTACCAGTGGGCATCAGATACATCTAGTTTAACAAATCTAACTTATAAACACAAACTAACCCAAACCATTACTTCTGAGGTGGATAACTGTGAACTTTAAACTATCACCTAAGTCATTTTCAAGTACAAACCTGACCAAACATTTACTCTTGAATGTAATTGAACGTGGTAACGACGAGAGCTGCATATCAATAGATGCTCTATGTAACAAAGAGGCACTGCTGGGAGTTGAACCCAGGATCTCCTGTTTACTAGACAGGCGCTTTACCGTTAAGCCACAGCACCACTCCTACAGTTTTTGTTTTTCTCAGATAATGTGCTCAGTAGTTTCCTTTCATTGTTCACAGGCGCTTTAAAATGTAGCCACAGCGCCCGTTTCTCCATCCACTACCTCCTTACTTTTTAACTTCCAGTGTGTCATTTTATTTCTGCAAATGTTTATTCACGCTGTAAAAATATGCTTTCATAAAATCCCAAAGCAAAAACATGTTTAGTTGTCATGTTGCATCCTGTTTGTCCGCTTGTCACAGTCAGGTATTAGATTGGTAATGCCCTAATATAGTTTACGCCCAAACTAAACCAAACCCTTATTTCAGAGCTGGATAACACACCTGATTCAAGAGATAGTTTCCTTAACATAGAGGCACTGCTGGGATTTGGACCCAGGATCTCCTGTTTACAAGACAGGCGCTTTGACCACTAAGCCACAGCCCCTTTTTGTACTATTGCTTATTCCTTACTTTGAAAAATTCAATTCTATCTCTTTATCTCTACACATGTTCTTTCAGGCTGTGAAATAATGTATTCATAAAGTCCCAAAATAACAATATGTTGATCTGTAATGTTGCATCCTGTCACGGTCAAGTATTAGATGGGGAATGCACTAATATAGTTGTACGCCCAAAATAAACCAAACCCCTAATTTGGAGGTGGATAATCCAAGAGATATTTTCTGTAACAAAGAGGCACTGCTGGGATTTGGACCCAGGATCTCCTGTTTACAAGACAGGCGCTTTGACCGCTAAGCTACAGCGCCTCTCAATAGTTTTCTTTTCATTCTCTCTCCTGAATTTTCTTTTTTGTGACCAAAGCAAACCAAAGCCATATGACCATATTTACCGTGTGTCCAATGCATATGGCTTGTGTCACATTCATGAATATTTGGCCCTTGAGATTTAATGAATGACTCAATGAGCACCGAAAAACACTTTCCGTCTGCTTCATTCCAAGTAGTGTAACCCAGATCATATCCTTTGAATGCAGGTTAAAACTTTTCTGCTCCAGGTGAGGCTTGAACTCACAACCTCGGCATCACTCTGCAGGTTACTGTCTTATAAGTACCGCGCGCTGACCGATTGCGCCACTGGAGCACAAAATGTCAATAATATCAAAATCATTAGCCATTATTCTTCAATTTTCTAAATGTATCTGTTATTATAACCAAACACTCTCCTATGCTCTATTTGTATTACTTGTAGTATCGATACCGTCCACTAGACTTCTAGTTACGTCGCGAGCTGCGTACACAATATCATCTTAATGTTTAATCTTAATGCACACGCATTTTCCGTGCTTTCCAATAGTTTGAAATAGTTTCATTCCACTGTTAAATAACCTGTTCGATACAAACATGCCACTTGTAAAAATGAAATAACATTTCTGTGAACTGATATTTTTGTTTAGTGAGCTTAGAGGATGTTCCCTGAAAGATTGAAAAGTGTCAATGAAGATGTCAGACTTACTATATTTGTTAATAATCACACACAATACACGGAATTGGTGTGTTTGTGTATTCCAAGTAACTCTGCTGCCCCCTGGTGGCCAGTACATAAATGATGTGGCCCCCACCATCCAAGTAGCCCATCCGTGCTCAAGAGTCTTTCTTTTAGGCTTTAATCTGTCAGTAGAAAGTGAAAACGGTTGCTTTTAGGAACACCCAACCTCTATAAATTATAATTTTCTCATTCACTGTTCCTTATATAGATATTTACCAGTGGGCAATAGATACATCTAGTTTAACAAATCTAACTTATAAACACAAACTAACCCAAACCATTACTTCTGAGGTGGATAACTATGAACTTTAAACTATCACCTAAGTCATTTTCAAGTATAAACCTGACCAAACATTTACTATTGAATGTAATTGAACGTGGTAACGACGAGAGCTGCATCTAAATAGATGCTCTATGTAACAAAGAGGCACTGCTGGGAGTTGAACCCAGGATCTCCTGTTTACTAGACAGGCGCTTTACCGCTAAGCCACAGCACCACTCCTACAGTTTTTGTTTTTCTCAGATACTGTGCTCAGTAGTTTCCTTTCATTGTTCACAGGCGCTTTAAAATGTAGCCACAGCGCCCGTTTCTCCATCCACTACCTCCTTACTTTTTAACTTCCAGTGTGTCATTTTATTTCTGCAATTGTTTATTCACGCTGTGAAAATATGCTTTCATAAAATCTCAAAGCGAAAACATGTTTAGTTGTCATGTTGCATCCTGTTTGTCCGCTTGTCAGGTATTAGATTGGTAATGCCCTAATATAGTTTACGCCCAAACTAAACCAAACCCTTATTTCAGAGGTGGATAATTATTCTTGTCTTACTCGATCTTAGTGCTGCATTTGATACTATCGACCATGATATCCTATTGCAAAGACTAGAGCACTTAGTTGGCATACAGGGAACTGCTTTAGGCTGGTTTAGGTCTTATCTATCTGAACGCTCTCAGTTTGTACGTGTCAACGATGAATCTTCCATGCAAACCAAAGTTAGCCATGGAGTGCCACAGGGCTCAGTGCTTGGACCTATTTTGTTCACCCTATATATGCTTCCGTTAGGCAATATTATAAGGAATCATTCTGTAAACTTTCATTGTTATGCGGATGATACTCAACTATATTTATCAATCAAGCCTGATGAAATTAATCATCTAAATAAAATTCAAGACTGCCTCAAGGACTTAAAAACGTGGATGACCTTAAATTTTTTGATGTTAAACACGACCAAAACTGAAGTTATTGTACTTGGCCCGAAGAATCTACGAAACAAATTATCTAAAGATATATTAACTATGGATGGCATTAATTTGGCCTCCAGTGAGACTGTAAGGAATCTTGGTGTTATATTTGATCAGGATTTATCCTTTAACGCCCACATAAAATCAATTTCAAGGACCGACTACTTCCATCTACGTAACATTGCAAAAATCAGGCATATCTTGCCTCAAAACGATGCAGAGAAACTAGTCCATGCATTTGTTACTTCAAGGCTGGATTATTGTAACTCCTTATTATCAGGGTGTACCAAGAAGTCAGTCAAGTCGCTTCAGCTGATTCAAAATGCTGCAGCTCGTGTACTAACCAGAGTTAGGAAAAGGGACCACATTACTCCTGTTCTGGCTGCCTTACACTGGCTCCCTATAGAACACAGGATAGAATTTAAAATTCTTCTTCTCGCCTACAAAGCCCTTAATGGGCAGGCGCCATCTTACCTTAAAGAACTCATTATACCCTATTGTCCTACTAGGGCATTGCGTTCCAAGAATGCAGGGTTGTTGGTTGTTCCTAGAGTCTCTAAAAGTACAATGGGAGCCAGAGCCTTTTCTTATCAAGCTCCACTTTTGTGGAATCAGCTTCCAGTTTGTGTTCGGACGGCAGACACCCTATCCGTTTTTAAGAGTGCGCTTAAGACCTTCCTTTTTGATAAAGCTTATAGTTAGGGCTGATTAGATTCAGCCCCTAGTTTTGCTGATATAGGCTTAGTTTGTCGGGGGACATCTTACTTCTTCCTTCTCTCTGTCTATACCTGTGTACTCTCATGTTCCGATTAACCCAGCTCCCCCAAATTTCTTTCTTTTTGGTGTCTATATACGCCGGGATCCGGAGTCATGGATGATCCTGCGGTCCTGTGTCATGGATTGCGAGTCCTGGATCTTGAGTCGTGGCTGCGGTCCTGGATCATAAGTCCTGGATGGATATCCTCGTGGATTCATCTTCTTATTATACACACATGCATTTCAAAACATTTGGACTACCTATGTTGCAAATGTATTATCTTTTCAATTTACACACGGCATCTATTGCACGTCTGTCCGTCCTGGGAGAGGGATCCCTCCTCTGTTGCTCTCCCTGAGGTTTCTCCCATTTTTCCCTTTAAACTGTGGGGTTTTCTCTGGAAGTTTTTCCTTGTACGATGTGAGGGTCTAAGGACAGAGGGTGTCGTATTGTCATACTGATATTCTGTACAAACTGTGAAGTCCACTGAGACAAATGTAACATTTGTGATATTGGGCTATATAAATAAACATTGATTGATAACACACCTGATTCAAGAGGTAGTTTCCTTAACATAGAGGCACTGCTGGGATTTGGACCCAGGATCTCCTGTTTACAAGACAGGCGCTTTGACCGCTAAGCTACAGCTACTCCTTCACCATCATTTGTGTTGCAAGAAGACAGTGGGATAGCAGATTGAAACAGTACTAGATCAAAAACACTCAGCTTTGCAACAGTTTTTTTGCTAATAGCAAATTGATTTGACTCTTTTTTAAACCCCATACATCCTCACTTTGAGTTTGGGTGAGTAACTGAATATAAACGTAACTTTGTTTGAAAGAACAATGAAGAGACCACTTTTGTGGTGGGATGTGAAACTAACTTTTTATTAGGTAGTCTTGTAATTTGGAGATAATCTCTGTATCAAAGAGGCACTGCTGGGATTTGAACCCAGGATCTCCTGTTTACGAGACAGGCGCTTTACCACTAAGCCACAGCACCTTTTTGTACTATTACTACCTCCTTACTTTGAAAATTCAATTCTTTCTCTTTATCTCTACACATGTTCTTTCAGGCTGTAAAATAATGTATTCATAAAGTCCCAAAATAACAATATGTTGATCTGTAATGTTGCATCCTGTCACGGTCAAGTATTAGATGGCGAATGCACTAATATAGTTGTACGCCCAAAATAAACCAAACCCATAATTTGGAGGTGGATAATCCAAGAGATATTTTCTGTAACAAAGAGGCACTGCTGGGATTTGGACCCAGGATCTCCTGTTTACAAGGCAGGCGCTTTGACCGCTAAGCTACAGCGCCTCTCAATAGTTTTCTTTTCATTCTCTCTCGTGAATTTTTTTTTTGTGACCAAAGCAAACCAAAGCCATATGACCATATTTACCGTGTGTCCAATGCATATGGCTTGTGTCACATTCATGAATATTTGGCCCTTGAGATTTAATGAATGACTCAATGAGCACCGAAAAACACTTTCCGTCTGCTTCATTCCAAGTAGTGTAACCCAGATCATATCCTTTGAATGCAGGTTAAAACTTTTCTGCTCCAGGTGAGGCTTGAACTCACAACCTCGGCATCACTCTGCAGGTTACTGTCTTATAAGTACCGCGCGCTGACCGATTGCGCCACTGGAGCACAAAATGTCAATAATATCAAAATCATTAGCCATTATTCTTGAATTTTCTAAATGTATCTGTTATTATAACCAAACACTCTCCTCTGCTCTCTTTGTATTACTTGTAGTATCGATACCCTCCACTAGACTTCTAGTTACGTCGCGAGCTGCGTACACAATATCATCTTAATGTTTAATCTTAATGCACACGCATTTTCCGTGCTTTCCAAGAGTTTAAAATAGTTTAATTCCACTGTTAAATAACCTGTTCAATACAAACATGCCACTTGTAAAAATGAAATAACATTTCTGTGAACTGATATTTTTGTTTAGTGAGCTTAGAGGATGTTCCCTGAAAGATTGAAAAGTGTCAATAAAGATGTCAGACTTACTATATTTGTTAATAATCACACACAATACACGGAATTTGTGTGTTTGTGTATTCCAAGTAACTCTGCTGCCCCCTGGTGGCCAGTACATAAATGACGTGGCCCCCACCATCCAAGTTGACCATCCGTGCTCAAGAGTCTTTCTTTTAGGCTTTAATCTGTCAGTAGAAAGTGAAAACGGTTGCTTTTAGGAACACCCAACCTCTATAAATTATAATTTTCTCATTCACTGTTCCTTATATAGATATTTACCAGTGGGCATCAGATACATCTAGTTTAACAAATCTAACTTATAAACACAAACTAACCCAAACCATTACTTCTGAGGTGGATAACTGTCAACTTTAAACTATCACCTAAGTAATTTTCAAGTACAAACCTGACCAAACATTTACTATTGAATGTAATTGAACGTGGTAACGACGAGAGCTGCATCTAAATAGATGCTCTATGTAACAAAGAGGCACTGCTGGGAGTTGAACCCAGGATCTCCTGTTTACTAGACAGGCGCTTTACCGCTAAGCCACAGCACCACCCCTACAGTTTTTGTTTTTCTCAGATACTGTGCTCAGTAGTTTCCTTTCATTGTTCCAAGGCGCTTTAAAATGTAGCCACAGCGCCCGTTTCTCCATCCACTACCTCCTTACTTTTTAACTTCCGGTGTGTCATTTTATTTCTGCAAATGTTTATTCACGCTGTGAAAATATGCTTTCATAAAATCCCAAACGGTAAACATGTTGAGTTGTCATGTTGCATCCTGTTTGTCCGCTTGTCACAGTCAGGTATTAGATTGGTAATGCCCTAATATAGTTTACGCCCAAACTAAACCAAACCCTTATTTCAGAGGTGGATAACACACCTGATTCAACAGATAGTTTCCTTAACATAGAGGCACTGCTGGGATTTGGACCCAGGATCTCCTGTTTACGAGACAGGCGCTTTGACCGCTAAGCTACAGCGCCTCCTTCACCATCATTTGTGTTGCAAGAAGACAGTGGGATAGCAGATTGAAAAAGTACTAGATCAAAAACACTCAGCTTTGCAACAGTTTTTTTGCTAATAGCAAATTGATTTGACTCTTTTTTAAACCCCATAGATCCTCACAATGAGTTTGGGTGAGTAACTCTGAATATAAACGTAACTTTGTTTGAAAGAACAATGAAGAGGCCACTTTTGTGGTGGGATGTGAAACTAACTTTTTATTAGGTAGTCTTGTAATTTGGAGATAATCTCTGTATCAAAGAGGCACTGCTGGGATTTGAACCCAGGATCTCCTGTTTACGAGACAGGCGCTTTACCACTAAGCCACAGCGCCTTTTTGTACTATTACTACCTCCTTACTTTGAAAATTCAATTCTTTCTCTTTATCTCTACACATGTTCTTTCAGGCTGTGAAATAATGTATTCATAAAGTCCCAGAATAACAATATGTTGATCTGTAATGTTGCATCCTGTCACGGTCAAGTATTAGATGGCGAATGCACTAATATAGTTGAACGCCCAAAATAAACCAAACCCCTAATTTGGAGGTGGATAATCCAAGAGATATTTTCTGTAACAAAGAGGCACTGCTGGGATTTGGACCCAGGATCTCCTGTTTACAAGACAGGCGCTTTGACCGCTAAGCTACAGCGCCTCTCAATAGTTTTCTTTCATTCTCTCTTTTGAATTTTTTTTTGTGACCAAAGCAAACCAAAGCCATATGACCATATTTACCGTGTGTCCAATGCATATGGCTTGTGTCACATTCATGAATATTTGGCCCTTGAGATTTAATGAATGACTCAATGAGCACCGAAAAACACTTCCCGTCTGCTTCATTCCAAGTAGTGTAACCCATATAATATCCTTTGAATGCAGGTTAAAAGTTATCTGCTCCAGGTGAGGCTTGAACTCACAACCTCGGCATCACTCTGCAGGTTACTGTCTTATAAGTACCGCGCGCTGACCGATTGCGCCACTGGAGCACAAAATGTGAATAATATCAAAATCATTAGCCATTATTCTTGAATTTTCTAAATGTATCTGTTATTATAACCAAACACTCTCCTATGCTCTATTTGTATTACTTGTAGTACCGATACCGTCCACTAGACTCCTAGTTACGTCGCGAGCTGCGTACACAATATCATCTTAATGTTTAATCTTAATGCACACACATTTTCCGTGCTTTCCAATAGTTTAAAATAGTTTAATTCCACTGTTAAATAACCTGTTGGATACAAACATGCCAATTGTAAAAATGAAATAACATTTCTGTGAACTGATATGTTTGTTTAGTGAGCTTAGAGGATGTTCTCTGAAAGATTGAAAAGTGTCAATGAAGATGTCAGACTTGCTATATTTGTTAATAATCACACACAATACACGGAATTTGTGTGTTTGTGTATTCCAAGTAACTCTGCTGCCCCCTGATGGCCAGTACATAAATGAAGTGGCCCCCACCATCCAAGTAGCCCATCCGTGCTCAAGAGTCTTTCTTTTAGGCTTTAATCTGTCAGTAGAAAGTGAAAACGGTTGCTTTTAGGAACACCCAACCTCGATAAATTATAATTTTCTCAATCACTGTTCCTTATATAGATATTTACCAGTGGGCATCAGATACATCTAGTTTAACAAATCTAACTTATAAACACAAACTAACCCAAACCATTACTTCTGAGGTGGATAACTGCGAACTTTAAACTATCAACTAAGTCATTTTCAAGTACGAACCTGACCAAACATTTACTATTGAATGTAATTGAACGTGGTAACGACGAGAGCTGCATCTAAATAGATGCTCTATGTAACAAAGAAGCACTGCTGGGAGTTGAACCCAGGATCTCCTGTTTACAAGACAGGCGCTTTGACCGCTAAGCTAAAGCGCCTCCTTCACCATCATTTGTGTTGCAAGAAGACAGTGGGATAGCAGATTGAAAAAGTACTAGATCAAAAACACTCAGCTTTGCAACAGTTTTTTTGCTAATAGCAAATTGATTTGACTCTTTTTTAAACCCCATACATCCTCACAATGAGTTTGGGTGAGTAACTCTGAATATAAACGTAACTTTGTTTGAAAGAACAATGAAGAGGCCACTTTTGTGGTGGGATGTGAAACTAACTTTTTATTAGGTAGTCTTGTAATTTGGAGATAATCTCTGTATCAAAGAGGCACTGCTGGGATTTGAACCCAGGATCTCCTGTTTACGAGACAGGCGCTTTACCACTAAGCCACAGCACCTTTTTGTACTATTACTACCTCCTTACTTTGAAAATTCAATTCTTTTTCTTTATCTCTACACATGTTCTTTCAGGCTGTGAAATAATGTATTCATAAAGTCCCAAAATAACAATATGTTGATCTGTAATGTTGCATCCTGTCACGGTCAAGTATTAGATGGAGAATGCACTAATATAGTTGTACGCCCAAAATAAACCAAACCCCTAATTTGGAGGTGGATAATCCAAGAGATATTTTCTGTAACAAAGAGGCACTGCTGGGATTTGGACCCAGGATCTCCTGTTTACAAGACAGGCGCTTTGACCGCTAAGCTACAGCGCCTCTCAATAGTTTTCTTTTCATTCTCACTCGTGAATTTTTTTGTTGTGACCAAAGCAAACCAAAGCCATATGACCATATTTACCGTGTGTCCAATGCATATGGCTTGTGTCACATTCATGAATATTTGGCCCTTGAGATTTAATGAATGACTCAATGAGCACCGAAAAACACTTCCCGTCTGCTTCATTCCAAGTAGTGTAACCCAGATAATATCCTTTGAATGCAGGTTAAAAGTTATCTGCTCCAGGTGAGGCTTGAACTCACAACCTCGGCATCACTCTGCAGGTTACTGTCTTATAAGTACCGCACGCTGACCGATTGCGCCACTGGAGCACAAAATGTGAATAATATCAAAATCATTAGCCATTATTCTTGAATTTTCTAAATGTATCTGTTATTATAACCAAACACTCTCCGATGCTCTATTTGTATTACTTGTAGTACCGATACCGTCCACTAGACTGCTAGTTACGTCGCGAGCTGCGTACACAATATCATCTTAATCTTTAATCTTAATGCACACGCATTTCCCGTGCTTTCCAATGGTTTGAAATAGTTTAATTCCGCTGTTAAATAACCTGTTCGATACAAACATGCCACTTGTAAAAATTAAATAACATTTCTGTGAACTGATATGTTTGTTTAGTGAGCTTAGAGGATGTTCTCTGAAAGATTGAAAAGTGTCAATGAAGATGTCAGACTTGCTATATTTGTTAATAATCACACACAATACACGGAATTTGTGTGTTTGTGTATTCCAAGTAACTCTGCTGCCCCCTGATGGCCAGTACATAAATGAAGTGGCCCCCACCATCCAAGTAGCCCATCCGTGCTCAAGAGTCTTTCTTTTAGGCTTTAATCTGTCAGTAGAAAGTGAAAACGGTTGCTTTTAGGAACACCCAACCTCTATAAATTATAATTTTCTCAATCACTGTTCCTTATATAGATATTTACCAGTGGGCATCAGATACATCTAGTTTAACAAATCTAACTTATAAACACAAACTAACCCAAACCATTACTTCTGAGGTGGATAACTGCGAACTTTAAACTATCAACTAAGTCATTTTCAAGTACAAACCTGACCAAACATTTACTATTGAATGTAATTGAACGTGGTAACGACGAGAGCTGCATCTAAATAGATGCTCTATGTAACAAAGAAGCACTGCTGGGATTTGGACCCAGGATCTCCTGTTTACAAGACAGGCGCTTTGACCGCTAAGCTAAAGCGCCTCCTTCACCATCATTTGTGTTGCAAGAAGACAGTGGGATAGCAGATTGAAAAAGTACTAGATCAAAAACACTCAGCTTTGCAACAGTTTTTTTGCTAATAGCAAATTGATTTGACTCTTTTTTAAACCCCATACATCCTCACAATGAGTTTGGGTGAGTAACTCTGAATATAAACGTAACTTTGTTTGAAAGAACAATGAAGAGGCCACTTTTGTGGTGGGATGTGAAAGTAACTTTTTATTAGGTAGTCTTGTAATTTGGAGATAATCTCTGTATCAAAGAGGCACTGCTGGGATTTGAACCCAGGATCTCCTGTTTACGAGACAGGCGCTTTACCACTAAGCCACAGCACCTTTTTGTACTATTACTACCTCCTTACTTTGAAAATTCAATTCTTTTTCTTTATCTCTACACATGTTCTTTCAGGCTGTGAAATAATGTATTCATAAAGTCCCAAAATAACAATATGTTGATCTGTAATGTTGCATCCTGTCACGGTCAAGTATTAGATGGAGAATGCACTAATATAGTTGTACGCCCAAAATAAACCAAACCCCTAATTTGGAGGTGGATAATCCAAGAGATATTTTCTGTAACAAAGAGGCACTGCTGGGATTTGGACCCAGGATCTCCTGTTTACAAGACAGGCGCTTTGACCGCTAAGCTACAGCGCCTCTCAATAGTTTTCTTTTCATTCTCACTCGTGAATTTTTTTGTTGTGACCAAAGCAAACCAAAGCCATATGACCATATTTACCGTGTGTCCAATGCATATGGCTTGTGTCACATTCATGAATATTTGGCCCTTGAGATTTAATGAATGACTCAATGAGCACCGAAAAACACTTCCCGTCTGCTTCATTCCAAGTAGTGTAACCCAGATAATATCCTTTGAATGCAGGTTAAAAGTTATCTGCTCCAGGTGAGGCTTGAACTCACAACCTCGGCATCACTCTGCAGGTTACTGTCTTATAAGTACCGCACGCTGACCGATTGCGCCACTGGAGCACAAAATGTGAATAATATCAAAATCATTAGCCATTATTCTTGAATTTTCTAAATGTATCTGTTATTATAACCAAACACTCTCCGATGCTCTATTTGTATTACTTGTAGTACCGATACCGTCCACTAGACTCCTAGTTACGTCGCGAGCTGCGTACACAATATCATCTTAATCTTTAATCTTAATGCACACGCATTTCCCGTGCTTTCCAATAGTTTGAAATAGTTTAATTCCGCTGTTAAATAACCTGTTCGATACAAACATGCCACTTGTAAAAATTAAATAACATTTCTGTGAACTGATATTTTTGTTTAGTGAGCTTAGAGGATGTTCTCTGAAAGATTGAAAAGTGTCAAAGAAGATGTCAGACTTCCTCTATTTGTTAATAATCACACACAATACACGTAATTTGTGTGTTTGTGTATTCCAAGTAACTCTGCTGCCCCCTGGTGGCCAGTACATAAATGACGTGGCCCCCACCATCCAAGTAGCCCATCCGTGCTCAAGAGTCTTTCTTTTAGGCTTTAATCTTTCAGTAGAAAGTGAAAACGGTTGCTTTTAGGAACACCCAACCTCTATAAATTATAATTTTGTCAATCACTGTTCCTTATATAGATATTTACCAGTGGGCATCAGATACATCTAGTTTAACAAATCTAACTTATAAACACAAACTAACCCAAACCATTACTTCTGAGGTGGATAACTGCGAACTTTAAACTATCACCTAAGTCATTTTCAAGTACAAACCTGACCAAACATTTACTATTGAATGTAATTGAACGTGGTAACGACGAGAGCTGCATCTAAATAGATGCTCTATGTAACAAAGAGGCACTGCTGGGAGTTGAACCCAGGATCTCCTGTTTACTAGACAGGCGCTTTACCGCTAAGCCACAGCACCACTCCTACAGTTTTTGTTTTTCTCAGATACTGTGCTCAGTAGTTTCCTTTCATTGTTCACAGGCGCTTTAAAATGTAGCCACAGCGCCCGTTTCTCCATCCACTACCTCCTTACTTTTTAACTTCCAGTGTGTCATTTTATTTCTGCAATTGTTTATTCACGCTGTGAAAATATGCTTTCATAAAATCTCAAAGCGAAAACATGTTTAGTTGTCATGTTGCATCCTGTTTGTCCGCTTGTCAGGTATTAGATTGGTAATGCCCTAATATAGTTTACGCCCAAACTAAACCAAACCCTTATTTCAGAGGTGGATAATTATTCTTGTCTTACTCGATCTTAGTGCTGCATTTGATACTATCGACCATGATATCCTATTGCAAAGACTAGAGCACTTAGTTGGCATACAGGGAACTGCTTTAGGCTGGTTTAGGTCTTATCTATCTGAACGCTCTCAGTTTGTACGTGTCAACGATGAATCTTCCATGCAAACCAAAGTTAGCCATGGAGTGCCACAGGGCTCAGTGCTTGGACCTATTTTGTTCACCCTATATATGCTTCCGTTAGGCAATATTATAAGGAATCATTCTGTAAACTTTCATTGTTATGCGGATGATACTCAACTATATTTATCAATCAAGCCTGATGAAATTAATCATCTAAATAAAATTCAAGACTGCCTCAAGGACTTAAAAACGTGGATGACCTTAAATTTTTTGATGTTAAACACGACCAAAACTGAAGTTATTGTACTTGGCCCGAAGAATCTACGAAACAAATTATCTAAAGATATATTAACTATGGATGGCATTAATTTGGCCTCCAGTGAGACTGTAAGGAATCTTGGTGTTATATTTGATCAGGATTTATCCTTTAACGCCCACATAAAATCAATTTCAAGGACCGACTACTTCCATCTACGTAACATTGCAAAAATCAGGCATATCTTGCCTCAAAACGATGCAGAGAAACTAGTCCATGCATTTGTTACTTCAAGGCTGGATTATTGTAACTCCTTATTATCAGGGTGTACCAAGAAGTCAGTCAAGTCGCTTCAGCTGATTCAAAATGCTGCAGCTCGTGTACTAACCAGAGTTAGGAAAAGGGACCACATTACTCCTGTTCTGGCTGCCTTACACTGGCTCCCTATAGAACACAGGATAGAATTTAAAATTCTTCTTCTCGCCTACAAAGCCCTTAATGGGCAGGCGCCATCTTACCTTAAAGAACTCATTATACCCTATTGTCCTACTAGGGCATTGCGTTCCAAGAATGCAGGGTTGTTGGTTGTTCCTAGAGTCTCTAAAAGTACAATGGGAGCCAGAGCCTTTTCTTATCAAGCTCCACTTTTGTGGAATCAGCTTCCAGTTTGTGTTCGGACGGCAGACACCCTATCCGTTTTTAAGAGTGCGCTTAAGACCTTCCTTTTTGATAAAGCTTATAGTTAGGGCTGATTAGATTCAGCCCCTAGTTTTGCTGATATAGGCTTAGTTTGTCGGGGGACATCTTACTTCTTCCTTCTCTCTGTCTATACCTGTGTACTCTCATGTTCCGATTAACCCAGCTTCCCCAAATTTCTTTCTTTTTGGTGTCTATATACGCCGGGATCCGGAGTCATGGATGATCCTGCGGTCCTGTGTCATGGATTGCGAGTCCTGGATCTTGAGTCGTGGCTGCGGTCCTGGATCATAAGTCCTGGATGGATATCCTCGTGGATTCATCTTCTTATTATACACACATGCATTTCAAAACATTTGGACTACCTATGTTGCAAATGTATTATCTTTTCAATTTACACACGGCATCTATTGCACGTCTGTCCGTCCTGGGAGAGGGATCCCTCCTCTGTTGCTCTCCCTGAGGTTTCTCCCATTTTTCCCTTTAAACTGTGGGGTTTTCTCTGGAAGTTTTTCCTTGTACGATGTGAGGGTCTAAGGACAGAGGGTGTCGTATTGTCATACTGATATTCTGTACAAACTGTGAAGTCCACTGAGACAAATGTAACATTTGTGATATTGGGCTATATAAATAAACATTGATTGATAACACACCTGATTCAAGAGGTAGTTTCCTTAACATAGAGGCACTGCTGGGATTTGGACCCAGGATCTCCTGTTTACAAGACAGGCGCTTTGACCGCTAAGCTACAGCTACTCCTTCACCATCATTTGTGTTGCAAGAAGACAGTGGGATAGCAGATTGAAACAGTACTAGATCAAAAACACTCAGCTTTGCAACAGTTTTTTTGCTAATAGCAAATTGATTTGACTCTTTTTTAAACCCCATACATCCTCACTTTGAGTTTGGGTGAGTAACTGAATATAAACGTAACTTTGTTTGAAAGAACAATGAAGAGACCACTTTTGTGGTGGGATGTGAAACTAACTTTTTATTAGGTAGTCTTGTAATTTGGAGATAATCTCTGTATCAAAGAGGCACTGCTGGGATTTGAACCCAGGATCTCCTGTTTACGAGACAGGCGCTTTACCACTAAGCCACAGCACCTTTTTGTACTATTACTACCTCCTTACTTTGAAAATTCAATTCTTTCTCTTTATCTCTACACATGTTCTTTCAGGCTGTAAAATAATGTATTCATAAAGTCCCAAAATAACAATATGTTGATCTGTAATGTTGCATCCTGTCACGGTCAAGTATTAGATGGCGAATGCACTAATATAGTTGTACGCCCAAAATAAACCAAACCCATAATTTGGAGGTGGATAATCCAAGAGATATTTTCTGTAACAAAGAGGCACTGCTGGGATTTGGACCCAGGATCTCCTGTTTACAAGACAGGCGCTTTGACCGCTAAGCTACAGCGCCTCTCAATAGTTTTCTTTTCATTCTCTCTCGTGAATTTTTTTTTTGTGACCAAAGCAAACCAAAGCCATATGACCATATTTACCGTGTGTCCAATGCATATGGCTTGTGTCACATTCATGAATATTTGGCCCTTGAGATTTAATGAATGACTCAATGAGCACCAAAAAACACTTTCCGTCTGCTTCATTCCAAGTAGTGTAACCCAGATCATATCCTTTGAATGCAGGTTAAAACTTTTCTGCTCCAGGTGAGGCTTGAACTCACAACCTCGGCATCACTCTGCAGGTTACTGTCTTATAAGTACCGCGCGCTGACCGATTGCGCCACTGGAGCACAAAATGTCAATGATATCAAAATCATTAGCCATTATTCTTGAATTTTCTAAATGTATCTGTTATTATAACCAAACACTCTCCTATGCTCTATTTGTATTACTTGTAGTACCGATACCGTCCACTAGACTCCTAGTTACGTCGCGAGCAGCGTACACAATATCATCTCAATGTTTAATCTTAATGCACACGCATTTTCCGTGCTTTCCAATAGTTTAAAATAGTTTAATTCCACTGTTAAATAACCTGTTCGATACAAACATGCCACTTGTAAAAATGAAATAACATTTCTGTGAACTGATATTTTTGTTTAGTGAGCTTCGAGGATGTTCCCTGAAAGATTGAAAAGTGTCAATAAAGATGTCAGACTTACTATATTTGTTAATAATCACACACAATACACGGAATTTGTGTGTTTGTGTATTCCAAGTAACTCTGCTGCCCCCTGGTGGCCAGTACATAAATGACGTGGCCCCCAGCATCCAAGTAGCCCATCCGTGCTCTAGAGTCTTTCTTTTAGGCTTTAATCTTTCAGTAGCAAGTGAAAACGGTTGCTTTTAGGAACACCCAACCTCTATAAATTATAATTTTCTCAATCACTGTTCCTTATATAGATATTTACCAGTGGGCATCAGATACATCTAGCTTAACAAATCTAACTTATAAACACAAACTAACCCAAACCATTACTTCTGAGGTGGATAACGGCGAACTTTAAAATATCACCTAAGTCATTTTCAAGTACAAACCTGACCAAACATTTACTATTGATTGTAATTGAACGTGGTAACGACGAGAGCTGCATCTAAATAGATGCTCTATGTAACAAAGAGGCACTGCTGGGAGTTGAACCCAGGATCTCCTGTTTACTAGACAGGCGCTTTACCGTTAAGCCACAGCACCGCTCCTACAGTTTTTGTTTTTCTCAGATACTGTGCTCAGTAGTTTCCTTTCATTGTTCACAGGCGCTTTAAAATGTAGCCACAGCGCCCGTTTCTCCATCCACTACCTCCTTACTTTTTAACTTCCAGTGTGTCATTTTATTTCTGCAAATGTTTATTCACGCTGTGAAAATATACTTTCATAAAATCCCAAAGCGAAAACATGTTTAGTTGTCATGTTGAATCCTGTTTGTCCGCTTGTCACAGTCAGGTATTAGATTGGTAATGCCCTAATATAGTTTACGCTCAAACTAAACCAAACCCTTATTTCAGAGGTGGATAACACACCTGATTCAAGAGATAGTTTCCTTAACATAGAGGCACTGCTGGGATTTGGACCCAGGATCTCCTGTTTACAAGACAGGCGCTTTGACCGCTAAGCTACAGCGCCTCCTTCACCATCATTTGTGTTGCAAGAAGACAGTGGGATAGCAGATTGAAAAAGTACTAGATCAAAAACACTCAGCTTTGCAACAGTTTTTTTTGCTAATAGCAAATTGATTTGACTCTTTTTTAAACCCCATACATCCTCACAATGAGTTTGGGTGAGTAACTCTGAATATAAACGTAACTTTGTTTGAAAGAACAATGAAGAGGCCACTTTTGTGGTGGGATGTGAAACTAACTTTTTATTAGGTAGTCTTGTAATTTGGAGATAATCTCTGTATTAAAGAGGCACTGCTGGGATTTGAACCCAGGATCTCCTGTTTACGAGACAGGCGCTTTACCACTAAGCCACAGCGCCTTTTTGTACAATTACTACCTCCTTACTTTGAAAATTCAATTCTTTCTCTTTATCTCTACACATGTTCTTTCAGGCTGTGAAATAATGTATTCATAAAGTCCCAAAATAACAATATGTTGATCTGTAATGTTGCATCCTGTCACGGTCAAGTATTAGATGGCGAATGCACTAATATAGTTGTACGCCCCAAATAAACCAAACCCCTAATTTGGAGGTGGATAATCCAAGAGATATTTTCTGTAACAAAGAGGCACTGCTGGGATTTGGACCCAGGATCTCCTGTTTACAAGACAGGTGCTTTGACCGCTAAGCTACAGCGCCTCTCAATAGTTTTCTTTTCATTCTCTCTCGTGAATTTTGTTTTTGTGACCAAAGCAAACCAAAGCCATATGACCATATTTACCGTGTGTCCAATGCATATGGCTTGTGTCACATTCATGAATATTTGGCCCTTGAGATTTAATGAATGACTCAATGAGCACCGAAAAACCCTTTCCGTCTGCTTCATTCCAAGTAGTGTAACCCAGATCATATCCTTTGAATGCAGGTTAAAAGTTCTCTGCTCCAGGTGAGGCTTGAACTCACAACCTCGGCATCACTCTGCAGGTTACTGTCTTATAAGAACCGCGCGCTGACCGATTGCGCCACTGGAGCACAAAATGTCAATAATATCAAAATCATTAGCCATTATTCTTGAATTTTCTAAATGTATCTGTTATTATAACCAAACACTCTCCGATGCTCTATTTGTATTACTTGGAGTACCGATACCGTCCACTAGACTCTTAGTTACGTCGCGAGCTGCGTACACAATATCATCTTAATGTTTAATCTTAATGCACACGCATTTTCCGTGCTTTCCAAGAGTTTAAAATAGTTTAATTCCACTGTTAAATAACCTGTTGGATACAAACATGCCACTTGTAAAAATGAAATAAAATGTCTTTGAACTGATATTTTTGTTTAGTTAGCTTAGAGGATGTTCCCTGAAAGATTGAAAAGTGTCAATGAAGATGTCAGACTTACTATATTTGTTAATAATCACACACAATACACGGAATTTGTGTGTTTGTGTATTCCAAGTAACTCTGCTGCCCCCTGGTGGCAAGTACATAAATGACGTGGCCCCCACCATCCAAGTAGCCCATCCCTGCTCAAGAGTCTTTCTTTTAGGTTTTAATCTGTCAGTAAAAAGTGAAAACGGTTGCTTTTAGGAATACCCAACCTCTATAAATTATAATTTTCTCAATCACTGTTCCTTATATAGATATTTACCAGTGGGCATCAGATACATCTAGTTTAACAAATCTAACTTATAAACACAAACTAACCCAAACCATTACTTCTGAGGTGGATAACTGCAAACTTTAAACTATCACCTAAGTCATTTTCAAGTACAAACCTTACCAAACATTTACTATTGAATGTAATTGAACGTGGTAAGGACGAGAGCTGCATCTAAATAGATGCTCTATGTAACAAAGAGGCACTGCTGGGAGTTGAACCCAGGATCTCCTGTTTACTAGACAGGCGCTTTACCGCTAAGCCACAGCACCGCGCCTACAGTTTTTATTTTTCTCAGATACTGTGCTCAGTAGTTTCCTTTCATTGTTCACAGGCGCTTTAAAATGTAGCCACAGCGCCCGTTTCTCCATCCACTACCTCCTTACTTTTTAACTTCCAGTGTGTCATTTTATTTATTGTCACAGTGAGGTATTAGATTGGTAATGCCCTAATATAGTTTACGCCCAAACTAAACTAAACCCTGATTTCAGAGGTGGATAACACACCTGATTCAAGAGATAGTTTCCTTAACATAGAGGCACTGCTGGGATTTGGACCCAGGATCTCCTGTTTACAAGACAGGCGCTTTGACCGCTAAGCTACAGCGCCTCCTTCACCATCATTTGTGTTGCAAGAAGACAGTGGGATAACAGATTGAAAAAGTACTAGATCAAAAACACTCAGCTTTGCAACAGTTTTTTTGCTAATAGCAAATTGATTTGACTCTTTTTTAAACCCCATACATCCTCACTATGAGTTTGGGTGAGTAACTCTGAATATAAACGTAACTTTGTTTGAAAGAAGAATGAAGAGGCCACTTTTGTGGTGGGATGTGAAACTAACTTTTTATTAGGTAGTCTTGTAATTTGGAGATAATCTCTGTATCAAAGAGGCACTGCTGGGATTTGAACCCAGGATCTCCTGTTTACGAGACAGGCGCTTTACCACTAAGCCACAGCGCCTTTTTGTACTATTACTACCTCCTTACTTTGAAAATTCAATTATTTCTCTTTATCTCTACACATGTTCTTTCAGGCTGTGAAATAATGTATTCATAAAGTCCCAAAATAACAATATGTTGATCTGTAATGTTGCATCCTGTCACGGTCAAGTATTAGATGGCGAATGCACTAATATAGTTGTACGCCCAAAATAAACCAAACCCCTAATTTGGAGGTGGATAATCCAAGAGATATTTTCTGTAACAAAGAGGCACTGCTGGGATTTGGACCCAGGATCTCCTGTTTACAAGACAGGCGCTTTGACCGCTAAGCTACAGCGCCTCTCAATAGTTTTCTTTTCATTCTCTCTCGTGAATTTTTTTTTTGTGACCAAAGCAAACCAAAGCCATATGACCATATTTACCGTGTGTCCAATGCATATGGCTTGTGTCACATTCATGAATATTTTGGCCCTTGAGATTTAATGAATGACTCAATGAGCACCGAAAAACCCTTTCCGTCTGCTTCATTCCAAGTAGTGTAACCCAGATCATATCCTTTGAATGCAGGTTGAAACTTCTCTGCTCCAGGTGAGGCTTGAACTCACAACCTCAGCATCACTCTGCAGGTTACTGTCTTATAAGTACCGCATGCTGACCGATTGCGCCACTGGAGCACAAAATGTCAATGATATCAAAATCATTAGCCATTATTCTTGAATTTTCTAAATGTATCTGTTATTATAACCAAACACTCTCCTATGCTCTATTTGTATTACTTGTAGTACCGATACCGTCCACTAGACTCCTAGTTACGTCGCGAGCTGCGTACACAATATCATCTTAATGTTTAATCTTAATGCACACGCATTTTCCGTACTTTCCAATAGTTTAAAATAGTTTAATTCCACTGTTAAATAACCTGTTCGATACAAACATGCCACTTGTAAAAATGAAATAACATTTCTGTGAACTGATATTTTTGTTTAGTGAGCTTAGAGGATGTTCCCTGAAAGATTGAAAAGTGTCAATGAAGATGTCAGACTTACTATATTTGTTAATAATCATACACAATACACGGAATTTGTGTGTTTGTGTATTCCAAATAACTCTGCTGCCCCCTGGTGGCCAGTACATAAATGACGTGGCCCCCACCATCCAAGTAGCCCATCCGTGCTCAAGAGTCTTTCTTTTAGGCTTTAATCTGTCAGTAGAAAGTGAAAACGGTTGCTTTTAGGAACACCCAACCTCTATAAATTATAATTTTCTCATTCACTGTTCCTTATATAGATATTTACCAGTGGGCATCAGATACATCTAGTTTAACAAATCTAACTTATAAACACAAACTAACCCAAACCATTACTTCTGAGGTGGATAACTGTGAACTTTAAACTATCACCTAAGTCATTTTCAAGTACAAAGCTGACCAAACATTTACTATTGAATGTAATTGAACGTGGTAACGACGAGAGCTGCATCTAAATAGATGCTCTATGTAACAAAGAGGCACTGCTGGGAGTTGAACCCAGGATCTCCTGTTTACTAGACAGGCGCTTTACCGCTAAGCCACAGCACCGCTCCTACAGTTTTTGTTTTTCTCAGATACTGTTCTCAGTAGTTTCCTTTCATTGTTCACAGGCGCTTTAAAATGTAGCCACAGCGCCCGTTCCTCCATCCACTACCTCCTTACTTTTTAACTTCCAGTGTGTCATTTTATTTCTGCAAATGTTTATTCACGCTGTGAAAATATGCTTTCATTAAATCCCAAAGCGAAAACATGTTCAGTTGTCATGTTGCATCCTGTTTGTCCGCTTGTCACAGTCAGGTATTAGATTGGTAATACCCTAATATAGTTTACGCCCAAACTAAACCAAACCCTTATTTCAGAGGTGGATAACACACCTGATTCAAGAGATAGTTTCCTTAACATAGAGGCCCTGCTGGGATTTGGACCCAGGATCTCCTGTTTACAAGACAGGCGCTTTGACCGCTAAGCTACAGCGCCTCCTTCGGCATCATTTGTGTTGCAAGAAGACAGTGGGATAGCAGATTGAAAAAGTACTAGATCAAAAACACTCAGCTTTGCAACAGTTTTTTTGCAAATAGCAAATTGATTTGACTCTTTTTTAAACCCCATACATCCTCACAATGAGTTTGGGTGAGTAACTCTGAATATCAACGTAACTTTGTTTGAAAGAACAATGAAGAGGCCACTTTTGTGGTGGGATGTGAAACTAACTTTTTATTAGGTAGTCTTGTAATTTGGAGATAATCTCTGTATCAAAGAGGCACTGCTGGGATTTGAACCCAGGATCTCCTGTTTACGAGACAGGCGCTTTACCACTAAGCCACAGCGCCTTTTTGTACTATTACTACCTCCTTACTTTGAAAATTCAATTCTTTCTCTTTATCTCTACACATGTTCTTTCAGGCTGTGAAATAATGTATTCATAAAGTCCCAAAATAACAATATGTTGATCTGTAATGTTGCATCCTGTCACGGTCAAGTAATAGATGGGGAATGCACTAATATAGTTGTACGCCCAAAATAAACCAAACCGCTAATTTGGAGGTGGATAATCCAAGACATATTTTCTGTAACAAAGAGGCACTGCTGGGATTCGGACCCAGGATCTCCTGTTTACAAGACAGGCGCTTTGACCGCTAAGCTACAGCGCCTCTCAATAGTTTTCTTTTCATTCTCTCTCCTTTATTTTTGCTGTTGTGACCAAAGCAAACCAAAGCCATATGACCATATTTACCGTGTGTCCAATGCATATGGCTTGTGTCACATTCATGAATATTTGGCCCTTGAGATGTAATGAATGACTCAATGAGCACCGAAAAACACTTTCCGTCTGCTTCATTCCAAGTAGTGTAACCCAGATAATATCCTTTGAATGCAGGTTAAAAGTTCTCTGCTCCAGGTGAGGCTTGAACTCACAACCTCCGCATCACTCTGCAGGTTATTGTCTAATAAGTACCGCGCGCTGACCGATTGCGCCACTGGAGCACAAAATGTCATTAATAGCAAAATCATTAGCTATTATTCTTGAATTTTCTAAATGTATCTGTTATTATAACCAAACACTCTCCAATGCTCTATTTGTATTACTTGTAGTACCGATACCGTCCACAAGACTCCTAGTTACGTCGCGAGCTGCATACACGATATCATCTTAATGTTTAATCTTAATGCACACGCATTTTCCGTGCTTTCCAATAGTTTAAAATATTTTAATTCCACTGTTAAATAACCTGTTCGATACAAACATGCCATACAAACATGCCACTTGTAAAAATTAAATAACATTTCTGTGAACTGATATTTTTGTTTAGTGAGCTTAGAGGATGTTCCCTGAAAGATTAAAAAATGTCAATGAAGATGTCAAACTTAATATATTTGTTAATAATCACACACAATACACGGAATTTGTGCGTTTGTGTATTCCAAGTAACTCTGCTGCCCCCTGGTGGCCAGTACATAAATGACGTGGCTCCCACCATCCAAGTAGCCCATCCGTGCTCAAGAGTCTTTCTTTTAGGCTTTAATCTGTCAGTAGAAAGTGAAAACGGTTGCTTTTAGGAACACCCAACCTCTATACATTATAATTTTCTCAATTACTGTTCCTTATATAGATATTTACCAGTGGGCATCAAATACATCTAGTTTAACAAATCTAACTTATAAACACAAACGAACCCAAACCATTACTTCTGAGGTGGATAACTGTCAACTTTAAACTATCACCTAAGTCATTTTCAAGTACAAACCTGACCAAACATTAACTATTGAATCTAATTGAACGTGGTAATGACGAGAGCTACATCTAAATAGATGCTCTATGTAACAAAGAGGCACTGCTGGGAGTTGAACCCAGGATCTCCTGTTTACTAGACAGGCGCTTTACCGCTAAGCCACAGCACCTCTCCTACAGTTTTTGTTTTTCTCAGATACTGTGCTCAGTAGTTTCCTTTCATTGTTCACAGGCGCTTTCAAATGTAGCCACAGCGCCCGTTTCTCCATCCACTACCTCCTTACTTTTTAACTTCCAGTGTGTCTTTTTATTTCTGCAAATGTTTATTCACGCTGTGAAAATATGCTTTCATAAAATCCCAAACGGAAAACATGTTTAGTTGTCATGTTGCATCCTGTTTGTCCGCTTGTTACAGTCAGGTATTAGATTGGTAATTCCCTAATATAGTTTACGCCCAAACTAAACCAAACCCTTATTTCAGAGGTGGATAACACACCTGATTCAAGAGATAGTTTCCTTAACATAGAGGCACTGCTGGGATTTGGACCCAGGATCTCCTGTTTACAAGACAGGCGCTTTGACCGCTAAGCTACAGCGCCTCCTTCACCATCATTTGTGTTGCAAGAAGACAGTGGGATAGCAGATTGAAAAAGTACTAGATCAAAAACACTCAGCTTTGCAACAGTTTTTATGCTAATAGCAAATTGATTTGACTCTTTTTTAAACCCCATACATCCTCACAATGAGTTTGGGTGAGTAACTCTGAATATAAACGTAACTGTGTTTGAAAGAACAATGAAGAGGCCACTTTTGTGGTGGGATGTGAAACTAACTTTTTATTGGGTAGCCTTGTAATTTGGAGATAATCTCTGTATCAAAGAGGCACTGCTGGGATTTGAACCCAGGATCTCCTGTTTACGAGACAGGCGCTTTACCACTAAGCCACAGCACCTTTTTGTACTATTACTACCTCCTTACTTTGAAAATGCAATTCTTTCTCTTTATCTCTACACATGTTCTTTCAGGCTGTGAAATAATGTATTCATAAAGTCCCAAAATAACAATATGTTGATCTGTAATGTTGCATCCTGTCACGGTCAAGTATTAGATGGGGAATGCACTAATATAGTTGTACGCCCAAAATAAACCAAACCCCTAATTTGGAGGTGGATAATCCAAGAGATATTTTCTGTAACAAAGAGGCACTGCTGGGATTTGGACCCAGGATCTCCTGTTTACAAGACAGGCGCTTTGACCGCTAAGCTACAGCGCCTCTCAATAGTTTTCTTTTCATTCTCTCTCCTGAATTTCTTTTTTGTGACCAAAGCAAACCAAAGCCATATGACCATATTTACCGTGTGTCCAATGCATATGGCTTGTGTCACATTCATGAATATTTGGCCCTTGGGATTTAATGAATGACTCAATGAGCACCGAAAAACACTTTCCGTCTGCTTCATTCCAAGTAGTGTAACCCAGATCATATCCTTTGAATGCAGGTTAAAACTTCTCTGCTCCAGGTGAGGCTTGAACTCACAACCTCGGCATCACTCTGCAGGTTACTGTCTTATAAGTACCGCGCGCTGACCGATTGCGCCACTGGAGCACAAAATGTCAATGATATCAAAATAATTTGCCATTATTCTTGAATTTTCTAAATGTATCTGTTATTATAACCAAACACTCTCCTTTGCTCTATTTGTATTACTTGTAGTACTGATACCGTCCACTAGACTCCTAGTTACGTCGCGAGCTGCGTACACGATATCATCTTAATGTTTAATCTTAATGCACACGCATTTTCCGTGCTTTCCAATAGTTTAAAATAGTTGATATTGGTTTAGTGAGCTTAGAGGATGTTCCCTTAAAGATTGAAAAATGTTAATAAAGATGTCAGACTTAGTATATTTGTTAATAATCACACACAATACACGGAATTTGTCTGTGTGTTCCAAGTAACTCTGCTGCCCCCTGGTGGCCAATACATAAATGACGTGGCCCCCACAATCCAAGTAGCCCATCCGTGCTCTAGAGTCTTTCTTTTAGGCTTTAATCTGTCAGTAGAAAGTGAAAACGGTTGCTTTTAGGAACACCCAACCTCTATAAATTATGATTTTCTCAATCACTGTTCCTTATATAGATATTTACCAGTGGGCATCAGATACTAGTTTAACAAATCTAACTTATAAACACAAACTAACCCAAACCATTACTTCTGAGGTGGATAACTGTGAACTTTAAACTATCACCTAAGTCATTTTCAAGTACAAACCTTAGCAAACCTTTACTATTGAATGTAATTGAACGTGGTAACGACGAGAGCTGCATCTAAATAGATGCTCTATGTAACAAAGAGGCACTGCTGGGAGTTGAACCCAGGATCTCCTGTTTACTAGACAGGCGCTTTACCGCTAAGCCACAGCGCCACTCCTACAGTTTTGTTTTTCTCAGATACTGTGCTCAGTAGTTTCCTTTCATTGTTCACAGGCGCTTTAAAATGTAGCCACAGCGCCCGTTTCTCCATCCACTACCTCCTTACTTTTTAACTTCCAGTGTCTCATTTTATTTCTGCAAATGTTTATTCACGCTGTGAAAATATGCTTTCATAAAATCCCAAAACGAAAACATGTTTAGTTGTCATGTTGCATCCTGTTTGTCCGCTTGTCACAGTCAGGTATTAGATTGGTAATGCCCTAATATAGTTTACGCCCAAACTAAACCAAACCCTTATTTCAGAGGTGGATAACACACCTGATTCAAGAGATATTTGCTGTAACAAAGAGGCACTGCTGGGATTTGGACCCAGGATCTCCTGTTTACAAGACAGGCGCTTTGACCGCTAAGCTACAGTGCCTCTCAATAGTTTTCTTTTCATTCTCTCTCCTGTATTTGTTTTTTGTGACCAAAGCAAACCAAAGCCATATGACCATATTTACCGTGTGTCCAATGCATATGGCTTGTGTCACATTCATGAATATTTGGCCCTTGAGATTGAATGAATGACTCAATGAGCACCGAAAAACCCTTTCCGTCTGCTTCATTCCAAGTAGTGTAACCTAGATCATATCCTTTGAATGCAGGTTAAAACTTCTCTGCTCCAGGTGAGGCTTGAACTCACAACCTCGGCATCACTCTGCAGGTTACTGTCTTATAAGTACCGCGCGCTGACCGATTGCGCCACTGGGTCACAAAATGTGAATAATATCAAAAACAATAGCCATTATTCTTGAATTTTCTAAATGTATCTGTTATTATAACCAAACACTCTCCTATGCTCTAGAGCAGGGATGGGCAAATGGCGGTCCGGTGGCCGCATGTGCTGTAGCCCCCACCTCCTCTTTTTGCGGCCCTCAGATCAATTTAGAAACAACGTGCCAGGATTTGAACCCAGGATTACATTACATTACATTACATTGAATTTAGCTGACGCTTTAATCCAAAGCGATTTACAATAAGTGGATTCAACCAAGAAGATGCAAACTTGAAGAAAACAGAATCATATAAGTACATCAGGTTTCATAGAGCCAAAACATTTCAAGTGCTATACTGGCTTTAGATAAGCCAGTCCTTTATTAGTATATAAGTGCTTTGTTGGAGCAAGTTGGAGGGTACTTTAATTCGAATCCTGGTGGTCTTTATAACAGTAAACCCTTTTGTTAGTAATTCTATCGCTCAAAGTGGAGTCGAAAGAGATGGTTTTTCAGTCTGCGCCGGAGGATCTCCTGTTAGACAGGCGCTTTACCAACTAAGCCACAGTACCACATCTTCAGTTTTTGTTTTTATCAGATACTTGGCTCAGCAGTTTCCTTTAATTCCTCCACAAAAAAATGTATTATCAGGCTGCAAATATTTATTTATATATGTAAAATAAAAAGTCACAAATCCATACTGTATTCAACATTTGCCACCAAGGTAATAGGATGTGTCATTGTAGTGCTGTCTCATTGTATTTTATTTTTTTTGATATCTTGCACTCGCAGGTATTTACCAGGTGACATCAGATAATCTGCAGGGGTTCATCGTTGACATTGGGAATGGCCGTTTGATCATTTGAATGCCCAAACTAAAACAAACCCTTACTTCAGAGGTGAATAAAACACAGATTGCAAGTGATATTTTCTGCAACAAAAGGGACTGCTGGGATTTGGACCATAGACTGTATAAATGGACGTAGTGTCCGTGACGTCACCCATAGAATTTTGCAGTTGCTGTGAAGCCCTTAGTAGGCGGAGTCGGCCACTGCCGTCTCAACAGTGGCGTCAGAGTCTAACTCCCGCCCGATCCAAATAAGGGCAGAGAGGCGGGACCTGTTGTCACCAAGCTGGAAACTCCAGGGTTGCGTTCCAATAGTCCATTTAGTTTAGGAACCTTCCTAACGGAGTGAAATGACCCGGAAGTACGTCAGTGGCAGCCATGTTAAGTGCCGTTCCAATTCTCCAAATGAAAGGAAAGGAGGTTTCAAACTTCCTTTATAACCTCCTTTAGCTTAGGAACCACTGGACCTCCCATACCGAAAGGAGAGGAGAAAATGCTGCCCCACAATGCCTTGCAGCCGCAGCATTTGCGTCACATAACAGTCGGCCATTCACGGAAACAAACGATTATGACGGAGAAATTATATCATGAAAGTTAGAGTGCTTATTAAGCATTTTAAAACGTATGTGGTAAGTTGCCAAAGTGCTTTATTTTGAACGTTCATCAGTATTATAATCAAAAAGAGAAATATGAACGTTAGTTTTTACTGAAATGATCAAATAAAGTCAACATTTCACTGAGCTGTGTGGGGTTTGTTCAACTTTTAAAAGATGTTTGAATGGTGATGTACACAGTGATAGATGTTAAGGACTAACGTTTATAATAAATACATTTGTATTGATTTTAAGATATTTTCATACAATCATACGTATTGGGATCATTTGTATTAATGTGGACCGGAGGGAGAGGGTGACGAGCATAAATTTAACTTACAACTTTGGTCATGAAGAATATGTTTCTCTGTTGTCCACGTTCATAAAGCATAAAGCAACAACATCAGAGCACGGTGCAGATTCTCTAGATGAGTCCCTCGTTCTTATTAAACATCCATGTTGTAGTCCGTTGTATAGAACACTGTAGTTTCCATAGTTTCACCGCAGCAGCAGACGCACACAATGACGTCCGCTGGCGCATCATAAACACGTCAGATAGTGAAAGTGCATTCGGATTCTCTAAAGCAGTGGTTCTCAAAGTGGGGTCCGCGACCCCCCGGGGGTCCGTGGCACTCTGCCAGGGGGTCCGTGAAAAGTTTTCAGATTCATTAATTTAAATGATCATGATATCATTTTTTTTTCATTTTTTTTTTTTTTACAAAAGGCTTCATAGTTCAACAAATAATATTTTATTTTTTTAATCTAAAATAGTTCATAGATTACGTTCTAATCTAACAAATCTATACATTTAAAAATCAAGCGCGTCACTCGTTACCATGGAAACAACAATAACTGGTACGTCAGTCAGAGAGCGCCACTGCTAGCATCATAGAGATATAACACGGCTAGCATACTACGAAGATGGACCGATTTTTAAAACGACAGGTTACGGCTACAAATGAAGTAAATGAAAAACAAAAAACAAAAGTAAGGAAATACGATGAGGAGTATCTCCAATAAGGATTTATTGAAGTGGAAGGGAAACCGAAATGTCTGATATGCCTGCGGTGTCTTGCCAATGAGGCGATGAAGCCTGCCAAATTGAAGAGGCACCTCGAGACCAAGCATCCAGATTATGTAAAAAAAGACCGGGCTTTTTTTGAGAGGAAGGGCGAGGACTACAGCCAGCAACAACAACGGATGGTTAATGTTACGTCTGTTTCTGCTAAAGAGCAGATGACGAATTTAGGACATGTCTGCTGATATCAAATCACAACTGCTGGAAAGACTGAGAGGGTCTAAATTCGCGGTTCAATTGGATGAGTCCACTGATGTGTCCGGCTCTGCGCGGCTCATCGCACTGGCGCGAGAGGAGAGGGAGAGCCGCAGAAGTGAGACTGACTGAGATTACTTTGAGCAACATGCATGGGAATAAGTTACAATATAATACATTTGTGTATATTTCTCGCTATTCAGATGGTCTGCTGCCTGGTGCTGCTGTTGCGCAATGTGCAGTAGTGTCCTCTTTTCGCACCATGACATTATCAGTTATGAATTTGTTTTTCACTGCTTGAGAAAATGGACTTGTGGCTGAGAGCGTGTGAAAAATGTCAATTGTGTGAGAGTTGGCAGCCCTGTGAACTCGCTTGACATTATTATGTATGAAACTGCCAATCAGATTTATTTACTTATTAATCGAAGGTGCCGAAACGCTGTTCTGGATCGTTCCCGCCCACTTTAAACCATGTGTGTGTGTGTGTGTGTGTGTGTGTGTGTGTGTGTGTGTGTGTGTGTGTGTGTGTGTGTGTGTGTGTGTGTGTGTGTGTGTGTGTGTGTGTGTGTGTGTGTGTGTGTGTGTGTGTGTGTGTGTGTGTGTGTGTGTGTGTGTGTGTGTGGTTATGTGTGTGAGCAACAGAAATGTCAGATACTGTATGTTGCATTTATTGATTTAGTTTGATATGTGTGTCTTCACTTGCAGAGAGAAGCAATCAGCTTCATGGACTGCCTTGCATCACTCCAATAGTGTCCAGAGCTGGCTGCCATTATAAGTAGTGGTTTGGGATTGTAGCAATGCAGTTGCAGTTGTTTTGCAATTTACTTGATATATGTTGCAATGCAGGCATGTGTTCAATTGTTTATAGCCTGCATTTATTTTGTTATTAGACTTTTATAAATCATTTAATTTTAACTAAGAGTGAAACACTTGATGTGTTATCTTTGTGTGTGTGTGTGTGTGTGTGTGTGTGTGTGTGTGTGTGTGTGTGTGTGTGTGTGTGTGTGTGTGTGTGTGTGTGTGTGGTGTGTGTGTGTTCTGAAATGCACTTCAAATTATCACTTTTCTCTTGATTTCCCTTTGATATTTTGTTTAGGTACAGTATTACTTGCAGCTAATTGATTGATTGTTTTATGGGTATTCTGTGTTGAGATGGTGCAAATATTTTTAATACATATCTAATATATTTCTAATACATTGCTCTTGTGTTCTTCTTTCACATAACTAAGACTATAGAAGTGTAAAAAATAGGCTACATCAGATTATTCCAAGGGACATACATGTCGAGTCAAGTCAAGTCAATTTTTATTTATATAGCCCAAAATCACAAATCAGAATGAGGGGGTCCTTGGTGTATTCTCTATCTTGTAAGGGGTCCTTGGCTGAAAAACAATTGAGAACCTCTGCTCTAAAGTACCGCAGTCTCTTCTCCTAAGTCCTTTTGAATTCTCCTATCCACTATCCCTTAACCCCGTGACGTTTCACTCAGAGGTCAAGGAATAGGATATAGGGTTAGAATTTAGGAGCTGATTTTTGGATTATCGGAACGCAACCCTGAGCTATAGCTGAGGCTAACAAGCTAAGCTAACATGCTCAGCAGAGCTGGCTGCTCTGTGATGCTAGCTGGCTAACCTACGTCTGTTGCTCCCCATCTGTACACTGCTGTAGCATTTTACGTTTCTAAGGTAAGCGGACAAAAAATATTCAGTAGAATTATTAATAATAATCTAAGTTATTGAGTTTTTAGGATAATACTTCAGAATCTTAAAATCCATTAAGTGCAGTGGTTCCAAAAGTGGGGCGCAGAGGCGTGACACGCGAGAGACTAGGAGGAAAAATGGATATTAAAAAACAAAAACAAAAGTAAAAGAAAATATATTTCATAATTTGAAAAATTATGGATTCGAAAATAATATGATACAGTACAGTACTATTACGTCTGGGTCTCTGTGTTTCATTAAAGCTTGGCTATGTGTGTGTGTGGAACGAGCCATTTTGTGTGCATGCGAGAGAGAGAGCGCACCGGTACCGGAGATCGTTGTTGTTAGCTTCTGGTGCTAGCGAGCTACGGTAACGGATATAAGGAGTTTTTTCAACAACAAGGTGGAGGAGAGCCCTCTCCTGTCAGACTGAGCGGCTCAGTGAGCTAAAGGACTCTCTCAGTGTTATCTCAGTGGGTCTCAAACGTTTTGGTCACCATTAATGTAAACAATTATTTCCGAGGCACATGTTTATATGATCATTATAGTTATAAAAAAATAAGAGAATAAATGAAAAATAGGTTTAAAATACTATATGACAGTAAAAAAATAATAAAGTTTAAAAGGGTGATTTGTAAAATATCCAAAAGGAAAGAGTAAACCTGTTTACAGTTCTGTTTCAAATGGGTGTTGAGAGAGGTATCCATAGAACTCTTCATTTTGCTCTCAAAGTGCACCAGATTGATGCTTTTAACTTCAATATTTAAAAATAAATCTTCCCGGGGGAGCTTGCCCCCGGACCCCCCTAGAAGAGGTCCATACACCACCTATAAAAATAGCACTTTACCCCTGCTTACACCTATATGCCATGAGCTGATTATCGAGCCTTCATTGCAACAGTTGCGGGTACACTGTGTATTTGCGTGGGGATTGTTGCAGTAGAACATTCCACTGTGGCGACCGGTACATTAATGAGTACCCTCTATGAAACGTCAAGCTACCCCACAGCACCCCCAAAAGAAATCTCTGACGCCGCCACTGACCCTGACTTGTGTTGGGGGGGCCTGACAGAAAAAGTTTGAGAACCACTGCCTTAAGGTTTGTATATAGTTGTGCGTAATTCAACACTGGAATCAAGCAAATATTAATATGTTTGCATGACATTAGTTATTTATATTTTGTTGCCACTTAATTATACGTGTAATACATTTAAATGAATCTAAGATACACGTGATTGCATGCTTTTACCTAAAAAGGACCCATATGGACAAAAAAGTCCACAGTGATACCGGAGGGTTGCACTTGTGTCCTATTTTTCCCAAACCCTGACAACTGCAGGACACACACAACCAAACACACTAACAAACAAAGAATAAACACATACACAAATAGATTAAAAAACATTTTGTTTGAATTTTTTATTTGATTAGTATGAAGTCTAAAATGTTGTAGAACGAGATGGCAGGATTAATATTTCATGTAAATACATTATGTACTGCAGATGTAATTTTTATTTTAAACCACAACAAGCTAAGGTAAAATGACTTGAACTATAGAAGAAGATACTAATGTAAAGCCTTAATAAAAGTATACTTGTTTAGTATGGTGGAATAGTCAATAATAGTGTTTCCATAGCATTTCCACAAAGAAGCAACACTCACAGTTTTCAATATATAATATAAAGTCATATATTACTGTCACTTTACTGTAGGAGATATTTATGTAAATTGTTGGCATTTCATTTGATTATGATAGATATATCAGGCAGTATTATTCTAGACACTTAGGGCTTGTGATTAGATGCAGAAGGTTGTATATAAGGGCACATAGTTGACAGGTAGAGGGACAGCACACAGTTCTCACAAGATCTACAGACTAGAACACTCACTTGCAGAATTGGAAAGCCTCTTAATGTTCAACAATTAAGAGAACATGCCATTACATTTACAATACTTCTTTGTACGGTTACACCATGGCTGTTCAAGTGATCGATATAGTGTTATGCGTGAACATCGACATTAAAGGAAGATTAAAATGTGTAATGTGACATAGCACAATGTAGTAGATTAATTACAACGCAAAGTGTCTGCCCATCTTAAGTTAATATTTATAATAGTAATATATGGCTGCATACTCTTTATTGAGCATAGCATAACTTGCTGTCATTAATCATAAATAACTGTTGATTAATGGTTTCCCCCTGTGGGTTCATGTATTGATTCCTAACAAGTCAGTTGAACCCTCGACCCCCTCTTAAAATTAACAACGAGTTTTGTTTAAAACGTTGGTTCTGACTAACCAACTTAAACTACGGATGTGAAACTGACTACAGATGCGTTAAAGAACATTTTAATTGAAGCAATGTCCTCATCAAGTCAGCCTGGAGACAGGTTTTAAAGTTTGTCAAAAGGTGATCAATATAAAGTTTAGATGATCGAAAGGGTTAGTGTTTGAAGCAATAGTTAATTTAGTAGACTGTTTCCCTGTGGATATGTTTGGCTTTTGAATTTGTGACAGACTCTAGTTTTGCAAGTTTATTCCACAGACATGTGCTGCCTTCAGTAGAAGAATGTATCATCAATTCTCTCCGGTGACAAACTTGCAAAGATACAAGTCAGTTAGTAAAAAAAACATGTTTCTGAATAGACCCCAATTGTTTACCACTACTCGTCGTTTGCATTCATCCATTCTGAACAGATGATAACCAAAAACAGAGCGGACACTATGACATAGACAAAAAAGAAAATGATGTCCAATTTTTTAGCCACCCTGGTCCAGTAGTCGGGCGTCCTTTCTTCCTTCCTGCTGAGGAGCAGAGAGAGTGCTTTCACCGCCTCACTCAGCTCATCTGGGAGCTTCTCCAGGGAATCGGACTCCTCCATCAGTTGGCTTCTTTTGTCCTGCAGACGGTTTTTGGTGGATTGATCATTAACAAGATTATGAACCATTACAAATAGAAAACGGTTCAACCTTTAACATTCTTGATTTGTGTCCATTGTGCTCAAAGAATACAAATATTTCACATTCATAATCCAACGGCAACATCTCTTCCCACAAACAAACCTCTGAAACTGTGAGTAACCCTAAACTGTTTTATACTGTACTAGTATTTATTTTAGTTTATTTTTTTTAAATTTAGGCACACATTCCCTTTACAGAGTAACCCAATCCTCACCTCTTTGCCCAACGACAGCACTTCAGATGGCGGTTCATCAGACACATTACACACAGAAGCACAGTGAGTCCATTTCTTCACATCTGAAAGGAAATTGTTGACACATGACAACGGCATGTTCAGAAGATGGATTATTAGTCCTACATTTTTCTTTGTGTATTCAAATAATATAAATAAAGTGTCCATCATACAGTAGTTGCCCTGTTTGTCTCCACAGTCCTTACTCAGGCCTTTATCTGCCTGGTTTTCTTCAGGTGCAGAGTCTCTATCAATCAGATACATCACCAAAATCGTCTCCAGAAGGCTGATCATCATCAAACCAAATATCCCAATGCAGAAGAGCGCTAAAGAGAAAAGGCAACGTCATGAAAGTGACACCAATGACAAGAAACTAAATCAGTTCATGTGTTGTTTCTGCTTAATGGAAATGAAAGTGAAATCAAATAATGACTGAGTTGCTTTACCTATAAGCGGTATCCTCTCTGAAGAGGAAGGCAGAATGTCATTGAGAATAAGCTGCATCACAGTGACAGCGAGCAGCACAGTGACCTTGAAGCTGAGCTTCTCGCCCCCGCTGTCTGAGATCAGGAAGGAGGCCAAGTCCAGACAGAAGAAGAAAAGGATGGGCACTAAGAAGTTGGCGATGTAAAGGACAGAACGCCTCTTCATCGTGATCTGTGAAACTTCTAATGGTCAGTTGGTTCATGATACTCAAATAAATCTTTTTTAAGTAAATTATGTTAAATCAGAATCAGAATACCTTTATTAGACATTTACATTGTAAAAATCTAAACTATTTTCATCAATTAATTCATCAGTGGAGCTGCTTTGTGTGGAATATGGCAGAATTTATTTTACTGACATTTGGAGAATTTATGTTTTATATTATATTACATTATATTTTGGTAATGGATTGATAAACACACTGCTGCAACAAACGTCTGGAGAATTTAATCATGCATTCAGCAGCTAAGGAGACACATATTCCCCTAAGGAGATGGTAGAGACCGAAAACAGAACTAAAAATAGTAGTGAATATTGAGCTTCAATTGCCAAGGTGTTCAGAAACAAATTAATTTCAATGTTGCTCCAGTACTAATGTATGTGTTCATAAGTGTGATGGAAACTTCTGAAGCAATGGAGACGAAACTCAGAGAGACAGGGGGAGAGCTGGAACTTTGATGGCAAACACTGATGGTTTATTTGGAGCTTCGGCCGGAGAATTCACAAGACAGGTGCTGTGCCACGAGTTGACACAGCGGTTGCCAATCCAATTCTGAAGATCTCTACCCCAGACCCCTGTATATAGCTCTGAGAGAATAATCTACATTGTGCATTACAAGATAAAGCAGGCAAAGCACTATAACACCTCTATCAGCTGACGCCAACAGGCAGGGACAGGGAGACCAAACACTGAGAGCACAGCAGCCCAAGTTTGTAGGCCTGTGCTCAGTGAGGGCAGTACAAACTGAGAAACTGGGTCAAAGGTATGGGCCTAGGAAAATATTTCCTCAACAATAAGAAACAGTTTGACTAATTGTTTCCGTTTACACCCAGTGTCCAAAAAAGAAAAGCTGTAGATGTTGGTTTAAGTAGAATAAATAACTCCTGCAAACTGTCCTCTAAACTGGCAGTCACACATTTCCATCATATTATAAATGTGCCAGTGTTTAATTCTGCTTTTTATATTGCAGGTTAAATGCAAAAGCAGCAAGTGGAATATCAGAAATCTACATGCAAATATTTGCCAGAAGAAACACATTTTGACATTAAAATGTCCTCAATACTTACAGTATAAATAATCCTGCTTTGATTAAAATTATTGATGGTGAGAGTTGTTGTGTTGACTGTCAAGTTGAGGAACAGCCACTCATACTGGTTCCCCATATCTTCAAGAGTCCACTTAGTCAAATGTTCATTGGTGCCAATGACGTCAAACGTAATGCCATCATCTGAAGTGAAAATAATATGGGTTTTCTTATCCGGTCAACAAAGAAGAAATGCATGTGGGCGCGCACACACACACACACACACACACACACACAATTTAGATTGCTTTCTAGCTTTCGAAGGCTCACCATTGTATACAATTGACTTGAAAGACAAGCTGCAGTTCTGAACGTCGAAGGGAAATTTGTAAACTTGCATCTTGCATGTGCTGACCACCGTAAGGTAATTCTCATCTTCAATGTTACCATCAGAGTGAAGGGTGACAAAAGGACTCTGAGGAGTCTTGTCCTTCACCCTCCTGTAGGAAAATACATTCAGGACACATACATATAAACCATTTAACATAAATCTACCTTAACATTGATACTGTTAAACTCTTTAGTTTACTCTAGTTGTCATGCAGGAGAGCAGAGCAGGGTGGGCCCACGTACAGGATTAATGTAGGTTACCAGGAATAAACAGAGCAGGGCAAGGCAGGGCAGGCAAGGCAAACCAAACTAAACAGAAACCTCCCCATGAACAAAACAAGGGTCTGACAAACACCAACAGAAAACCAGAACTCAATATATGAAGAACTAATCACAAGGACAAGACACGTCTCGGCGGGGCAGTAATAACACAAAGGCACCATGTGAACAGAATCAGGTAACCAAACAGTCTGGAAGACACGGAGACAGGAAGTAAAAACAGACATAACACAGGGGGTGATCACTTTTCAAAATAAAGCAGGAAACACTGATATGGAGATTGAGACACTAGTTTTCCGCTGGTTCTTTAAATATAGAAATCAACAAGGTATAACAATATAAAGTATATCAACCTCTTAAAAATGAGTACCCCGGCTCATGTCACTTAGGCAGTCTGCTTCATTATTTATTTCATTCTCAGCAAAGTTACATTGTTTTTCCTACTTTTTCTGTCTTGGTATATAGAAACAATATACGAGTACCTTGTAGGTTACTAAGTAGTTCAAAAACAATTGCAGCCTAATAAGTCACCCGAAAGGTTACAACACCATACTAAAGTTCTAAATGACATTTACTTGAACACTGACAAAAGCAAAATATCAGTCCTAATATTGCTGGACCTCAGTGCTGTATTTGATACAGTTGACCACAACATTTTACTGGACGGATTGGAAAACTGGGTTGGACTATCTGACAAAGCCCTTCACTGGTTTGAATCGTATCTGTGGGACAGAGAGGTTTTTGTATCCGTTGGTCCTTCCAAATATCAAAAAAACACCCATGACATGTGGAGTTCCCCAAGGTTCGATTCTCGGTCCAGTTCTGTTCGATATTTACATGCTCCCACTTGCTCGTATCGTGAAACAATACATATCCTACCATAGCTATGCAGATGACACACATTTATATCACAATAAACCCTGACGACAAAGGACCATTAGAATCTCTGAAATGCTGCATACAACCAATCAGCACCCGGATGAATCACAATTTCCTGCAACTTAATAACGACAAAACGGAAACAATTGTTTTTGGTGCCAAAAAGGAACGGGCCACTATCAGAACTCAATTAGAAAAAATACTGTTAAAAACATCAGACAATGTCAGAAACCTTGGTGTAGTTATGGACTCTGATTTAAATTTCAAAAAACACATCAAAGGTATCCCAAAATCAGCTTTTTATCACGTAAAAACCATAGCCAGACTGAAAACACTTATGACCCAACATCACCTCAGTTCTACAAGATCTGCACTGGCTTCGTATTACACAAAGGATACACTTCAAAATCCTACTTTCAACATACAAAACAATTAATGGATTGAGACCAAAATACATGTCAGAGATGCTTCACTGTTACGAGCCAGCCAGAGCTCTCAGATCAACAGGAGCGGGTTTACTCGTCGTCCCCAGAGTCAGAACTACATTTGCAGAAGCAGCTTTTAGTTTTTATGCACCACTTATGCAAACTGCCTGAAATGTTGAGGTTCGCCCCAACCCTGGGTTCTTTTAAATCAAGGTTAACCGTGCCTTATCATTGCACTTTAAGTTACCACCAGGATTTTATCGCTTTTATGAAGTTTCTTTTTTTTGTGTGATTTAGATTCTGTGTTTGTTTTGTTTTTAATTATTATGTGTTGAATGCCTATGTGAAGCACTTTGAATTGTGATCTTAAAATGTGCTATACAAATAAAATAAACTTGACCCTTGACCCTTTGTCTCTCCCTTGTTTGTGTAACAAGCAAATATTGTATTAATTATTCCATGTACATATTAATTAAACCCTAATGGTGTGTATTAAGTAAGATATTTAATGTTTTTCGAGTGCAATATTACTCCAACATTAAGCCTGACATATCTTCTAAAAAAGTAGAACATTGAAAACATAGAAGTAAGTCTGTTCCAAGAGAGTGATACGATTGTAAAATACAACACATTTGTTTAAAAAATATAATTGGAATAATATAACATGTTTGAAAGTTGTAGCACAATCGTTTTTACATCCAAATGATTTAGCTTGTGTGTCCTTCCTAACAGTAACACGCTCTATCATCAGTTTCTGTTGTGAGTGTGTGTATTTGTGAGTAAGCACAAACATTCAAACTTACATCTCTTCAATCATCAGATCTGGTTTCCACAACAAATCAGCAGGAAGAACTAGATATGTAATTCCACAAAATTCATCTGAATTCCAATGTATGTCAGGATCTCTCCATCTCTACAGAGAAAAACAAAGAAGGAAGGAGATCCGGAAGAAAGGAAGGAAGAAGGGGGAGAAAGAGAAATAAAAGCTGAAAAGATGCAGTTAAATTAAAATAACTTTCACCAATGATGATCATGAAAACTGCCGTCTTTCTCAAAGACAACTCACCATATAAATCCAAATGTAGGAAACCAAAGTCTGGTCAATCTCTCTCTGTAAGCAAAAGAAATGTGTCAACATCTTTACGGCAGCACAATTAACATTTCACTCTGACAGTTTGGATATAAAATAAAAAATATATAAGATTCGAGGAAGAAGGACATACACATGTCTAAACCAAATGTAGTTAGTGCTGTATAAACCTGATGAGACTACAAAGCTGAATTAAGCCCTGTGAGTCAAAAGGTTACAAAACACTTGTGCTTCCCAGTATTTGATGTTGTTAGCCTTTAGACCTCTGGAGTAGGCCACAGGGCCAGCCTATCCTCCTACAAAAAACGACCATATGGGCCGATTGTTCATTCCCTTATTAGGACCCAGAGACACGTTTTAAAGTGTGTGTTGTTTCTTACACGACCACTAGAGTTGCTCTAGTGGTCGTGTAAGAAACAACATGCTCCCGGCCCGTTCATTGCAAACGCTATGGAGGGACGTTTATTTACAAATAACCCTCTCTGGAAAATCCTAGATTGTGGAATAGTTTGGCCATTAAAATGCTTTTTGATCCGATTTCTGGCGAGAAGTGTATATTGTACTCTTAGAATCCACGTCCAGTCGATGTGTAGGATCTATAGTTTGATAGATATTACGAAGATGATTTGAGGTCTCGCCAGGAGAACGTGTATGCAGCTACGTGTATGTAAAGTTAGCCTGGGTGAAAACAGCTTTTCAGGTCTCGAAGTTTTCATAATAAAACCGGATATATTCCCCTCACTGTCAAATGATTACACAGTGATATCTGCATTACTCATCCACTAAAAAAACTCAGTTTATTCTTGTTAATTACACAATATTGATTGGTTTAAATGGTGTACAATGCTTTTGTGTTTTTAACTTTCGATTCAGAGAAACAAATTGTTTTTTCGGAATTTAGACACTACAGTTTCCGAAGACACTACACTACCCAGAATCCCCAGCTATCGTTCGGGACTACAACATCCGCCTTGCTTTACAAACCCCGTGATTAGTCATCAAGCCCTGTGATTGGATGTTGGAGTGACAGTGCGACAAGGTTACGCTGAGCATCAAACAGCTCTATGAAATGGAATGGAACCACGGCAGACTTTCCAAAACTGGAATTGGACGGGTCCAGCTCCCAGCTCCAGACCCCGGCTCCAGACCCCCCAGGGAGAGCGGGGCTGGTTGGCACAGGGGTTGGTTGGCACACAGTTATTTCCCAGGCCTGTAGAGGGCACTGTCCAAAAAATGTTACATTAAAATGATTGACCTCTTGACCTGAACATTCTAATTCTATCAAAACATCTGAAGGTCACTATCTTTTGAGGTGAGGACAACTTTTACATTTTGCAGTGTCAAAACAAAAAAAATGCCCCCCCCACTGAATACATTATAGAGCTGTGTTACATAGAGATACAGAAATTATATTCATTTCAGTTGATAGACATAGGAATCAGCTATATTTGTATATGAAATTTGAAAGTTTGTGGTGAGTGGTGCAAGCTGGCTAACATCATTTTAGTTAAGAGGGGTGTCCTAATATGGGTGGGGTTGGTTGGCACACTGATTTTGGGGTTGGTTGGCACATGTGCCAACCAACCCCGGTATAGCCATTTGTTTACAATTGTATTAACTTATGCATTTTACAAATGTTAAACATAATGAATATTATATAATACTATTATATTATGTTTTATGTTATATTATAATACATTATCTGTGTCTTTTTTATCAGGATTGTATGTTCATTGCTCAAGATCTATTAAATGTATTGCATATTAAATTAAATGTATTGCAAATATTAATTTTGTATTTGGAATCATTTTTAAACATTTAAAATTTTCTTGTAGGGGTTAAAATGGTCAGGATTTTTTTAAGAAAAACAGAGCGAGGAAAGACACCAGCACAGGTTATGCTAGAGGCAGCCAGACAGGTGAAGACACAAAACCAAAGCATCAGGAGTACAGCTATGGACTTCCAAATACCATACCGCACACTTAGCAGATACTGCCAAAAAATAAGCCAGGATGAAATTGAAGGCAAGAAAGAGCTAAGTGTAGCTGTTGGTTACATTAAGAACCGACAAATGTTTTCCACAGATGTGGAAAGGGAGCTGGTTGCATATCTGTGCAAGTCAGCCGACATATATTTTGGCCTTTCACCCAGGGAGGTGAAAAAGCTAGCCTTTCAGCTTGCTGTGGCACGCAACATCAAGGTGCCTGAGTCTTGGATAGAGCTACAGCAGGCCGGCTGTGATTGGTTTACTGGCTTTTTGAAGAGGCACCCTTCTCTTTCCATCAGGAAGCCAGAGGCCACAAGCCTTGCTCGTGCCACGAGCTTCAATAAGGTGAATGTCACAGCCTTCTTTGACAACCTTGAAATGGTGATGCGCAGGCACAAGTTTCCTCCAGGTGACATCTGGAATATGGACGAGACAGGTATAACAACTGTCCATAGACCGAACAAGGTCATTGCCAGGCGGGGGTACAAGCAAGTGGGGTCAATTACCTCTGCTGAGCCTCGCCTGTGCCGTTTCAGCCACAGGGAACAGCATTCCTCCATATTTTGTCTTCCCGAGGGTGCATTTCAGGGACCATTTTATTCAGAATGGTCCTACGGGTTGCAAAGGAGGTGCAAACCCATCAGGATGGATGAAAGAGGACAATTTCATTGAATTCCTGAAGCATTTTGTGGCAAACACAAAATGCACAAAAGAGAAGCCATGTCTTCTAATGCTTGACAACCATGAGTCCCATCTCTCCATCGGTGGCTTGAACTATGCCAAAGAGAATGGTGTCGTCATGCTGTCATTCCCCCCCCACTGTTCCAACCGGCTACAGCCTCTTGACCGCACAGTGTATGGGCCTCTAAAGAGGTATGTCAACACAGCTTGCGAGGCATGGATGCTTAACAACCCTGGCAAACCCATGTCAATCTATGATGTGCCTGGCGTTGTCGCCACAGCATACCCATTGGCTGCAAGCCCAATGAACAGCCAAGCAGGATTCAGGGTGACAGGAATTTTCCCCTTCAACAGAGATGTGTTTCCAGAGCAGGACTTTGCCCCATCTTTTGTTACAGACCGGGCAAACCCAGTCCCAACTGCGAATCTTGTTGCTGCCCCTGATGAGCTGCACCCTGACACTGACAATGCTGTGCAACAGCTTCACCCAGATACTGACAATGCTGTGCAACAGCTTCACCCAGATACTGACAATGCTGTGCAACAGCTTCACCCAGATACTGACAATGCTGTGCAACAGCTTCACCCAGATACTGACAATGCTGTGCAACAGCTTCACCCAGATACTGACAATGCTGTGCAACAGCTTCACCCAGATACTGACGATGCTGTGCAACAGCTTCACCCAGATACTGACGATGCTGTGCAACAGCTTCACCCAGATACTGATGATGCTGTGCCTGGACCAAGTGGTTTTTCTGCAGGCACTGGGAGAGGTCTCTGCACCCCAGAAGACCTGCGGCCTTTCCCTAAAGCTGGACCTAGGAAAGTTGGTGGTGCCGTCAGGAGGAAGAGGAAGACCGCCATCCTGACTGACACACCAGTCAAAAGACAACTCGAAGAGCAAAAGGCCAGAACAAAAAAGAAGAGGCTTTTCAAAAAGAGCAAGAAACCACAACCAAAAGCTCCATCCAAAGCTCCTGCTCCTAAAAAGAGTAAGAAAATTAGATCATCTGAGTCGGAGTCTGAGGATGATGACTACTGTTTGGTGTGTTTAGAGTCCTATGGGAATAGCCGGCCTAGGGAAGTGTGGCTTCAGTGCCTATTTTGTAAGAAGTGGGCACACGAGTTATGCACTGCAGGTCAACCAAACTTTATCTGCCAGAATTGTGATTCATGTGACTCTGATTGAGATACAGGCATTGAAACACTAATTTGTATAATCTTAAATCATACTGCATTAATTCTGTCACTTCTAACACCACACACAGACACAGACACAGACACAGACACACACACAAACACACACACACACACACACACACACACACACACACACACACACACACACACACACACACACACACACACACACACACACACACACACACACACACACACACACACACACACACACACACACACACACACACACACACACACACACACACACACACACACACACACACACACACACACAGACGCCAACACTCACACACATACAAACACGCACATCCACATTCATACACATACTCACACTATAAAAACTGTTATTTGGTTCAAATTAATATGGTCTCGTTTGTTTAGAGGTCTATGGGAATAACCGGCCTGGGGAAGTTTGGCTTCAGTGCCGCTCATACACATACACACACCCACACACACTCACACATAGACTTCACATCACACACACTATACAAACTGTTATTTGGTTAAAAATGGGCAAACATTGTGTTGAATGTTTATGTTTTCTGGTTCTTGTATGAATTAAATACTCAAATTAGGTTTTTTTGTCACTTAATTATTTGTAACTATAGCATTTTAAGTGTGTGCCAACCAACCCCGTGCTGGGGCTGGTTGGCACAAGTGCACAACATGACTTTATTCATGAATACAATAATTTTAGGAATCATTTATGAACATAAAATGTATCTCTTTTTATAGCTGAGATCTTAATCTTTCAGTTGGTACTGGCTAGACTATTTTAACATAAAGCATGACTGAGAAATATGACAGAGAGTGAAAAGTGTGCCAACCAGCCCCGCTCTCCCCCTACTTTGTTCTACTCCACTACAAGTCAGAGGTTAACCTGGTATTTTTACTCCACAGCATTTCTTTTAGTTACTTTGCAGATTCTGATTAATGATGTGAAATATAAACAACCCTTAAATCAGACTTTAGTTACACCTGACTCAAATTCAGGGAAGGTGATGGTCAAGAGCCAAAATAAACTATGCAATATATTGGACGTTAAGTACTTTGTCAGACTTCATATTTATCTGTGGATAACCCCAACGTTTTTTTCTTATTCAAAAGAAGACCTTAACTTAAAGTATTCTTTAATGTTTAAATAAAGTCTTATTAGTTTGTCTGTTTTGCACATCCTCCTGTTAATATCTTTGGACGTCCTGCACTAAACTGGTTTATTCTAGAGATCACTACAGTATCTTCTTGATATTTTCTATTCTATATTTCTATCATTGACCTTCTACTTTCCCCCAATGTTGTATGTAGGCTACTCTTAATATTTAAATGTTTTCATCAAATAAAACGTATTCAACAACAAAATTCAATAACGTGCTTTAACCACTAGGCGGCGCAGGTTAAAAAAACAGTGGTGTATTTAATAAAACATATCAAACATAATATGACTATTAACGTTATTGTGAAATTAAATCAGAACAGTAAAGGACAATACAGTTTCAGTCTCTCGATTTGAAGCTTATGCATTGTACCATGAACCTGTATAGACCTGTAACAGTCAACTGCACGAGGAGTTGGAAAGGTAGTAAATAATATCTTTAAAAACTACAAAAAAATCCCTTTCTATCAGCTGTGCACCGTTTAAGGTGTAAATATAACTATAATCTACTAATTGGATCAAATATAAAAGTCAGCCGAATTAGTGTTGATACTGCAAGGGGACGTATTGTGTGAAAAGAAATGGAAGATGTTGTTTAATTGCTAATATATTTATGATCCACGTCACGTATTCAGTTTTGGCGGCATTTCTTACAGTTTGTCAAAAGGTCTTCTGATCAGGGCTCTATAAATAAATATCTACGGCAGATATGTAATATTTAATGCAGCCGAACCGTGTACTACAAGGCCGTTATGTGATGACTTTCAAAGAGAAAAGCAAGAACACTCGGAATAAAGTATTATTTTATTTAAAAAAAAAAAAATCAGATTTCATATCGCAAAAACACCATTTCCCAACATGCATTGTGGCTAAAACAATCGATGTTATAGCCTATCAAAACCTCTGAAAAAAGAAAGATGTCTCTCAGAATCGAAAGAGAAAAACCTATGGGGAAAACACAAAAGCATTGTACACAATTTAAACCAATACATTTCGTATAATTAACAAGGATAAACTGATGTTTTTTAGTTGATGAGTACTGCAGATATCATTGTTAAATCATTTGATCATTGGTTTTATTTTGAAAACGTCGAGACCAGAAATACTGTTTTCAACCCGTAACTTTACATGGAGGCTGCCGCATACCTCAAATCATCTTCGTAATATCGATCAAACTATAGATCCTACATATCGACTGGACGTGGATTCTAAAAGTACAATATACACTTCTCGCTAGAAATCTAATCGAAAAGCGTTTTAATGAACAAACTATCCTAAAATTTAGGATTTTACAGAGAGGGTTATTTGTGAATAAACGAACATCTGTAACGTTAGCATTCAACGGGAGCACTAGAGAGCGAAAACTTTAAAACTTAATTATAGGACGTATTAAGCGCCTGAACAACCGGCCCATTTGGTCGTATGAGTTGGAGGACTTGTTGCTCAGGGCACTCACATAATATTCTGCAGTTTAGCATGTACAGGAAATTTGAAGGCACCAAGTATATATGAGACCCAATCAGAAGCAACATAGTTCAGCCGTGTATGCAAGTGTATTTGTACTACTCCGATTTTTTAGCAGGGGAAGTATACTTTTAAAACCAGAAGTCTTTCCCATAATCTTCTGAGTGAATTTGTTACATTATTTTAGGTGTTATATGCTTCCATCAGCATGGATGGCAATACGTGGTGTAAGCTATTAAAGCGCTAGCACATGGCTTTTTCCTTGAGGCAGTTGGTACCAGAACCGCTTTTGTGTCACTACAAAATGATTAGCGTGCTATGTAGAAATGTATGTTGAGGTGTTATTCTGTTCCTTTTGTATTAGCTTACCCTACATATTAGTTTGATGTCACTGACACCAATTGCTTTTTTCTCTTTATCTATTTACCGTGTGTTTACAGGGTTTGATCATATTGTATTTTATTTTTGTTTATTTATTGAGATAAGAGTTGCATCCACAGCAAAAAAAAAAAATCCTGGGCACATGGCTTTAATTTCCACAAAAAACGAAAAAACGTACCCTTCTTGACGGGATCGAATATTATCAATTAAACAAAGCTTTATGAAAAAACTTACCACATCTAGAATGCCTCGGAGTGACATATAAAGGTATACTACTGTATTATTGAGGGGGTCTCCAGGTCGAACCATTGAGTGCAACTCCTTATTCTGGGTCAGGTTCAGGTTGTTCAAAATTTCATGATTACGGCAGGATTCTATTGGGATGATAACAAGACAATACCTCTGTCAGAAAGGTACTTCTTTCAGTTAAACCATCCACATGTTACCATGATCTCTATCAGCCAGTCATGTAGTTGCTGTCTGTCAATTTAGCCTTTTTACTACACCCTAAATATCTTTAGTTAACATACCTGGTGCCAAAGCTGAGCTCATCAGAAAACCACTCTATATCACATGCAGAGCTTCAGCATCTTCCTCATCTCATCATCACCAGTGTTGGACTCCACAGCAGTGGCGTTTTCTCCCGGAGGCCCCTGTTTTTTCTGATTGTAGTTATAATTTAAATAAATAAATAAAAACACTTTGTTTTGTTTCGGTAATTCTCCTTTGCTGTGTGTTCCTGCCGGACCGTCTCTCCGTCTCTCTCCCATTCTCATTTGAGTATTTTACAAAGAGTGAAACAGCGCCCCTCTAGATGTTATGGTGAAACAGTAGATTGCATTCAGTGTTGCGAGAGGAGGCCAGCCAAATCTGGCTTCCCTTGGTGAAAAAAAATGGAGGGATTGACCAATCAGATGAGGCCCACGTCATGCCCCTGCCAATCTGTGATTGGTCAGGGCCATGCCAAGGGAAGCAGGCCGCCTCCGGCTTCCCCTTGAGGCTGGCGATTTGATTGGATTGTGAGGCAAAATCCCTTTCCTCACAATCCAATCAAATCGCATCGACATCAGTTTTACTACGTAGTACTGTAACTGTCATCACCGCCGTTAGAAATGATCAAGCAAATGAAGCATGATGGAGGGAGGAGATTTGGCATACTTAATTAAGAATAACTTCACTAAACTTCCGCTACAGCAGCAACTAAAAATTAAAGCAGATGAAACTCCATACAAAATGACATCATTGAGAGCATAGCTCGTTGTATCCAGGATGAGACTGATAAAGAAATAAAGATTTGTCCTTTCATTGCTGTACAAGTGGATGACACATCAGACATCTCCAATAAGTGCCAACTCACTATCATAATCAGATACGTGAATGAAAAAGGCAGTGTGTGTGAACGTTTCCTCTGCTTTTTTGATGTCGGCTTAGAAAGAGACGCAAAAGCTGTAACATCAGTTGTCATGAGAGCCATCGGGAACTACAGTCCAACAAACAAATTGATTTGTCAGACTTATGATGGAGCTCATGTCTGCATGAGCGGACAGCACGGTGGCGTTCAGGCTTTAGTGAAAGCACACTGCCCCAATGCGCTATTCATCCACTGTTATGCTAAGGCACAAACAACATTCAAGCAGCCAAACTGTTTTTTGCCAATCTCGATGCCTTCCACAATTTTTTCTCACGTTCATGTAAGAGATCAGCACTACTGTCTGAAGTTGATCGAGCTGTGCGTGTACCAGGGGGTTCTGCTGTGAGGTGGAACTTTAAAAGCCGCGCAGTACAGGCCATCCATGAAGGACGCGGGTCGCTCTGTATCGCTTTTGACAGGATAATGACAGAGCAGGGATGGGACAAAGAGACCATTGCACAGAGTGCTTCCTTGAAGCAGAAACTTGAGGATTTTGACTGCATACATTAATAAGAAATGCTTAAATTAATAAGACGAGAGAGTTTCAGCTGGAGAGTGCGTGCGGACCTGTCGGTCAGATAACAGGCGTGTAAAAGTCCTGCATCTGTATGATACAAATGTGTGTAAAATGTTACCGGGCGCTGAAATCACTCATCTGGTTACGTTATTGACCAGCCCCCCCCCCCTCCAAAAAAATTGGCTTCCCCTAAATTTTTCCCCACGCCACGCTACTGCTCCACAGGGGGTCTACTTACGGCTTTATCAAATCTGGTATAAAGTTATCTTCATGCCAGCCACTATCCAAACGTACTTATACTTCTGTTCACATGTTAGCAAAAACATTTGACTTTTGCAAATAAGTCTTGTCTTATTGACATATCTGTAGGTCACTGAAAGGTCATCATTATAATTTATAAATAAGATGAATGCTTTATACATTTACACAAGTAACTTATCTATCAGTTTTATTACCTTATGACAAAAACTGCGTTAAACTTATCCAGTGCTGACAACAAACAAGTGTATTCAATTTTTTAAAGACTTAAATAAAGTAGAAATAGAATAACACATGATTGCTGTGTACTTACTCTTAGGGTCATTATTGTCCTTATCGGAGAGTTGGCCATTAAGCTCTTGTTGTTCCGAGTTATTGAATGTTTCTCCACCTGACAGGAGAAAAGTATACAGCTCTTAAAGTGATTCAAATGCAGCAGGTTAAAGTGTTGTGTGCAGAGTTGGGTGTAACACGTTACACGGTAACAGAGTAATGTAACGCGTTCAGTAATCACACTACAGTTACTAACATTGCCCCAACACGCGTTACTTCGTTACTTTTATAAAAATAAGTCATAATCACACTGACAGACAAGAAGGGTTTCCGCCGCAGGTTTATATGTACTAATCTGCGCGATTTGCGTGTCCACATCTCCACGTGCAGTGCTGCATAAACATGGATGAGTCAGCGATAACTTTCGAGGGGTGGAGGTATGCCCATTATCTTGAGTCCGTCCGAAGAATAGACAGGAATGTGACGGTGAGGTGCAAACTGTGTCCAGGCCAGAAGCTGTTATTCACTGCTGCAGGGACGTACACAGGTACGGGCTAATGTTGCCCGGGCAACGGCCCGTTTGGTCTTTTTGGCTAACCTGCCCCTCTGGAGAGAGCGAGAGTTTCTTTTTCTTTTTTCTGTTGTAGCCGAATCAACATGATGAGCCCACAATTAGTATTGTAGCGTCTCGCTCCGGGAAACACACTTTGTCAGCGTTGTCATCTGCCGGTGCGTTAAGACCACCTCAGTGTCGGATTTTGGAAACTTGATTTTGAGTTGTCTCATGGCAGTTAGGGTATAAGGGACAAACCAGGGGACTTTACTTCCTCTTGAAATCGTCGGTTATTTACAAAAAAAACATCTAAATATAGCCTGTTGTTATAGTGCTTCTGTCTTTCTGTGTCTTTTCATCTGTAAACTCCCTCAACGGGGCCGCTCGCTCTCTTTTCTTGTATCGCCCTCTCACGGGTGAACAGTTCAATGTCCCGCTTCATTGTATGAATTCTGCCATGTCTCTACCAATTTAGTTTGATCATCTCTGTTACTAAGTTACGGAATACTAAATAAATAAGTAATTAGATACCTTACCGTTACTGCGCTCATAAAGAATGATACAAATAAGAATAATGCGTCTTGAACTGGTTTCATGAATTAGTGTCTTTACGTTTCACAGACTGTTAGCTTGTTGTGGTAGGCTGGTAGCCTATTTTATTAAAGAGCATATCAAAATAAAGACTTGTGTTAGGCTATGTCTTCTTTATTAATTTGGGGGCAAGTGGAGTCTCGCAGAGGCAAAGCTGTGGCGCGGTTACACTGTAGGTGCGGCGCAGTCTGCGTGATCTGCCTGTAGGGAGGGGCGGGCCGGCCCTGCGAGTAAAGTAACGAGTAAAGTAACGAGTTACTTTATGTAGAGAGCAGTGACGTGCGGTGAGGTTCATGGCTGGTGAGGCACTGACTCTTTCAGAGTCAGATCTACAAATATTATATTTTGACCTTAATCGAAATATTCGGCTATTTTCAAAAGCTTTTTTAGTCTGATGCTTCGACTCATTTTAAACAGACCGTTCAACAAAAGGATACCCAAAATCTAAATATTGGATTGTTCTCTCTTAGTAAGATCCCATTTTCATTACAATTGTGGTCTTACCTTGACTTGAAGATGAAGTCCATGCTATCCTTCTGGACAACAATCTCTATTACTTTTTTGTAAAAGTCCTCCTTATCTTCCTCTAGTTTGAAAAGTCTAGTTTGTTGTTTGCGCCTACCGTCTCTGCGTAGAATAACAGTAGCAACAAGAACCTGTGGGCTCACGCGCGCCCCCTTCAGTGCGGCAGAGGTTATGGCTGCCTCCCCTGGTGCTTTTCTTCATTGCCGTTGTATGATGAGACCAGTGGCGTAGCTGTGGTGGGGCCCACCCACAGCTACGCCACTGGTCTCATCATACAACGGCAATGAACAAAAGACATGCACCTCTGGCCCACCCACAGCATGCACATGCACGTCTGGCCCACCCACAGCCAATCAGCGCTTCATAGCGCAGAGCCGGGAAGCCCAGAAGGAAGTGCCACAAACTGCAGTTCATCTAGTGGCCAACAGAGGATGGATGCAGAAAGGAGCAATTCCCATAGACCCCCATGTTAAAATGCCCAACTTTACAGCAGAAATAAACATGTTTCTAGCCTGGATCCAATCAAACTTATTCTGGATATAGTTAGATTCCACCTTCATGACAATGGAACAGGGAGTGCATTTTTTTACCGTGAGTTTTTATAGTAAGTAAAGTAACTTTTGCCGTGAGAGAATGAAAGTATTATTTCTTCTTGAAGTCTGCAGTTTAGCGTGTACACATTTGCTGAATATGAAAACACTCAGTGTGTGCCCATGTGCGACTGTCAAGGATAAACAACCTGTGGCCGCCGATATATATATATATATATATATATATGTCATATGTATTGCTACACAAACATTACATTGCAGTTGAAGTGTCGCCAACTCCGTTTCTAATATGCAAAAAGACAGCAACATGCGTCTTTTAGATCTTGACAGAAGAGAGATCTCTCTCCCCCGTCTGTGTGCGAGGGGGCGGGGCAGTTTACACAGACGCAGCTGCTACATGCATGCAACACACACACACACACACGGAGGAGATGGCGGAGAGAACGCGCTCCGAGGTGTGGTTAAACTATAGCCGTGTCGATGTGGACAATGCTCGTTACCAAAAGTGCAATAAGAGTTTAGCATGTAAGGGCGGTAACACGAGCAATTTGTCAAAAACATTTAGCAAAAGTGCACCACATTCAGACGGATGAGACCAGCGAGCCTAAATATCATATATACGTGAAATAAGTTATTTAGAGACTATGGATGGCGAGGATAAATGTAATAAAGGGATCTACAAACATTACATTGGTGACATACAGTTACTGTGGGCTTACGAGAGGCAGAGCTCATCCCTGCCTCACTTCTCATCGCTATAGCTGTAGTTGTAGCGGAGCTCGGCAAATTAGCTGATTTTGACTATAAAAAGCGATTGGAATCATACATAAATCACATATACAACACAGATCAGTGGAGACATTTTATTATTATTACTATTTAGTTTTTCTTTAGTTGTTTTTCCGTTACATTGAAGTATGAAAGGTGAGGCTCTGCCTCCCCTGACTGAACGTCGCTGGTAGAGAGTAACGACGTAGTGTAGCCTAATATATAACTTTTTTTAAAGTAATATGTAACATGTAATATATTACTTTTTTTTTAGTAACGACCCCATCTCTGGTTGTGTGTCATGATCTGTTTATTTTCTGTTATTTTTTAATTATCACAGTCTGTCAGTTTCCTGGTTTACTTTGAACGGTGTTCACCCCCTGTGTCATGTCTGCATTTGCTTCCTGTCTCTGTGTTTTCCCTCCTGTCTCATTGGGTGCTTCTCAATGTCGAGGAAGGCTCCTCCAGAGCCACTATTTCAAGGATGCTATCATCGAATCCCGTCGAAGGACTGTTCCAATGTCCAGGATCCTTGGAATTCTACCGAGGACTGAGTCCATCGTTACGGGAAATTTCGAGGCTGCAAATGTGTATCCTCCGCGGTCTTAAAATCCCCACAATGCTATGGGCATGGACCAATTTCCCAAATCTTTGGCGGAAAATGTAAGGCGGGGACTCTCATATGACGCACACCTGCCCACTTGCTAAGATTCTTGCCTAGCCTGGACCTGACTTGGAAGACAAGGAAGCGTGCTCGACAATGAGAAACACCCATAGTGTTCACCTGCTGGCCCTGTGTTTCTCCTCCCCTCTTCAGTGGTGTCTTGTCATGTGATTACCCTTGTGTATTTAGTCTTGCTTGCCCTTGTGTCCCTTCAGTTCATCGTCGTTTTGTTCAATATCATGTCTGGATTTCCCTGGTCTGCCCTCCTGTGTCTCCTGAGTGTTCCCGGTTTGTTCTAGTTTTGTTTGTTACTTTTCCTTTTGTTCCTCCTCGCCTGCTCCTGCCCTTTTTGATGTTATACCATTTTTTAATTTGATAAAAGCTCACTTTCTGTTTGTATCCCCACACCTGCCTCCGTGTTTGTACTGCTTTTGGGTCCGCACTCCAAAACCCTGACATTGTGTTTTTAGCTTTTAATAACAGCAGCACAATCTTTTCATTTTCATCTTTTAACAGATATAAATATGGAGGATCAGTAAATCTAATTACTCAACACATTTTCTCAGGGATATTTAAAATCTATTAATAAGACTAATGCTTTATATATTTAATTACTTGACACTTTTTGAGTGTTGACATACTTGCTTCAAAGCTGTGATTTGATGTAAGATTATCCTGAAGCTCTGGTAGCTCTGTGGTATTCCAGGAACTTCCACCTGACAGAAAAGAGTATACAGCTACAATCAGTATTTTGTCCATGCACACACACAAACTGCTTTCCCACAAAACATTTTGAAGTCCATCTGCAGATATTATATGTACCCGACAAAGAAGGTACATGGGATTTGTGGAGCTCACTTCACTGTAAATGGTAATTCAAAAAATCTAGATCCACTCCTCTTTCTAGGAACAGCATAATGGTTACGTCAGACATCAGGCATTCTCAAGACACCAATTTTAGATCTTTATAATATTGTTCTGTTTGCTGTTCACACCATTAACATACCTTTAATTACTACACAAAAGACTGCTTTTAATTATACAATGCAGTAAACAGACAAGTGTATTACTTTTTAAGACTTCTATATGCATAATAAATAGAAGAACACACAATTACTGTGTAGTTGTTTTCCCCTTTACATACCCTTGTTATTGTTGTCCTTTGAGTTATTGTTGGTACTTCCACCTGACAGAAAAAAGTATAAACCTAAAAAAGTGATTCAAATTAAGCAGGTCAAATTGCAGCAACGTCTCTTCCCAGGGACATACCTGCTACTCTGAATAATCCACATACTACGCCGGAAAATTATGAAAGAGTTGGAAAATAGTTTTTTTTTGTTAATAGATGTTGCTTGTACTTGCTTTTTTTAAATTCTGTATCACAAAACAAACCTTCATTCCCCTCAATTATATTGGAGTGGCAACAGAAAACTTCCAACCTGCATGCAACATTTAGAATTGTTCCAGCTTACCTGTGAGGACGAGCAGAAAGAGAAAACCGGTAAACATCCTGACTGGGAGAGGTCAGCAAAGTAAATGAGCATCCCTTTCCTCTCTTTGTTTTTGTAGTCTTGAAGAGGGAAGGGCAATTGATTGACCAAATAGTATTTACTGATTAGTCTAATGATAGAAACTCACTAATGCAGCAAGGCTTCCAGGAACTGCAAACCATTTCAACACTTTGTGGTTAACCCTTGTATGGTGTTCGGGTCATTATTTATCGAAAGAAAAATGATAAAATCAATTATTTTTTCAAACTCATACTCAATGGCCATGGCTCATTTTCTGTGAGGAACATATATGTACAAAGTAAAAGTACTTGATTGTACTTGTGGTAGTAGTCCAAGTAGTACCGAGTCCAACAGTGTCACTTTTATTGAGAACTTGTGGTAACAAATATTTGTATCGATCATCAAATATAGCAGGGGGAAAAAGAGCTGCTGATCCCCCCTCGCTCCAATGACCATTAGACCATTTAGTAAGGTAAAAAGCAAAAGGGCAAAAACGCCTCTCAGACTCTCTTCCGTTTACTTTTTTAATAAAGAAAAACAAATGGTCCACTCCGTAGATACACGGATTCATCTTACCCTAACACTCTCCCTCCATCATGTTGATTTGAATCAGAAGTTCTGAACATGAGCCCGCCCCGCTCGACCTTCTGAGCCAATCAAAGCGCGATAATGATCTGCCTTCCGTTTCCACTATACTTCCTCTCTCACATACATACATTCTTCTCTTGCATACATATTGTCTTCATACATACATACATTCTTCTCTTGCATACATATTGTCTTCATACATACATACATTCTTCTCTTGCATACATATATTGTCTTCATACATACATACATTCTTCTCTTGCATACATATATTGTCTTCAGACAGGCATATATTATAAAATATATGTATGTAAATGGAGAATGTATGTATGTAAGAGTGAAAATATATGTATGTAAAAGGAGAATGTATGTGTGTGAGAGGAACAGTATGATTTACGGCCTGTACGGCCCCTCATACATAAATGGGAGACAACTTGTATTTTCTCCAACATATCCCTCCTGTTTATTCTTCGTATAACATAGAATTTGGAAAATAGAAATGATTATAAAGATTAAAAATTCATATACAAAAGTACCCAAACGGCTGAGGTAGGTAGATTGTATAGGCACATGTTTTAATGTATTCTGAATGGATGCCATGGCCTAATTCTTTCTCTTTGATACATCGTCAGTTTCTATCACTCAGACCCGTTAGTGTTTCCCTGCTAACGTCCACTCTTTAAATTCTACTGGGTTCTGTTGGTTTCTTCACTGATTTGAGGCAAGCGCCCCTATTGGAATCACCTCCCTTTGTAGCCAGACTTCACCACAGTAGAGGCGAGTTTCTGTCTTTAGGTTTAAACAGCTTCACAGTCAGGTGTATCCAGGATGGTCTCTCCGCCACTCTAACTGCAATAGGTGTGGACAGGAGTACTTGGTAGGGACCCTCCCACTTGGGCGAGTGCCAGGTCTTCCTCTTTATCGCTCTTCACTCTCCTGGTTTCACTGTCTGTGTAGTGTCAGGTATTTCCTGTGTTGAGGGGAGAACAACATTTGTGATCTCTTTTCTTCTTAACATTTTTTGCCATATATTCTGCTGTGTTTTCACTCATGAAGCTCAGCGCAAGTTCAAGCAGGAAGACCTATCACTTCGTATTGCACGTCATGGCAATACTCGCTCCCTTCACTAATTGATAGGGAGCGCCACTCCTCAAGCTAACCTATCACTTCCCTCCATCCACAAGCCTAATTATCGCACCTGTTAATCCCTCTATATATGCTCTCCCCTTTTCCATCAGCTGTCTTCCAGGTGTCAACGCGCAACCCTCCTCCACCCCTTCGCCTCCTGCTTCCAACTCAGGACCAATCAATCAATCAATCAATCAATCAATCAATCAATCAATCAATCAATGTTTATTTATATAGCCCAATATCACAAATGTTACATTTGTCTCAGTGGACTTCACAGTTTGTACAGAATATCAGTATGACAATACGACACCCTCTGTCCTTAGACCCTCACATCGTACAAGGAAACACTTCCAGAGAAACTCACAGTTTAAAGGGGAACATGGGAGAAACCTCAGGGAGAGCAACAGAGGAGGGATCCCTCTCCCAGGACGGACAGACGTGCAATAGATGCCGTGTGTAAATTGAAAAGATAATACATTTGCAACATAGGTAGTCCAAATGTTTGGATGTCATGTGTGTATAATAGGAAGATGAATCCACGAGTATATCCATCCAGAACTTATGATCCAGGACCACAGCCACGACTCAAGATCCAGGACTCGCAATCCATGAGACAGGACCGCAGGATCATCCATGACTCCGGATCCCGGCGTATATAGACACCAAAAAGAAAGACATTTGGGGAAGCTGGGTTAATCGGAAAATGAGAGTACACAGGTATAGACAGAGAGAAGGAAGAAGTAAGATGTCCCCCGACAAACTAAGCCTATATCAGCAAAACTAGGGGCTGAATCTAATCAGCCCTAACTATAAGCTTTATCAAAAAGGAAGGTCTTAAGCGCACTCTTAAAAACGGATAGGGTGTCTGCCGTCCGAACACAAACTGGAAGCTGATTCCACAAAAGTGGAGCTTGATAAGAAAAGGCTCTGGCTCCCATTGTACTTTTAGAGACTCTAGGAACAACCAACAACCCTGCATTCTTGGAACGCAATGCCCTAGTAGGACAGTAGGGTATAATGAGTTATTTAAGGTAAGATGGCGCCTGCCCATTAAGGGCTTTGTAGGCGAGAAGAAGAATTTTAAATTCTATCCTGTGTTCTATAGGGAGCCAGTGTAAGGCAGCCAGAACAGGAGTAATGTGGTCCCTTTTCCTAACTCTGGTTAGTACACGAGCTGCAGCATTTTGAATCAGCTGAAGCGACTTGACTGACTTCTTGGTACACCCTGATAATAAGGAGTTACAATAATCCAGCCTTGAAGTAACAATCTTAACCTTCTCCCTTCCAACCTGACCTAACCACTTATCACCACCATCAGTGTCTAGACCCAGGGGGCTCATCGGAAACGGTTCTTTCCCTTCCCGAATGATATCCTACAAAACATGGGCCTAATCGCCAAACACCATTTTATTCACTGTTATAATCTGTCATCATTATGTTTCATTTATATAATGTGACCCGATAATAAACATGTATTCCATACATCATGTCTCTCCTGATTGAACTAGTGTTGCTTACATCCTATTTTAAAGGAATTTCTTTTTATACTCTACTAAAATGCGACAGATTCCTGTGTAGCTTCAGATCTGAGTCGTCTTATTAGTAAGCCTAATTTATACTTTTGTAGCAACACTATTTTAAAATAATGGCAAAGAAAGGGTTCAGTCTTTTCTTTTTTCCCTGTGTCATGTGTGGCAGCACTGTTCAATGTTTCTTGAAAACATTGCCCACTGTAGTATGTGAAGTGTGAATAAACTCCAACTCTGTATCAACAACACTGTTGTGTAGCTTCAGTTAAATACTTGTATGTGTGTAGATTAGAAAGAGGTAAGATAAAGGATCTGCAGTATTTTATGAAGTATTCATCGTACGAAGGTCAGTTTTATACAAGTAGAAGTGTGTATTTACCCGGTAGTAGGCTGTCAGTAATGGCTACGACTCTCTATTTGGACTGGTAGATCTCGGCAGACTGGCAACTTTAAAAGTAGCTCTTGGTTCAAAAAAGGTTGGGCACCCCTGATATATTGTATACTATACTTGCACTACTTACCGTTTTGATACTTTATATATCTTAGCATACAGTATTCATACACTTTTACGGTTGAGTGAAGGAAGCAGGACCCAAATGCAGATTAAACTGATTGTACCTTTATTTCAAGGATAACGAATAGAACTTGGACAGACAGAACACTCACCGGTGAACACAGTCAACAACAAACGACGAACCAACAATGACAGACAGAAAAACCAGAACTTAAATACACACAAGACTAATCACACAAACAAGACACAGGTGAGGAGGGAGGAGAAAACACAGGGGCACCAGGTGAACACAATCGGGTAATTAGGTAGGAGGGAAAACAGACAGGCAGCAACAGGCAAGACAGGAAACCAAAGACAGATCTAAACAAGACAAAACACAACGCAGACAGAAAACCAAAGACAGATCTAAACAAGACAAAACACAACGCAGACAGATCGGGACATACACACTGTTCATACTGCTCACAGCCTGCTGTGTATATCTAGTGTATTCATACCCCTCACTGTTTATTCATCATTCAATTCATTCTGTCTTTTATTCTGTAGATTGTGTACATTACTTTTCACTTTACTGCTTGTTGCACTCCTGGTTAGAAGCTAAACTGCATTTCGTTGTCTCAGTACCTGTAATATGTGCAATAACAATACAGTTGAATCTAATCTTGAGCAGGAACAAATGTATTTACTTAGTACATATCTGACATTAACGATTAAACACATTTGTGTATTCTTTATAAATGCAAACCGAGTCAAGCCGACTCCGGAGGTGGCGTTATGCACCTTAAAGTTGTTTGCAATCCGCCAAAAAAAACGAGAGAAGAAGAAGAAGAAGAAGAAGAAGAAGAAGAAGAAGAAGAAGAAGAAGAAGAAGAAGAAGAAGAAGAAGCCGACTCCGAGCTGTCCGACTTCAGGCGAGCTTTTTGAGACCTCCCCCGGCTGCGATCGGCTATTCTCATCTACTTTCGAGGCGAGCCGCAGCTCGTCTCAAACAAGCCTCTAAAGCAAACAATGAGCTGCTCCGACCTTCGGTCCTGACAGACTCCGACTTGTGTTTATTAATGAAACAAATAAGCAGGGAGTTCCAGAGTCTGGGAGCCAGGCAGCTTTTAGTCTCAGAATTTTTTTTTTATATTGATTCTGACTTTTCTGTATCCAACTCACAGGTTTATCATTGCTTTGAAAAAAAATATTATTAATATATCCCTTTTAGAAGTGAAGTTCTATCTCACATAGGCTCCGCCCTCTACTGGTATCTCTGGTACTACTCTCATCAATGATACGCGAGCGTTCACAGACTGAAGTTGTATTAACGTAGCCGGCCAATCAGGGCGAGTCCACCTGAATGCGCGCGCAGGCCCACAGTATACAGTATATGGTGGCTACGCCTCCTGACTGTCATCCTTTTCTCTTCAGCGAGCAGGAAAACACCTGACAAAGAGAATTAAACGTGGAAGAAAGAAGAAAAGAGTATTACCGTCATGGACTCGCCACTCCTAGCCGATCCCCACCACCTCTGCTTCGAATGTTTGGGGCCTGACCACTGCGTGGACTGCGTGTAGCCTTCTCCGTCCTGTACTGCCTGCCGGGTGCTCCCACGGCTCAGACGCCAGCACCAATGGGAGCATTTCCAGGCACACATCGTCTCACCGGGGGGTGATGAGACGGATGACTAGGTGGAGCTCGATGTGGTGAAGATGGGGGACCATTCACGTTCGCCATTCCAGTGCGGCGGATGGCGCCGTTTTTCGAGGAGGAGGATGACGAGGACTTCTCGTTGTCGGGCACTTCCGGTATCCAGGGAAGTCCACCGCCCAGGTCTGTCCGCCAGGACTTCCCCCCGATGATGGCAATAGCGGTGGAGCGTGTAAGGCTACCGCTCCCACCACTGCCGCCGAAACCGGTGAGCCGCCTCCGTCAGGGGTTCTACGGCCCGGTCCGCCCGGCGCAGCCAGCCTTCGTTTCGCCCACGTTGCCAGATATCTGGCAGTGTTTGGAGGTGTCGTGGCGACAGCCGCTGAAGACGAAGGCTCCAGCGACTGGTATGGCGGGCTTGATGCCCCGCTTGATGAGAGCCTGGCAGCCCTTCTGCAGCATTGGTGTCACGATCACGTATGTGTTGTGTGGTGTCTTGTCTTTTTCTGTCTTTGGTTTCATGTTTTATTTTGAAAAGTCTTCACCCCCTGTCTTGCCTGTCGCTTTCTGTCTGTTTACCCTCCTACTTGATGACCCGATTGTGTTCACCTGGTGCCCCTGTCTTTTCTCTTCCCTCTTCACCTGTGTCTTGTTTGTGTGATTAGTCTTGTGTGTATTTAGGTTCTGGTTTTTCTGTCCGTCATTGTTGGTTCATTGTTTGTCGTTGACTGTGTTCACGAGGTAGTGTTCTGTTTTGTTCCTTATATAGACCTTGAAATAAAGGTATTTTTTCCTGTTTATTCTGCATTTGGGTCCTGCCTGCTTCACTCACCCTAACAGAATGAACCAACCACAAATGGACCCAGCAGATGATCCATTTGAGGTAGAATTACAACATTTGACCTTTTATTTGGCTTGCTGCTTTGATTGGTGCGGGAGCGTCCAGTGTTCGGCAGAAGAGGGTTCTGGTAGAGGCGAACCGGTTGGCAACAGAGAAACCATGGTTGTTGAAGTTCTTACCTGGCTGGATTATGGACTTCCTCCAGACGTGTGATTCCCGGCCTGCTAGCTGCAGGCATGCTAGCCCCCTGCCTCGAAGCGTTCGCCTTCCTCACTATTTTCCATGCACACTCTATACGAGGTAAGCGTGTGTGATGGGTCGATGTTGTTGAACGACAGGGCGTTTATCCATCAGGGCTCCAATCACTGTGTAGAGTCCCATAGAGGGCGGAGCCTTTGTGATATAATGGTGGGTTACATATTAGCACAGGCGGCGCCCTCTACTGGACTCTATGGATACCACCCTTAACCATGCTATGCAAGCATTCACATACTGAGTTGCATAAACTTAGCCGGCCAATCAGGGCGAGCCTACCTGAATGCGCGCTCAGGCACACAGTATATAAGGCGGCCATGCCTCCTGATCCTGTTATCCTACACCCTCTTCAGCGAGCGGCATAGGAAAGACAGGGCCCCTAGGTAGAGGGCTCCGCCTGTGCTTATATAACCAGGGTTACAATACGTGACCCACCGTTTCTTGCATCCAAAAGCAGCTCTGACATTGAACTACTTTACTTTGGAAAACAAACCGCCGCAACAGCGGAAGCAAGAATTAAACAGCTCATTTTATGACATCCAAATAGATTTAACCACAGAGGGCTGAGTATTGAAATGGTCGGCAGTTCCTGGAAGCCTTGCTGCATTAGTGAGTTTCTATTATTAGACTAATCAGTAAAAAAAAAAGACAATTTGGTCAATCAATTGCCCGTCTCTCTTCTAGTAGAAATAATATCTCTACGACTACAAAAACACAAAAAGGACAGGGATGCTCATTTACTTTGCTGACCTCTCCCAGTCAGGATGTTTACCGGTTTCCTCTTTCTGCTCCTCCTCACAGGTAAGCTGGAACAATTCTAAATGTTGCATGCAGGTGGGACGTTTCTGTTGCCACTCCAATGTATTTGAGGGGAATGAAGATTTGTTTTGTGATTTCGTGATTTAAGCAACATCTATTAAAAAAAAAAAACTATTTTACAACTCTTTCATAATTTCCCGGCGAAGTATGTAGATTATTCAGAGTAGCAGGTATGTCCCTGAAGAGACGTTGCTTTAGTTAAAAAAACTACCATTTGTGTGCATGAACATAATATGAAATGTAGAGCTCTATTCTCTTTTTCCTAACAGTTACACAACAATTTAACCTGCTTCAATTGAATCACTTTTCTAGCTGTATACTTTTTTCTGTCAGGTGGAAGTACCAACAATAACTCAAAGGATGACAATAACAAGGGTATGTAAAACTACAACTACACAGTAATTGTGTGTTTTTCTATTTATTATACATATATCATATATATATACATACATACACTTGTCTGTTTACTGCATTGTATAATTCAAAGCAGACTTTTTTTTGTGTAGTAATTAAAGGTATGTTAATGGTGTGAACAGCAAACAGAACAATATTATAAAGAAACTAAACTTGGTGTCTTGAGAATGCCTGATGTCTGACCTAACCATTATGCTGTTCCTGGAAAGAGGAGTGGATCTAGATATTTTGAATTACCATTTACAGTGAAGTGAGCTCCACAAATCCCATGTACCTTCTTTGTAGGGTAAAACATTTAGGAAATGATTATCACAAAATCAGTTAAACCAAATAATATCTGCAGATGGACTTCAAAATGTTTTGTGGGAAAGCAGTTTGTGTGTGTGCATGGACAAAATACTGATTGTAGAGCTGTATACTCTTTTCTGTCAGGTGGAAGTTCCTGGAATACCACAGAGCTACCAGAGCTTCAGGATGATCTTACATCAAATCACAGCTTTGAAGCAAATATGTCAACACTCAAAAAGTGCCAAGTAATTAAATATATAAAGCATTAGTCTTATTAATAGATTTAAAATATCCCTGAGAAAATGTGTTGAGTAATTAGATTTACTGATCCTCCATATTTATATCTGTTAAAAGATGAAAATGAAAAGATTGTGCTGCTGTTATTAAAAGCTAAAAACACAATGTCAGGGTTTTGGAGTGCGGACGCAAAAGCAGTACAAACACGGAGGCAGGTGTGGGGATACAAACAGAAGGTGAGCTTTTATCAAATTAAAAACTGGTATAACATAAAAAAGTGATAAAGATCACTGGATAAGTTTAATGCAGTTTTTGTCACAAGGTAATAAAACTGATAGATAAGTTACTTGTGTAAATGTATAAAGCATTCATCTTATTTATAAATTATAATGATGACCTTTCAGTGACCTACAGATATGTCAATAAGACAAGACTTATTTGCAAGAGTCAAATGTTTTTGCTAACATGTGAACAGAAGTATAAGTACGTTTGGATAGTGGCTGGCATGAAGATCACTTTATACCAGATTTGATAAAGCCGTAAGTAGACCCCCTGTGGAGTCCAACACTGGTGATGATGAGATGAGGAAGATCCTGAAGCTCTGCATGTGATATAGAGTGGTTTTCTGATGTAATCAACTTTGGCACCAGGTATGTTAAACATATTTAGGGTGTAGTAAAAAGGCTAAATTGACCGACAGCAACTACTTGACTGGCTGATGGAGATCATGGTAACATGTGGATGGTTTAACTGAAAGAAGTACCTTTCTGACAGAGGTAATGTCTTATTATCATCCCAATAGAATCCGGGGATTCTGCTGTTGCGTGCCATAATCATCGTATTTTGAACTACCTGAACCTGACCCAAAATAAGGAGTTGTACTCAATGGTTCGACCTGGAGACTCCCGCAATTGTACAAAAGTATTACTTCATATGGCCCTCCATGGCATTCTAGATGTGGTAAGTTTTTTAATTAAGCTTTGTTTTATTGATAATATTCGATCCCGTCAAGAAGGGTATGTTTTTTTCTTTTCTGTGAAAATGAAGGCCATGTGCTTAGGAACACGTTTTTTTTGCTCAATAAAAAAACAAAAAAAAAATACAATATGATCAATCCCTGTAAACACATGGTTAATAGATAAAGAGAAAAAAGCAATTGGTATCAGTGACATCAAACTAAAATGTAGGGTAAGCTAATACAAAAGGAACAGAATAACACCTCAACATACATTCTACATAGCACGCTAATCATTTTGTAGTGACACAAAAGGGGTTCTGGTACCAACTGCCTCAAGGAAAAAGCCATGTGCTAGCGCTTTAATAGCTTACACCACTTATTGCCATCCATGCTGATGGAAGCATACAACACCTTAAATAATGTAACAAATTCACTCAGAAGATTATGGGAAAGACCTCTGGTTTTAAAAGTATACTTCCCCTGCCTGAGTAGTACGAATACATTTGCATACATGGCTGAACTATGTTGCTTCTGATTGGCTCTCATACATACTTGATGCCCTCAAATTTCCTGTAAATGTTAAATTGCAGAATATTATGTTAGAGTGCCCTGTGGCCTACTCCAGAGGTCTTAATTCTAACAACATAAATACTGGGAAGCACAAGTGTTTTGTAACCTTTTGACTCACAGGGCTTAATTCAGCTTTGTAGTCTCATCATGTTTATACAGCACTAACTACATTTCAATCAGGAGAGACTTAGTTGAAGTTGATAACATTTTTGTTGCCGTATGTACAATAGTGTTTTTGGAGATTAGACCCCATCATAATGTGATGAATTAGGGGGGAGGAGAAGCCGACTAAAAAGAGAACCCCCCCCCCCCCCCCGGGGTCTAGACACTGATGGTGGTGAATACTAAGGGAACGTAAAATCCGGAGTGATGAGGGTTCTTCTGGGCTGTCCTGCCTTGGATCTGAACAACTGGAGGTGAAGGAGGTGGAGGAGGGTTGCATCAATTCAAAAGAAATAGGGCTTCCAGCAGCGCGTCTAAATATGAAGAGAAAATTCCTTGACTAAATTCTGACAAAATGGAAAGTGCAATAGGCTGTCTGCTACTGGGAATGGGAATAAATTATTTGGATGTTCCTTTAAGAATAGGTTTGACTGCGGGATGAGAGAAAATGATGGTGAAGCTGGGGTCATAGCATCTGATATTAAATTGAATGCAGGCTGTGAATGTACTGGGGCTTGAAATGCCGGTCATCCGTGCAATAGCAAATAAAGGCGCACAAGTTTGTGGTGGTGTGGTGAGGGCAGGTGTCAGAAGTCGGTTGCGGACAACGCCAACTGGGGGAGTTTCGCCCCCAGGAAATTATAAAAACTAAGTCTAATACTGCTAAGGACAATCAGGTTCGTTTTACACCACGGGCAGAGACAGTTTTAAGGGTCAGAATACAGTTTTATTTACAACATAGGCTACAAAATATCTAAAACACCACACACAATACTTTTGAATAAAATACCCACTTTGGGGAAACGGACAGGGCTTGGCTTACCACGGCGGCAGTTACCAAAAATGGGAGTAAGGGGTCCAAAATAAATCACCCGTGACACTGCACACCACTCAAAACGGTACGTGAAGAAAACCACTGCCACCACCAGAGAGTCTGCCGCCTCAGGCCAACAGCACCTGTCCGGCACAGGATAAAATGTTATAGTTCTGACAAAAGGATAAACTATTTATTCACTATCATGGGGCTATATAAATCAAATTCCGGGTAATTCGGAGCACAATTGTACCTTTTACTATTTAAATATATTTGTATTATATATGTTTGGGCTATAAAAGTGACATTTCTGGGTGACTTTGTCAGTTTATGGAGCTTATCCCACAAATCGTTGAGGTTCCAGGCCAAATTTGGGAGCTCATAGGCGGCCTGCCATCCGCCCCCACCCGTGGAAAGAAGAAAAAATTCAAGAAAACGGTCAATTATATCTTAAAATAATCAAAAATGAAGTTGTGAAAGATTCTCGAAAAAACGACTAAGTGCCAACGGAGAAGGGGCTCAACAAAGCTCAACCCTTCGGCGCTTCGGGCCGAAGCCCCGGACACTTTTCCACTCCCCCGTTGCAACTTACAACGGAGAGGGGAAACCAAGCCTCCCCTACTCCGTCAAAAAAGTTCATTCATCAATTTCAGACTACTGTCTGCACGGAATCGGAAACCCGGTTTTTGAGAGGACTCAGAAAAAACACGGGTGTCTGATTTCATGGAGGAATGTATCCGCTCCATGTGCACTCTGGCTCGGATTCATTTGTTGCCCGGAGACCCCCCAGCATGCTTCTTACCAAACTTTAAGTTTTTGAACTGGTCTCTGGAGGAAAGTGAGGGGAGTTGACAGGGGACTCTACCCGCATTATGAGGCCCTATTTTCGGATACTTGTTTTTGTTTTCACCCCTTTTCTAATGATCTCCAAAAAGTTAACAGACTTTTTTCTGAGTCTGGAGGAAAGTGAGGGGAGTTGACAGGGTCTCTACCCGCATTATGAAGCACTATTTTCGGATACATTTTATCACTTTTCACCCCTTTTCTATTGATCTCCAAAAAGTTAACAGACTTTTTTCTGAGTCTGGAGGAAAGTGAGGGGAGTTGACAGGGTCTCTACCTGCATTATGAGACACTATTTTCGGATACATTTTCTCACTTTCACCCCTTTTCTATGGATGAATTGAAATACATTGCCGGGAGGATAGGACCGAGAGGCCGCCTCACAAGTCACTATTGTCGGACACTTTCTTTGCTTTACCCCGGTTCTATCACTCTTTCCTCCTTTGACCATAAAACGTGTTTCCTGCTGGGGTACTGCCTGGTTCCGGGGCACCCCAAAAAGTCCCCATTTCAGGGACACATGCTGGAGGTCTCTCTCCCGAGAGTGGACGTCCATTTCCTTTAAATAGGGCTAAAATTAGGTCTGTTACTTTGGGTAACCGCACCACTGTCGAACGTCTCCCGAGAGTGGACATCCATTGCCTCTAAATAGGGTTAGGGTTAGGGTTAGGTTACGATGCTCAACAGCTCGCTTAACGGAACTTTGATGCTGGTATCAGTTTTCCACCAATCACGGGAGTATCGTGTATAGAAAGTATTGAGTTATATTTCTCGCGCTACCTAACATCCATGAAGGCAACATGACAGAGGGAGGACTGCCACTCAGGATGCCAAACTACTCGTTGGTAAGCCCCGCCCCCTCAACCAACATCAGGGCCAAAAGTCTGAAAGCGGAAAAAAATGATCTGAAAGCGGAAAAAAAGGTCTGAAAGTGAAAAACGATCTGAAGGTTAAAAGCAATGTGAAACCTGAAAAAACTAGATTTGAAACTGAAAAAATAATTGTTTTGAATCTGAAAACGAAAAATCTGCAACTGAAAAAAATAAGGATTAAAATAACAAAACTGAATCAAAATAATATTCAACCTGAAAAATGATTTCAAATACTTATTTTTATTTTGAACACATCATTGTATTTTTCAAAGTTCAGGATAAAAACTTGAACTTTCAAATACATTTTTTTGAATGATCAAAACTTATGACTCTGAAATAGCTCCATACAGCAGACAACGGCACTCACCAATAGTGTTCAACGCTGTTATCACGGAGCCTCTGGCGGAGCAAATGCCTCCTCCAACGCCCTGGACATCAGCTGCGCTAAGATGGGAAAGTGTCAGCAGTGTGTAGCTTGTGACCATGAATAAATGACAGACTGCACTGTGCTTTACCTGTCCGGTAGAGAGTAGGACAGGAATGCTGCCACGCCAAACAATTTGCGTTACTACGCCAGGCTGCAGCCACCACAGGAGAAGCCGAAATGGGAGGGACCCAGTTTGGCACCTCAACTTAAATAGCCGGTGCGCTGGCCCGGTGCCAAGGGCCGGAACGAGGGGCTGAGAGATCGACAATGAGCCTCTTCTTCCCTGATTACTTCCTGGTGGCTACACCGAGTGGACTTGTGCGAAATACAGAGAAAGGTGGGGATGTAAATGGCAGATTATGTAACCCTTGCTTGCCTCTTTCTCTAGCAGCTGGGAGATGGTTTCTGGCTCTTTAATAGCCGACTGCAGGTTTTTTGCTACTTAAGTTGTTGTGGGGAGAGAGAGGACCCCGACTCTGAAACCTTGGGAAAGCCCTGAAAGGACGTAATCAACGAATACAGGATCGGGATGGGAAGATAGTTTTGCTGCCGGGAATTGAATGTTAATTGGTGTGGACGGGTGAGATTTCAGAAGAGTTTTTGCCCGCGCAGTTTCTGCATCTTGCGGGGGCTGAGCTCCTGGGGCACACAGATCGGGGATGAGCATCCTTGCAGGAACTACAGATATGAAGAAAATTACAGTTTGGGTAAGTACACACACTTTCATTGAAGTTATTGCAGATGGTGTTACCCTGCCATGGCCGCACCTGGCGGTTTTGTCTTTCGTGAAATGCCTGGGGCGGGGGATTTTGAGGGGATGATAGCGCTACTATGGGGCAGGAGGGAGCAATGTGGCCTGGGTTACCGCAGTGAATGCAGGTGATCATGGGGGAGCCTTCGATGGCCATCACTAGTAGCTCAGTGTCGAGCACTGACCAGTCCAAGCGACTGCCTGAGAAATGAAGAGTGCGGCTTTGCTGGAAAAGCTTTTATGGTAATGCAGGAATACGTTTTTTGCGTAATTCTGGCTTAGATCCCCGATTAGCACCAGGTAGCAGTCGAGCTCGTGTCTTCTCTCGGGATAAATGTAGCAAATCATGTCCCTGTAAACTCCAAAAGCTACAAGGAACTGCCCGATATTAAGGTCTCTATTGAGGCGGGGATCTGATGCCTTAAAGACTGCTGTTATTCCTCCCCCGGAGGCAATATTTGCTTCGCACTCGGGAGAGGGTAGGAAGAGGCTGACCAAATTGATGATGCTGGTGTCTGGTGGCTGCTGGTCTGCGGATTTCCATGGGAAGGGAGGGTTGGTGGGAAGAGGGTGTTTCTTCTTTGCCGGAGGGGCTTCTGCGTTGGCTGATTTGCAAGATATTTTGCCCCCGCGTGCACGCCCGTGCACGGTGAGGGGGCCTGCTGGATCGGCTGACTCCTGCCTGGGAAGACGGCTTGTAGCGAGTACTGCCAATTCGTGGAGCTGAGAAAGGGGAAGGCCTGGAGCGGGGGAGATGCCCTGCTCATCAAGTTGAGCAATGAGAAAGCCTGTCTCTGCTGAGGAGGAGCCGGTTTGGGAGGCTAACCGGGCGCTGGTGCGCCGGCCGCCTGAGGATGTGGAAGCAATCTCGCAGATGCTGACGGGGGAGAGAAGAGCAGATTTAAACGTTTTGCCAGGTGTGCTGTGATTGGCTGCGGGAAATAAGACACAGCCGATTGGTTTAGCTGGGGTGAGTTGCGCCTTTTGCTAATTGAGAAAAGGGGCGAGTGAGTGAGGGAGAATTGTGAATGAGAGCGTGGGAACCAGTCTTCCTGAAAGAATTTACGCTGAGCTTCATTTGGTCTACACATGTGCATGTCCTTCTACCTAACTTGTTTGGAAAGTCTCACCTGATCACCACTTGAATCTTATATTTTTTGTATTTTATATCCAAACTGTCAGAGTGAAATGTTAATTGTGCTGCCGTAAAGATGTTCACACATTTATTTTGCTTACAGAGAGAGATTGACCAGACTTTGGTTTCCTACATTTGGGTTCTTATGGTGAGTTTTCTTTGAGAAAGACGGCAGTTTTCATAATCATAGTGGGGGAAGTTATTTTAATTTAACTGCATCTTTTCAGCTTTTATTTCTCTTTCTCCCCCTTCTTCCTTCCTTTCTAACGGATCCCCTTCATTCTTTGTTTTTCTCTGTAGAAATGGAGAGATCCTGGCATACATTGGGATCCAGATGAATTTTGTGGAAGGACATATCTAGTTCTTCCTGCTGATTTGTTGTGGAAACCAGATCTGATGATTGAAGAGATGTAAGTTTGAATGTTTGTGCTTACTCACAAATACACACACTCACAACAGAAACTGATGATAGAGCGTGTTACTGTTAGGAAGGAGACACAAGCTAAATCATTTGGATGTAAAAACGATTGTGCTACAACTTTCAAACATGTTATAGGCTATTATTCCAATTATATTTTTTACACAAATGCATTGTATTTTTACAATCTTATCACTCTCTTGGAACAGACTTACTTGTACTTTTTCTATGTTCTACTTTTTTAGAAGATATGTCAGGCTTAATGTTGGAGTAATATTGCACTCGAAAAACATTAAATATCTTACTTAATACACCCCATTAGGGTTTAATTAATATGTACATGGAATAATTAATACAATATTTACTGGTTACATAAACAAGGGAGAGACAAAGGTTCAAGGGTCAAGGTTAGTTTACATTTTAAGATCGCAATTCAAAGTGCTTCACATAGGCATTCAACACAAAACAAACACACAATCCAAAAAAAAAAAAAAAAGAAACTTCATAAAAGCGATAAAATCCTGGTGGCAACTTAAAGTGCAATGATAAGGCACGGTTAACCTTGATTTAAAAGAACCCAGGGTTGGGCGAACCTCAACATTTCAGGCAGTTTGCATAAGTGGTGCATAAAAACTAAAAGCTGCTTCTGCAAATGTAGTTCTGACTCTGGGGACGACGAGTAAACCCGCTCCTGTTGATCTGAGAGCTCTGGCTGGCTCGTAACAGTGAAGCATCTCTGACATGTATTTTGGTCTCAATCCATTAATTGTTTTGTATGTTGAAAGTAGGGTTTTGAAGTGTATCCTTTGTGTAATACGAAGCCAGTGCAGATCTTCTAGAACTGAGGTGATGTGGTCAATTCTCCTAGTTTTGGTGAGGACTCCGGCAGCAGCGTTCTGGATAAGTTGTAATTGTTTTATTGATTTTTTACAGCGACCTGTGAAAACACTATTACAGTTGTGATGTCTGCTAAAAACAAAGGCATGGACTCGTTTTTCGAGGTGATGTTGGGTCATAAGTGTTTTCAGACTGGCTATGGTTTTTACGTGATAAAAAGCTGATTTTGGGATACCTTTGATGTGTTTTGGGAAATTGAAATCAGAGTCCATAACTACACCAAGGTTTCTGACATTGTCTGATGTTTTTAACAGTATTTTTTCTAATTGAGTTCTGATAGTGGCCCGTTCTTTTTTGGCACCAAGAAACAATTGTTTCCGTTTTGTCGTTATTAAGTTGCAGGAAATTGTGATTCATCCAGGTGCTGATTTGTTGTATGCAGCATTTCAGAGATTCTAATGGTCCTTTGTCGTCAGGGTTTATTGTGATATAAATGTGTGTCATCTGCATAGCTATGGTAGGATATGTATTGTTTCAGGATACGAGCAAGTGGGAGCATGTAAATATCGAACAGAACTGGACCGAGAATCGAACCTTGGGGAACTCCACATGTCATGGGTGTTTTTTGATATTTGTAAGGACCAACGGATACAAAAAACTCTCTGTCCCGCAGATACGATTCAAACCAGTGAAGGGCTTTGTCAGATAGTCCAACCCAGTTTTCCAATCCGTCCAGTAAAATGTTGTGGTCAACTGTATCAAATGCACCACTGAGGTCCAGCAATATTAGGACTGATATTTTTCCATTGTCAGTGTTCAAGTAAATGTCATTTAGAACTTTAGTATGGTGTTGTAACCTTTCGGGGGACTTATTAGGCTGCGATTGTTTTTGAACTACTTAGTAACCTACAAGGTACTCGTATATTGTTTCTATATACCAAGCATACTTGTCAACCCTCCCGATTTTCGCGGGAGACTCCCGATTTCATTGCCCTCTCCCGGTTTCCTCCCGGGGTCATATTTCTCCCGCATTTTTCCCGATTTCTGAAAAAATCTAATTTACTCAGGACTGTTTCCACTCGGACTTTAATACAGCTACACCATTGTTTGGTTTTCATGGTAACACCTCTCTTTAGTAGCGCGCGCAACTCAAAGTCTGAGAGGGTGAGGCAGATAGTCACAGAAAACAGAACAATAATCGACAACTACTCTCTGCTCACTCCTTTCCTGTAAAATACAGGTCCAGCCCACACATATGCTCCATCAAGGATGGTGCTACAGGCCGCAAGGCATTGCACTTAGATTAATATTAACATGCTTATTGTAGTTCTAACAGCTCCGGCGATCCACTAGCACCCCCCCCCCCCCCCCCCCCCCATTTTGCATTTTGAAATGCTCCCGATTTCTGAGGTCTCAAGGTTGGCAAGTATGATACCAAGACAGAAAAAGTAGGAAAAACAATGTAACTTTGCTGAGAATGAAATAAATAATGAAGCAGACTGCCTAAGTGACATGAGCAGGGTTACTCATTTTTAAGAGGTTGATATACTTTATATTGTTATACCTTGTTGATTTCTATATTTAAAGAACCAGCGGTAAACTAGTGTCACAATCTCAACATCAGTGTTTCCTGCTTTATTTTGAAAAGTGATCACCCCCTGTGTTATGTCTGTTTTCACTTCCTGTCTCTGTGTCTTCCAAATTGTTTGGTTACCTGATTCTGTTCACATGGTGCCTTTGTGTTATTACTGCCCCGCCGAGACGTGTCTTGTCCTTGTGATTAGTTCTTCATATATTTGAGTTCTGGTTTTCTGTTGGTGTTTGTCAGACCCTTGTTTTGTTCATGGGGAGGTTTCTGTTTAGTTTGGTTTGCCTTGCCTGTCCTGCCTTGCCCTGCTCTGTTTATTCCTGGTAACCTATATTAATCCTGTGCGTGGGCCCACCCTGCTCTGCTCTCCTGCATGACAACTAGAGTAAACTAAATAGTTTAAAACTAAAACACTATCATTGTTAAGGTAGATTTATGATAAATGGTTTATATGTATGTGCGCTGTATGTATTTTCCTACAGGAGGGAGAAGGACAAGGCTCCTCAGAGTCCTTATGTCACCCTTCACTCTGATGGTTACATTGAAGATGAGAATTACCTTACGGTGGTCAGCACATGCAAGATGCAAGTTTACAAATTTCCCTTCGACGTTCAGAACTGCAGCTTGTCTTTCAAGTCAATTATATACGAAGGTGAGCCTTCGAAAGCTAGTAATCTAAAGTGTGTGTGTGTGTGTGTGTGTGTGTGTGTGTGTGTGTGTGTGTGTGTGTGTGTGTGTGTGTGTGTGTGTGTGTGTGTGTGTGTGTGTGTGTGTGTGTGTGTGTGCATTTCTTCTTTGTTGACCGGATAAGAAAAACCTTACTATTTTCACTTCAGATAAGGACATTACGTTTGAAGGCATTCCCAACAAAACACTTACGATAAAGTGGATTCTTGAAGATATGGGGAACCAGTATGAGTGGCTGTTCCTCAACTTGACAGTCAACACAACAACTCTCACCCACCAAGGCTTTACTCAAAGCAGGATGGTTTATACTGTAAGTATTGAGGACATTTTACTGTCTGCCAGTTTAGAGGACAGTGTGCAGGAGTTATTTATTCTACTTAACACTAGAACCGCCAACGGGTACATTTTGCCCGCAGCTGTTTTTTGATTGTCTGTAACTTTTTTTCAATAACATATTAAAGTCTCCCAGTCCGTGACTTTTCCTAAAAGTGTGTTATGTACAGGGTATATGCAGGAATCCTGAGGTCAAATTTAATACCTTTTAAGACCTTTTTTAATACCCTTTCCATACATTTTAAGACCTCATCGCAACTTTGAATTCTAACCGGTTACATTGGCAACACACTTTACCTCACATTTACTATATTGATTGTAAGATAGCACAACTAAACAGAGTGCAGACAGACTACTGAAGCCTCCTTTCCACATGAACTTCAACCTCTCTGTGAAGGTCAGGTTTAATGCAGTATGCTGCTTTGTTGCTTCTGTACTCTGTGCTCTTTCATTCCAGTAAAACTCCTCAGAAAACATTAGAAACCATTATTTGACCAATAAACAAAACAATTGAAAAAACTTTGAACTATGAAATATATTAAACTTTGGTGAGCTTCAGCGGGGTAATGCCATATAGGAGCTCCCTCACAAATACCCAGGGGTTAAATTGGGCTGGGGCTGTCCGGGGCTAAGCCCTGGCACATAGGACGATGCTCTGACGTCATCACCCTCACACATTTGTCATATGTTTACAAAAAACGATATATATGTTAAGACTTTTCTCGTTCTTAATATAGACTATATTTAGGGTCTATATGTGTTGACTTTACTTTAAAATAGCAGATCTCTGTGACCGGATATAGTTTGGCTTAGACCCCGGCCCCACGAGGACGCATACGGTAAAACGCATACGCAAACGCAAAAAAGTCTTCCGTTCACACGCATTTGTTTCATTAATGTGTCCGTTCACACTAGACCGCTGGAAATGCTGGAAACGCTGTAGTACATATGCCAGGCCTGTAAGTGGCGCTGCTGCCGCCACAAAATACACCAAAAGCTGCGAAGAAGACCCTGGAGCATAGTTGCCATTAGAGATGTCCCGATCCGATTTTCAAAAGATCGGAAGGAAAAAAATCGGGGATCGGGATTCTTTTTAAAAAAAACATTTATAAATACTTTTTTTTTATTTTGTATTCAATGTTACAAAACAAAAATGACCATGTACAAGTCTTAAAGTCATCCTGAGGCCTTAGTTTTGGTTTCAAATTACAGAACATCATGTATGTGTTGCTTCTTTGGGGCTTGTTTTCATAGACCTGGTTGCTTATTTCTCAAAAATCTGGCAACAGAGTGGGCAGGGCGCAGTGTCTAATTGTAGCAGTAAGCTAACGAGTACTGAAAGCTTTATTTTGTTTTGTTCCAATGCTGCACAACTGAACTGATCCAATGCTGCTGTGAAAGAAAGAAGCTATATCCTTGTTGGATAGAATATCCAATTTAAATAAGAAAAAATAACCTTAAGGGACAACTTGAATGCTTTTTTTTCTCTTAATGCATTGCATAAAGATCGGAAAAAATCGGTATCGGCAAATTGTCAAAATCAAATGATCGGAATCGGATCGGGAGCAAAAAAAGGTGATCGGGACATCCCTAGTTGCCATGGTTGCCCTTCTGTTTATTCTCCGCGGTGGACGACGTGTTCTCCTGCTGTATATCTCTCAGGTAGTCCACCAGCAGATGAAAAACACCCACCTCTCCGCCTCTTCCAAGGAACGAGGGAACCGTGCGGCAGAGTTTCCGTTAAAAAAAATGTTCTGCCGGTCAACATGTCCGTTAGTTTAAATCTTCTATACAAAATTAGAAAAGTGCCGATCAGACGTCTTCTTTGTTATTTATTGAGCTTTAAAACAAATTGATGACGACTCTGTTCTCTGTATAATAATGTTTAATAAACGGTGCCTGCCTCTCTTTTCCTCCCCCTCTTCTGACAGCCCAGCAGCAGCAGGAGACGTTGGGAGAGGGAGGCGGGCTATTTCATCGTAATCAGAAAATGATCATATAGGGCTTACACACGGAGCCGTTGGACCCCCAGAGCGTTGCGTATGCCGGTCTACCCACCTTGGGACCTCCCCCCCCACAGAGCGGAGCAAGGCAACGAAACTTAAAATAAGAAGCAGCATTTTACGGCGCGCTATGGGGGCCGCCTTGAGGGGGTTTCCCGACATGTCGTTTCAGTAAATTAAAGGGTGTTTCATGTTGTCGTTGCTGTGGGACTTCTTAATACCTTGGAAAATGCCGTTTAATACTTTTTAATACTTTTTAAAAGCCTTAATTTTCGCTAAATTGATTTATCAACTTTTAATACTTTTTAAGACCCCGCGGACACCCTGTATGTAGCACCCTCTGTTGTTAACAATTGTCAATATGAAGTCAGATTGAAAAAAATCGCCATTTATACCCATATCCGCCAGCGGGTAATCTTTACCTCATAGAAAATGCAGCGTAAACATGACGTGTTGCTATAGCAACGCCTTTTGTCTACTGCGGTTCCTTATGGATAGAGAGAGAGATTGAAATTGAGATTGAGAGAGAGAGAGAGAGAGAGATGTATAGATAGATAGATAGATATATTGATAGATGGATAGAGAGAGAGATAGACAGATAGATAGTTATAGATAGTGTAATCTTGGAGAATACAAGATCTTGGATGACTGAGCTCACGTTGAGGACGTAATGCATGTGTGCAGGTTACGTGCCAGTTGAATAAAGATGGACACTCGGAATGAGAGAAGTAGTCTGTGTCGTCTGTTTATGTAGACAATTATATGTCCATTGAACAGAACATTACAGATAGATCGATAGATAGTTATAGAGATAGATAGATAGAGAGAGATAGATAGAGAGATAGATAGAGAGATTTGTACCTAAGCAAAACACAAGTCTAACACCAAGCGTTTAAATCAGCACTCTTAGCGATATTATATACTTCATGTTATCTGCACAAACTATATCATATGGAAAGCTGAGAGTCCACAGATTCTATTGGTATAAGTTTCATCCCTGTGCGATCAAAACTCACTGTTCTGTATGATAAATAAAATAACATTGTACCTTGCAAATCAATAGCGGGTACATCTTACCCGTTGGCGGTTTTAGGTATACAGCAACCTCTGGCGGTTCTAGTGTTAAACCAACATCTACAGCTTTTCTTTTTTGGACACTGGGTGTAAATGGAAACAATTAGTCAAACTGTTTCTTATTGTTGGGGAAATATTTTCCTAGGCCCATACCTTTGACCCAGTTTCTCAGTTTGTACTGCCCTCACTGAGCACAGGCCTACAAACTTGGGCTGCTGTGCTCTCAGTGTTTGGTCTCCCTGTCCCTGCCTGTTGGCGTCAGCTGATAGAGGTGTTAGAAGTGCTTTGCCTGCTTTATCTTGTAATGCACAATGTAGATTATTCTCTCAGAGCTATATACAGGGGTCTGGGGTAGAGATCTTCAGAATTGGATTGGCAACCGCTGTGTCAACTCGTGGCACAGCACCTGTCTTGTGAATTCTCCGGCCGAAGCTCCAAATAAACCATCAGTGTTTGCCATCAAAGTTCCAGCTCTCCCCCTGTCTCTCTGAGTTTCGTCTCCATTGCTTCAGAAGTTTCCATCACACTTATGAACACATACATTAGTACTGGAGCAACATTGAAATTAATTTGGGTTAGTGTTTCTGAACACCTTGGCAATTTAAGCTCAATATTCACTACTATTTTTAGTTCTGTTTTCGGTCTCTACCATCTCCTTAGGGGAATATGTGTCTCCTTAGCTGCTGAATGCATGATTAAATTCTCCAGACGTTTGTTGCAGCAGTGTGCTTATCAATCCATTACCAAAATATAATATAAAACACACAAAGCAGCTCTACTGAAGAATTCATTGTCAAAATTGTTTTGATTTTTACAATGTAAATGTCTAATAAAGGTATTCTGATTCTGATTTGACATAATTTCCTTTATTTGAGTATCATGAACCAACTGACCATTAGAAGTTTCACAGATCACGATGAAGAGGCGTTCTGTCCTTTACATCGCCAACTTCTTAGTGCCCATCCTTTTCTTCTTCTGTCTGGACTTGGCCTCCTGCCTGATCTCAGACAGCGGGGGCGAGAAGCTCAGCTTCAAGGTCACTGTGCTGCTCGCTGTCACTGTGATGCAGCTTATTCTCAACGAGATTCTGCCTTCCTCTTCAAACAGGATACCGCTTATAGGTAAAACAACTCAGTCATTATTTAATTTCACTGTCATTTCCATTAATCAGAAACAACACATGAACTGACTTAGTTTCTTGTCATTGGTGTCACTTTCATGACGTTGCCTTTTCTCTTCAGCGGTCTTCTGCATTGGGATATTTGGTTTGATGATGATCAGCCTTCTGGAGACAATTTTGGTGATGTATCTGATTGATAGAGACTCTGCACCTGAAGAAAACCAGGCATATAAAGGCCTGAGTAAGGACTGTGGAGACAAACAAGGAAACTATGATGGAGGTGAGACTGAACACATTCTTCAAACCTGTGGATTTCCACGCAATCTATCGTAGTTCAGATTACTAATGCTACATGTATTTTACTGATATAATTGCAATACACAAAGAAACATTTACGACTAGAAATACATTATTTTGAACATGCTGCTGTCGTGTGTCAACAATTTCCTTTCAGATTCAAAGAAATGGACTCACTGTGCTTGTGTGTGTAATGTGTCTGATGAACCGCCATCTGAACTGCTGTCTGTGGCCAAAGAGGTGAGAGTTGGGTTAATCTGTCAAATGAATGTTCACCTAAATTTAAAAACAAAACGCACAAAAATCAGGAAAGTATAAAAGGAGTTCACAGTAACTTTTTAAGATTACTCAAAGATTCAGAGATTATGTTCTGGAAAGAGATACAGTTATTTTAGATGAAACTTTTTAATTATTTAAGCATTATGGACATTGTAATTTGATATGTTTGTCTGATGAACACTTTATTCTCATCACAATGGACACAAATAGGAATAGTACATGTCGCACAGTTTTCAATTTTAAATGCTCTATAATCTTGTTAATGATCACTGCACCAAAAAACGTCTGCAGGACAAAAGAAGCCAACTGATGGAGGAGTCCGATTCCCTGGAGAAGCTCCCAGATGAGCTGAGTGAGGCGGTGAAAGCACTCTCTCTGCTCCTCAGCAGGAAGGAAGAAAGGAAGCCCGACTACTGGACCAGGGTGGCTAAAAAATTGGACAAAGCCTTCTTTTTTGTCTATGTCATAGTGTCCGCTCTGTTTTTGGTTGTCATCTTTTCAAAATGGATGAACGCAAAAGACGAGTAGTGGTAAACAATTGGGGTCTATTCAGAAACATGTTTTTTTTACTAACCGACTTGTATCTTTGCAAGTTTGTCACCATGTCTGTGGAATAAACTTGCACAACTAAGATTAAATGTTTTTCGGGCAAACTAGATTAAGTCTGTCACAAATTCAAAAGCCAAACATATCCACAGGGAAACAGTCTACTACATTAACTATTGCTTCAAACTGCGAGTCCACCAAGTGCAAGCAGTGATGCACAGGTCAGGGCCAGATTTCTCAATCGCTTACCCTGACCCTAACACTAACCCTTTCGATCATCTAAACTTTATATTGATCATAGCAACACATTTTGATGAACTTTAAAACCTGTCTCAAGGCTGACTTGATGAGGACATTGCTTCAATTAAAATGTTCTTTAACTCATCTGTAGTCAGTTTCACATCCGTAGTTTAGGTTGGTTGGTCAGAACCAACGTTTTAAACCAAACTCATTGTTATTTTTAAGAGGGGGTCGAGGGTTCAACTGACTTGTTAGGAATCAATACATGAACCCACAGGGGGAAATCATTCATCAACAGTTATTTATGATTAATGACAGCAAGTTATGCTATGCTCAATAAAGAGTATGCAGCCATATATTACTATTATAAATATTAACTTAAAATGGGCAGACACTATGCGTTGTAATTAATCTACATTGTGCTATGTCACATTACACATTTTAATCTGCCTTTAATGTTGATGTTCACGCATAACACTGTGTCGATCACTTGAACAGCCATGGTGTAACCGTACAAAGAAGTATTGTAAATGTAATGGCATGTTCTCTTAATTGTTGAACATTAAGAGGCTTTCCAATTCTGCAAGTGAGTGTTCTAGTCTGTAGATCTTGTGAGAACTGTGTGCGCTCCCTCTACCTGTGCTGTCCCTCTCCTGTCAACTATGTGCCCTTATATACAACCTTCTGCATCTAATCACCAGCCCTAAGTGTCTAGAATAATACTGCCTGATATATCTATCATAATCAAATGAAATGCCAACAATTTACATAAATATCTCCTACAGTAAAGTTACAGTAATATATGACTTTATATTATATATTGAAAACTGTGAGTGTTGCTTCTTTGTGGAAATGCTATGGAAACACTATTGATTTTTCCACCATACTAAACAAGTATACTTTTATTAAGGCTTTACATTAGTATTTTCTTCTATAGTTCAAGTCATTTGAGCTTGTTGTGGTTTAAAAAAACATCTCCATGTGTATTTCAGTACATAATGTATTTACATGAAATATTGATCCTGCCATCTCGTTCAAAAACATGTTAGACTTCATACTAATCAAATAAAAAATACAAACAAAATGTTTTTGTATCTATTTGTGTATGTGTTTATTCTTTGTTTGTTAGTGTGTTTGGTTGTGTGTGTCCAGCAGTTGTCAGGGTTTGGGGAAAATAAGACCCAAGTGCAGTTAAAAAAGACAAAAAAAGGTCAAGGAACAAAAAGCCGAAGACAGGAAAAACAAGAAAATAATTAACAAACAAAAACCGGGGAGCATGACAGACCAACACATTCTCACTCCCAACTCGGCCTATGTCGACGTTATGTCAGGGTCCCTGTCGTCATTTCCCAATGCAAGGGGGGGGGCCCCGCCTTTTGCGTCGAGTTTCAACTACCAGGGAGTCCCATTCACTTGCATAGAGCTCCCTGAACGTTGGTAATAGACGAGTTGGGATCGCGGCGAAATGCTCTCCGCAGACCCATTCTCACAGCGTTTATCAACCTTTTTCTAACTCAATATCAAGCCACACTTATTGTTTTTACTTCTTTATTTTAATTGAATAATTTCTGACTTTTGTTGCCGTCAGTTAAGGGGAGAGTAGGGGCTCAGAATACTGAAATCTGTATTGTTTCCTCGTTATTGCCTTCTAATTTTGTATTCTTTTCTAAACCACACACTGTTATTTACTCAACAATAAGACACAATTATCCTTGTTTATTTATTTGTTTCATTGTATAATGTCGGACTTTTGGAGTCCGTCAGGACCGACAGTCGGAGCAGCTCATTCGAACACACACATTATGTTTGATAATATATTTTTTATTAACTAGACCACTGGGTCATGTTAAGACCATCTTTTCTGTCAGTTCGGTGTTAGGAAATATCAAAACAATATATGTGTGGATAACAAAATACATCCATCATAAACTAAACTGGAAACAGCAGTATAATTGATTGTGTTAACACTGTAAACTTGAGTGCTTTAAACGCCTAGTGGTTAAAACACGTTATTGCATTTTTTTTTTTATACGTTATATTTGATGAAGACATACAAATATTCAGAGTAGGCTACATACAAATTAGGGGGAAAGTAGAAGGTCAATGATGGAAATATAGAATAGAACATATCAATAAGATACTGTAAGTGATCTCTACAATAAAACAGTTTAGTGCAGGAAGTCCAAAGATATTAATAGGAGGATGTGCAAAACAGACAAACTAATTAGGCTTTATTTAAACATTAAAGAATACTTTAGCTTAAAGGTGGTTAAAGGTAATTTTGGAGAAATCAGCTCGAGTGCGCTACAATTTGAAAATACACAGCCGGAAAAAATCTGCCCCTTCCTTACAGAGCCCCTCCTCCTCACAACATTGTGAAGTTAGGTATCATATATCAGGCTATAACTAAAGTAGCATTGATAATATAGTAACGTTACTGGCAGGACTGTTGATACTGATCCATAACAGAAACTAATGTGCAAGTATCAGCCGTATCTCGCGTTACCTAATGCAACTCCACACTACGGTGCTGTGTACCGGAGGGGAGACGCGAGATACGGCTGATACTTGACGATCTGGCGGAGAAAGGTTGTGGAGCCTCTGTTGATATGCCGTTGTAAATGGCTTGATGGAAAGCAGGTGTGTAGTCGGGGAGGGTGCACAGCTGATTGCAGCAGGTGAGTGGAGGTTGAGCCGGGAGCCAGGAGTGACAGCCACCACGCACACACAAACAACACAGACAGGGGGAAACAAACAAACACAAAGGAGACGGCTGGAGCAGTACAGCCACCACAGCGTTACCTAATGCAACTCCACACTACGTCTTACGGTGCCGTGTACCGGAGGGGAGAGAGAGAGAGCAGCGATGATGACCCAGCAGATGATCCATTTGAGGTAGAATTACAACATTTGACCTTTTATTTGGCTTGCTGCTTTGATTGGTGCGGGAGCGTCCAGTGTTCGGCAGAAGAGGGTTCTGGTAGAGGCGAACAGGTTGGCAACAGAGAAACCATGGTTGTTGAAGTTCTTACCTGGCTGGATTATGGACTTCCTCCAGACGTGTGATTCCCGGCCTGCTAGCTCCAGGCATGCTAGCCCCCTGCCTCGAAGCGTTCGCCTTCCTCACTATTTTCCATGCACACTCTATACGAGGTAAGCGTGTGTGATGGGTCGATGTTGTTGAACGACAGGGCGTTTATCCATCAGGGCTCCAATCACTGTGTAGAGTCCAATAGAGGGCGGAGCCTTTGTGATATAATGGTGGGTTACATATTAGCACAGGCGGCGCCCTCTACTGGACTCTATGGATACCACCCTTAACCATGCTATGCAAGCATTCACATAATGAGTTGCATAAACGTAGCCGGCCAATCAGGGCGAGCTTACCTGAATGCGCGCTCAGGCACACAGTATATAACGCGGCCATGCCTCCTGATCCTGTTATCCTACACCCTCTTCAGCGAGCGGCATAGGAAAGACAGGGCCCCTAGGTAGAGGGCTCCGCCTCTGCTTATATAACCAGGGTTACAATACGTAACCCACCGTTTCTTGCATCCAAAAGCAGCTCTGACATTGAACTACTTTACTTTGGAAAACAAACCGCCGCAACAGCGGAAGCAAGAATTAAACAGCTCATTTTATGACATCCAAATAGATTTAACCACAGAGGGCTGAGTATTGAAATGGTCGGCAGTTCCTGGAAGCCTTGCTGCATTAGTGAGTTTCTATTATTAGACTAATCAGTAAAAAAAAAAGACAATTTGGTCAATCAATTGCCCGTCCCTCTTCTAGTAGAAATAATATCTCTACGACTACAAAAACACAAAAAGGACAGGGATGCTCATTTACTTTGCTGACCTCTCCCAGTCAGGATGTTTACCGGTTTCCTCTTTCTGCTCCTCCTCACAGGTAAGCTGGAACAATTCTAAATTTTGCATGCAGGTGGGCCGTTTCTGTTGCCACTCCAATGTATTTGAGGCGAATGAAGGTTTGTTTTGTGATACAGAATTTAAAAAAATTAACAAAAAAAAACTATTTTACAACTCTCATAATTTCCCGGCGAAGTATGTAGATTATTCAGAGTAGCAGGTATGTCCCTAAAGAGACGTTGCTTTAGTTAAAAAACTACCATTTGTGTGCATGAACATAATATGAAATGTAGAGCTCTATTCTCTTTTTCCTAACAGTTAAACAACAATTTAACCTGCTTCAATTGAATCACTTTTCTAGCTGTATACTTTTTTCTGTCAGGTGGAAGTACCAACAATAACTCAAAGGACGACAATAACAAGGGTATGTAAAACTACAACTACACAGTAATTACTTGTTCTTCTATTTATTATACATAGAAGTCTTGAAAAGTAATACACTTGTCTGTTTACTGCATTGTATAATTCAAAGCAGTCTTTTGTGTAGTAATTAAAGATATGTTAATGGTGTGAACAGCAAACAGAACAATATTATAAAGTATAAACTAAACTTGGTGTTTTGAGAATGCCTGATGTCTGACGTAACCATTATGCTGTTCCTGGAAAGAGGAGTGGATTTAGATATTTTGAATTACCAATTACAGTGAAGTGAGCTCCACAAATCCCATGTACCTTCTTTGTAGGGTAAAACATTTAGGAAATGGTTATCTCAAAATCAGTTAAACCAAATAATATATGCAGATGCACTTCAAAATGTTTTGTGGGAAAGCTGTTTGTGTGTGTGCATGGACACAGTAGAGCTCTTTTCTGTCAGGTGGAAGTTCCTGGAATACCACAGAGCTACCAGAGCTTCAAGATGATCTTAAATCAAATCACAGCTTTGAAGAAAGTATGTCAACACTCAAAAACAAAATAATATTTAAATATCCCTGAGAAAATGTGTTGAGTAATTAGATTTACTGATCCTCGATATTTAAATCTGTCAAAAGAGGAAAATGAAAAGATAGTGTTACTGTTATTAAAAGCTAAAAACAAAATGTCAGGGTTTTGGAATGCGGACCCAAAAGCAGTACAAACAGGGAGGCAGGTGTGGGGATACAAACAGAAGGTGAGCTTTTATTAAATGAAAAGCTGGGATAACATCAAAAAGGGCAGGAGCGGGCGAGGAGGAACAAAAAGAAAAGTAACAAACAAAACGAGAACAAACCGGGAACACTCAAGAGACACAGGATGGCAGACCAGGGAATTTTTGAAATTGGTCCATGCCCAAAGCATTGTGGGGATTTTAAGACCGCGGAGGATACAAGTGTGCAGCCTCGAAATTTCCCGCAACGAAGGATTCAGTCCTCGGTAGAATTCCAAGCATCCTGGACATTGGAACAGTCCTTCGGTGGGACTCGAGGATGTAGCATCCTTGAAATAGTGGCTCTGGAGCATCCTTCCTCGACATTGAGAAGCACCCAATGAGACAGGAGGGAAAACACAGAGACAGGAAGCAAATGCAGACATGAGACAGGGGGTGAACACCTTTCAAAGTAAAACAGGAAACTGAATAAAAAAAATAACAGAAAATAAACAGATCATGACACACAACACTTTAACCTGCTGCATTTGAATCACTTTAAAAGCTGTATACTTTTTTTCTGTCAGGTGGAGAAACATTCAATAACTTGGAACAACAAGAGCTTAATGGCCAACTCTCCGATAAGGATAAGGACAATAATGACGGTAAGAATAAGTACACAGTAATCATGTGTTATTCTACTTTTTTATATAATTCTTTGAAAAATTGAATACACTTGTTTGTTGTCAGCAATGGATAAGTTGAACGCAGTTTTTTTCATAAGGTAATAAAACTGATAGATAAGTTACTTGTGTAAATGTATAAAGCATTCATCTTATTTATAAATTATAATGATGACCTTTCAGTGACCTACAGATATGTCAATAAGACAAGACTTATTTGCAAGAGTCACATGTTTTTGCTAACATGTGAACAGAAGTATAAGTACGTTTGGATAGTGGCTGGCATGAAGATCACTTTATACAAGATTTGATAAAGCCGTAAGTAGACCCCCTGTGGAGTCCAACACTGGTGATGATGAGATGAGGAAGATGCTGAAGCTCTGCATGTGATATAGAGTGGTTTTCTGATGAGCTCAGCTTTGGCACCAGGTATGTTGACTAAACATATTTAGGGTGTAGTAAAAAGGCTAAATTGACAGACAGCAACTACATGACTGGCTGATGGAGATCATGACATAAAACACTTGAACGCGCTGTTTTTAAACAACTCTCCTGTTATCTCCATCAGAACAATCTTCTTGATCCGCACCAGTCTGGTTTCAAGGCGGGTCACTCCACAGAAACTGTCCTCCTTGCTGTCTGAGGAACTGCACACTGCTAAAGCAGCCTCCCTCTCCTCGGTCATCATCCTTCTGGACCTGTCTGCTGCATTCAACACGGTGAACCATTAGATCCTCCTTCGCACTCTCCAAGAACTTGGAGTTTCAGGCTCTGCACTTTCCCTCCTCACCTTATACCTCAAAGACCGCATCTACAGGGTAACTTGGAGAGGGTCCGAGTCCGACCCTTGTCAATTATCTACAGGGGTCCCTCAGGGCTCTGTCCTCGGTCCCCTCCTCTTCTCTCTGTACACAAACTCGCTCGGATCAGTCATTAGCCCGCATGGTTTTTCATACCACTGCTACGCTGACGACACCCAATTAATTTAGTCTTTTCCCCATTCTGAAACCCAGGTTGTCGCACGCATCTCTGCTTGTCTAGCTGACATCTCTCAGTGGATGTCTGCTCGCCACCTCAAGCTCAACCTTGACAAGACTGAACTGCTTTTTTGACCTAACAATCAACATCGGCACCTCTGTTGTTTCCCCGACTCAGACTGTAAGGAATCTGGGTGTGATCCTAGATAACAAACTGTCCTTCACTGCAAACATCGCTGCTACAACCCGCTGCTGCAGATACACTCTTTACAACATCAGGAGAATACGTCCCCAGCTGACCCAGAAAGTGACGCAGGTTCTGGTACAGGCTCTCGTCATTTCACGACTAGACTACTGCAACTCCCTCCTGGCTGGTCTACCTGCATGTGCCATCCGACCTCTGCAGCTCATCCAGAATGCAGCGGCTCGTCTGGTCTTCAACCTTCCTAAATTCTCCCACACCACGCCGCTCCTCCGTTCCCTTCACTGGCTTCCAGTAACTGCTAGAATCCACTTCAAGACACTGGTATTTGTGTACCATGCTGTGAATGGATCTGACCCTTCCTACATCCAGGACATGGTTAAACCGTACACCCCAGCACGTGCACTCCGCTCTACATCAGCCAAACGGCTCGCTGCACCCTCGCTACGAGGGGGACCCAAGTTCCCATCAGCAAAACACGTGGGTTTGCTATCCTGGCTCCAAAATTGTGGAATGAGCTCCCCATTGACATCAGGACAGCAGAAAGCTTACACATCTTCCGGCGCAGACTGAAAACTCCTCTCTTTCCACTCCAATTCGGGCAATAAAATGAAAAAAAAAAAAGCACTTAGATACTAACCAAACACTTACATAACAAAGCACTTATATACTAACAACGGACTGGCTTATCTAAAGCCTTTTGAGTGTCACTTTAAATGGTTTGGCTCTATGAAACCTAATTAGTTCGAATGCTATTTATAGCATTCCACTATAGTTATTCAAATCTTCATTCTTCCCTTTATTATTATTATTTAAGCCACTACTTTGGCTCTCAATAACTTCAGCATTCTTTCAGCTACAGAAACCATTCAAATATCAAAGTATTCAGCCTGTTCAGCAATTGATGAAGAACTTTGACATTTTTCAAAATATGTCATAGTTTTTGAAATATTCAGCTTTTTAAACTCTTTTTTTTAACATGGAAGTCAATCGGAAGAGCCTTCAAATCCTCTTTTACCAACACCTTGCGCCAAATGCTTCTCCTTCCACATACTGTCAGCCAGAGACTTCATTCCAACTTTAAAATGATCACAAGACATTCAGTTTTGATATCTTTTACACTTTTTGAGATATTTAACTTAGTTTGGAGCTTGGTAAAGAGGCTTTCTTCAGATTTTAACATGAGTGTGTATTGCACAGCTTAGAGTGCTTTGATTTCAAAACAGAGTGGAGGACAGCTTGAAATTCGCCCAAAAAAAACGTTTTAAACCTGCCAAAATTTCCAAACCCTGCACTCCTTGGATATCCTTTGTCATGAAAAACGTAGGAAAACCTCTCCTAGGTTGAAAAATAAAAATAAATTAAGAAAAAGAATTAAACAAAATGCCTCTTGAGGGCATGAAGAGACAAAAACTTGTCAAAAAGTCCACCTAGCTCCAAATAGACTCCCATGTAAACAATTTCCGGATCTTTCTTCAGAACAGAGAGAAGTACACTTTAGACAAACTGGTCCCATCTTCACATTTACCACACAAAACCCAAAAAAAACACATATATCAGTTCATTGGGGTTCCCTGATGCTCATTTTCTGGTCATTGTTTTATAGGAGCCATAGTTTTTGAACAGGTGGCAAAATTGTCAGATATAATCCTCAATGCATTCTTAATGGTACACAGTGCTACAGTTGGTTGCCATGGTGTTGCTGAGCAGATTGAAACCTTTGATCTCTGGGCTCACACAGGTGTTATGATTATTTGTTATGAGTAGGTGCTCAGCACAGAAACAAACACTGACAAATAGACTGGACGTTAACAGACTGTCTCAGTCTATTATTTTCTGTCTGATGGAAACTTCATACTGACTTCAACATGTTCCACATATTTTATATATTATTGGTGATTTATGGTTTTAGTCAAAATATTCCGCTGTTTTCCCAAGCCTTTTTACTTTCTTTTCTCTTCCCAATACACATTCATTCACTACTACTTACATCTGATATGTAACTCCTTCAGCCTACTTTCAGCTGCAGAAAACATTCAACTATTACATTATTCAGCTATTTCAGGACATTGAGGCTATACATGTTGTTGTTTATACCTTTTTTAAACCTTTTCTTTTAAATATTAAGCTTCTTCACTATTTTTCCTACTCTTCCAGTTTAACATTTCACTTTCAAGTTTTCAACAAAGTCATTCCAATACATTTGAGCCGTAACAATTTGATTCAAATCATTTAACCTTTCTGCATTTCTCCGCTAAGTTCAGCAACACACTTGTTTTTTTTAGCTAAAAGCAGCTACCATTCAGCTAATAAAATATTCAGCTTTTTCTGCATTTTCAGCTAAATTCAGCCACAGATGTTCACAGTTTACAGCATTCACACACTTTTTCTGCAGGAAATGCATATTCTGCAGGAAATGCATTTTCTAGTGTACTTATATGATTCTTTTTTCTTCAAGTTTGTATCTTCTTGGTCGAATGCACTTATTGTAAGTCGATTTGGATAAAAGCCTCAGCTAAATGAAATGTAACGTAATCATGGTAACATTTGGATGGTTTAACTGAAAGAAGTACCTTTCTGACAGAGGTATTGTCTTCTTATCATCCCAATAGAATCCGAGGATTCTGATGTTACCTGCCGTTATCGTAATATTTTGAACTATCTGAACCTGACCCAAAATAAGGACATGCACTCAATGGTTCGACCTGGTGACACCAGAAATACTACAGAAGTATTCATTTTTATGTTGATCTATGGCATTCTAGATGTGGTAAGTTTTAAATGATGCTTTATTTTATTGATAATCTATATTCGATCTGTCAAAAAGGTTATGTTTTTTTTGTTGTTGTGAAAATGAAGGCCATGTGCCCAGAAACACGTTTTTTTGCGGTGGATGCAGCTGTTAAATAATTAAACAAAATAAAATAAAATATGATCAAACCCTGTAAACACATGGTAAATAGATGAAGAGAAAAAAGCAATTGGTATCAGTGACATCAAACTAAAATGTAGGGTAAGCTAATACAAAAGGAACAGAATAACACCTCAACATACATTCTACAAACACGCTAATCATTAGTGACACAAAAGTGGTTGGTTCTGATACCAACTGCCTCAAGGAAAAAGCCATGTGCTAGCGCTTTAATAGATTACACCACTTACACTGCCATCCATACTGATGTAAGCATATAAGACCTAAAATAATGTAACAAATTCACTCAGAAGATTATGGGAAAGACTTCTGGTTTTAAAATCTACAAATACACTGCTGAACTTTGTTGGTTCTGATTGGCTCTCATACATACTTGATGCCCTCAAATTTCCTGTAAATGCTAAACTGCAGAATATTATGTTAGAGTGCCCTGTGGCCTACTCCAGAGGTCTAAAGGCTAACAACATAAATACTGGGAAGCACAAGTGTTTTGTAACCTTTTGACTTACAGGACTTAATTCAGCTTATAGTCTCATCAGGTTTATACAGCACTAACTACATTTGGTCTACACATGTGCATGTCCTTCTACCTAACTTGTTTGGCAAGTCTCACCTGATCACCAATTGCATCTTATATATTTTTTATTTTGTATCCAAACTGTCAGAGTGAAATGTTAATTGTGCTGCCCATTTTCACACATTTCTTTTGCTTACAGAGAGAGATTGACCAGACTTTGGTTTCCTACATTTGGGTTTATATGGTGAGTTGTCTTTGAGAAAGACGGCAGTTTTCATAATCATCATGGGTGAAAGTTATTTTAATTTAACTGCATCTTTTCAGCTTTTATTTCTCTTTCTCCCCCTTCTTCCTTCCTTTCTTCCGGATCTCCTTCCTTCTTTGTTTTTCTCTGTAGAAGTGGAGAGATCCTGACATACATTGGGATCCAGATGAATTTTGTGGAATTACATATCTAGTTCTTCCTGCTGATTTGTTGTGGAAACCAGATCTGATGATTGAAGAGATGTAAGTTTGAATGTTTGTGCTTACTCACAAATACACACACTCACAACAGAAACTGATGATAGAGCGTGTTACTGTTAGGAAGGACACACAAACTAAATCATTTGGATGTAAAAACGATTGTGCTACAACTTTCAAACATGTTATATTATTCCAATTATATCTTTTACACAAATGTGTTGTATTTTTACAATCTTACCAATCTCTTGGAACAGACTTACTTCTATGTTTTCTATGTTCTACTTTTTTAGAAGATATGTCAGGCTTAATATTGCACTCGAAAAACATTAAATATCTTAATTAATACACCCCATTAGGGTTTAATTAATATGTACATGGAATAATGAATACAATATTTACTGGTTACACAAACAAGGGAGAGACAAAGGGTCAAGGGTCAAGTTTATTTTATTTGTATAGCACATTTTAAGATCGCAATTCAAAGTGCTTCACATAGGCATTCAACACATAATCATTAAAAACAAAACAAACAAACAAACAAAAAAAAGAAAATTCATAAAAGCAATAAAATCCTGGTGGCAACTAAAAGTGCAATGATAAGGCAGACCCTTTTTTTGTTCATGGGGAGGTTTCTGTTTAGTTTGGTTTGCCTTGCCTGCCCTGCCTTGCCCTGCTCTGTTTATTCCTGGTAACCTACATTAATCCTGTGCGTGGGCCCACCCTGCTCTGCTCTCCTGCATAATAACTAGAGTAAACTAAAGAGTTTAACACTAAAACACTATCATTGTTAATGTAGATTTATGATAAATGGTTTATATTGTTCCTGTATGTATTTTCCTACAGGATGCAGAAGGACAAGGCTCCTCAGAGTCCTTATGTCACCCTTAACTCTACTGGTTACGTTGTAGATGTTAATTACCTTATGGTGGTCAGCACATGCAAGATGCAAGTTTACCAATTTCCCTTCGACGTTCAGAGCTGCAACTTGTCTTTCAAGTCAATTATATACACTGGTGAGTCTGCAAGTTAGGCATTAATCTAAAGTGTGTGTGTGTGTGTGTGTGTGTGTGTGTGTGTGTGTGTGTGTGTGTGTGTGTGTGTGTGTGTGTGTGTGTGTGTGTGTGTGTGTGTGTGTGTGTGTGTGTGTGTGTGTGTGTGTGTGTGTGTGTGTGTGTGTGTGTGTGTGTGTGTGTGTGTGTGTGTGTGTGTGTGTGTGTGTGTGTGTGTGTGTGTGTGTGTGTGTGTGTGTGTGTGTGTGTGTGTGTGTGTGTGTGTGCCCACATGCATTTCTTCTTTGTTGACCGGATAAGAAAACCCATATTATTTTCACTTCAGATGATGGCATTACGTTTGACGTCATTGGCAACAATGAACTTTTGACTAAGTGGACTCTTGAAGATATAGGGAACCAGTATGAGTGGCTGTTCCTCAACTTGACAGTCAACAAAACAACTCTCAACACCCATGGATTTACGCAAAGCAGGATTGTTTATACTGTAAGTATTGAGGACATTTTACTATCAAAATGTAGATTTCTGAAGTTCCACTTGCTGCTTTTGCATTTAACCTGCAATATAAAAAGCAGAAATAAACACTCTGGCATATTTATAATATGATGGAAATCTGTGACTGCCAGTTTAGAGGACAGTTTGCAGGAGTTATATATTCTACTTAAACCAACATCTACAGCTTTTCTTTTTTGGACACTGGGTGTAAACGGAAACAATTAGTCAAACTGTTTCTTATTGTTGAGGAAATATTTTCCTAGGCCCATACCTTTGACCCAGTTTCTCAGTTTGTACTGCCCTCACTGAGCACAGGCCTACAAACTTGGGCTGCTGTGCTCTCAGTGTTTGGTCTCCCTGTCCCTGCCTGTTGGCGTCAGCTGATAGAGGTGTTATAGTGCTTTGCCTGCTTTATCTTGTAATGCACAATGTAGATTATTCTCTCAGAGCTATATACAGGGGTCTGGGGTAGAGATCTTCAGAATTGGATTGGCAACAGCTGTGGCACAGCACCTGTCTTGTGAATTCTCCGGCCGAAGCTCCAAATAAACCATCAGTGTTTGCCATCAAAGTTCCAGCTCTCCCCCTGTCTCTCTGAGTTTCGTCTCCATTGCTTCAGAAGTTTCCATCACACTTATGAACACATACATTAGTACTGGAGCAACATTGGAATTAATTTGGGTTAGTGTTTCTGAACACCTTGGCAATTTAAGCTCAATATTCACGTCTATTCTTAGTTCTGTTTTCGGTCTCTACCATCTCCTTAGGGGAATATGTGTCTCCTTAGCTGCTGAATGCATGATTAAATTCTCCAGACGTTTGTTGCAGCAGTGTGTTTATCAATCCATTACCAAAATATAATATAATATAAAACACACAAAGCAGCTCTACTGATGAATTCATTGTCAAAATGGTTTTAATTTTTACAATGTAAATGTCTAATAAAGTTATCCTGATTCTGATTTGACATAATTTGCTTAAAACAAATGTATTTGAGTATCATGAACCAACTGACCATTAGAAGTTTCACAGATCACGATGAAGAGGCATTCTGCGCTCTACATCGCCAACTTCTTAGTGCCCATCCTTTTCTTCTTCTGTCTGGACTTGGCCTCCTTCCTGATCTCAGACAGCGGGGGCGAGAAGCTCAGCTTCAAGGTCACTGTGCTGCTCGCTGTCACTGTGATGCAGCTTATTCTCAACGACATTCTGCCTTCCTCTTCAGACAGGTTACCGCTTATAGGTAAAGCAACTCAGTCATTATTTGATTTCACTTTCATTTCCATTAAGCAGAAACAACACATGAACTGACTTAGTTTCTTGTCATTGGTGTCTGTGGTGGCGTTTTAATCCTTGTGTACAATTTAATAGCCACCTCGGGGTTGTGGGTTTTGACGCGCCTCTCTGTTTCCAAACAATAGCTGAGAACGTGGTTGAATCAGATGAGCTTTATTAGTTAGTCCAGACGGCATAGAAACAGTAGGACACATTTCTTCGCTTCATACTAAATAAACGTTAACAGTCTCCAAAAGAACAAAAAGAACACGGTCAAAAGACTTTTCCGTTTCCCTGTCTCATCACCATCAGCTGTGTCTGACCACCTACCATATATAGGCATATAGCCATGCACGGGATACTGACGCACATAACAAATAATAAGTGAGCCTTAAATTAATACATTTTAAACCATAGTGTGACTCACAAAAAAAAACGATAATTTACAGTATAATCTAATTTATATTATTATTATTATTAAGCCTAACATTCAGACAATAATAACAAAAGGAAAATGGCTCTAACAGTGTCACTTTCATGACGTTGCCTTTTCTCTTTAGCGGTCTTCTGCATTGGGATATTTGGTTTGATGATGATCAGCCTTCTGGAGACGATTTTGGTGATGTATCTGATTGATAGAGACTCTGACTCTGAAGGAAACAACGCAGATAAATGCCTGAGTAAGGACTGAGGAGACAAACAGGGCAACTATGATGGACACTTTATTTATATTATTTGAATACACAAAGAAAAATGTAGGACTAATAATCCATCTTCTGAACATGCCGTTGTCATGTGTCAACAATTTCCTTTCAGATGTGAAGAAATGGACTCACTGTGCTTCTGTGTGTAATGTGTCTGATGAACCGCCATCTGAAGTGCTGTCGTTGGGCAAAGAGGTGAGGATTGGGTTACTCTGTAAAGGGAATGTGTTCCTAAATTAAAAAAATTAAACTAAAATAAATACTAGTACAGTATAAAACAGTTTAGGGTTACTCACAGTTTCAGAGGTTTGTTTGTGGGAAGAGATGTTGCCGTTGGATTATGAATGTGAAATATTTGTATTCTTTGAGCACAATGGACACAAATCAAGAATGTTAAAGGTTGAACCGTTTTCTATTTGTAATGGTTCATAATCTTGTTAATGATCAATCCACCAAAAAACGTCTGCAGGACAAAAGAAGCCAACTGATGGAGGAGTCCGATTCCCTGGAGAAGCTCCCAGATGAGCTGAGTGAGGCGGTGAAAGCACTCTCTCTGCTCCTCAGCAGGAAGGAAGAAAGGACGCCCGACTACTGGACCAGGGTGGCTAAAAAATTGGACATCATTTTCTTTTTTGTCTATGTCATAGTGTCCGCTCTGTTTTTGGTTGTCATCTTTTCAAAATGGATGAATGCAAACCACGAGTAGTGGTAAACAATTGGGGTCTATTCAGAAACATGTTTTTTTTACTAACCGACTTGTATCTTTGCAAGTTTGTCACCAGAGAGAACTGATGATACATTCTTCTACTGAAGGCAGCACATGTCTGTGGAATAAACTTGCACAACTAGAGTCTGTCACAAATTCAAAAGCCAAACATATCCACAGGGAAACAGTCTACTAAATTAACTATTGCTTCAAAGTGCGAGTCTACCAAGTGCAAGCAGTGATGCACAGGTCAGGGACACATTTCTCAATCGCTTACCCTGACCCTAACACTAACCCTTTCGATCATCTAAACTTTATATTTATCATAGCAACACATTTTGATGAACTTTAAAACCTGTCTTCAGGCTGACTTGATTAGGACATTGCTTCAATTAACATGTTCTTTAACGCATCTGTAGTCAGTTTCACATCCGTAGTTTAGGTTGGTTCGTCAGAACCAACGTTTTAAACAAAACTTATTGTTATTTTTAAGAGGGGGTCGAGGGTTCAACTGACTTGTTAGGAATCAATACATGAACCCACAGGGGGAAACCATTCATCAACAGTTATTTCTAATTAATGACAGCAAGTGTCAATAAAGAGTATGCAGCCATATGTTACTATTATAAATATTAACTTAAGATAGGCAGACACTTTGCGTTGTAATTAATCTACTACATTGTGCTATGTCACATTACACATTTTAATCTGCCTTTAATGTTGATGTTCACTCATAACACTGTGTCGATCACTTGAACAGCCATGGTGTAACCGTACAAAGAAGTATTGTAAATGTAATGGCATGTTCTCTTAATTGTTGAACATTAAGAGACTTTCCAATTCTGCAAGTGAGTGTTCTAGTCTGTAGATCTTGTGAGAACTGTGTGCGCTCCCTCTACCTGTGCTGTCCCTCTCCTGTCAACTATGTGCCCTTATATACAACCTTCTGCATCTAATCACCAGCCCTAAGTGTCTAGAATAATACTGCCTGATATATCTATCATAATCAAATGAAATGCCAACAATTTACATAAATATCTCCTACAGTAAAGTTACAGTAATATATGACTTTATATTATATATTGAAAACTGTGAGTGTTGCTTCTTTGTGGACATGCTATGGAAACACTATTATTGATTTTATATTTTTATTAAGGCTTTACATTCGTATTTTCTTCTATAGTTCAAGTCATTTTACCGTAGCTTGTTGTGGTTTAAAAAAAATTATATCTGCATGTGGATTTCAGTACATAGCCTAATGTATATACATGAAATATTAATCCTGCCATCTTGGTCTAAAACATGTTAGACTTCATACTAATCAAATAAAAAATTCAAACAAAATGTTTTTTTATCTATTTGTGTATGTGTTTATTCTTTGTTTGTTAGTGTGTTTGGTTGTGTGTGTCCTGCAGTTGTCAGGGTTTGGGGAAAATAGGACACAAGTACAACCCTCCGGTATCACTGTGACAGCAAAATATAAGTAACTAATGTCATGCAAACATATTAATATTTGCTTGATTCCAGACTTGAATTACGCACAATTATATACAAACCTTAAGGGATTTTAAGATTCTGAAGTATCATCCTTAAAACTCAATAACTTAGATTATTATTAACTAACTTTCAACGGAGTTTCAAGTTGAGTTAGTTAGTTATTATTACTATTATTTATAGTTCTACTGAATAGTTTTTGTCCGCTTACCTTAGAAACGTAAAATGCTACAGCAGTGTACAGAGGGGGAGCAACAGACGTAGGTTAGCCAGCTAGCATCGCAGAGCAGCCAGCACTGCTGAGCATGTTAGCTTAGCTTGTTTGCCTCAGCTATCTCTGGAGTTTCCAGCTTGGTGACAGCAGGTCCCGCCTCTTTGCCCTTATTTGGATCAGGCTGGAGGAGGCGGGAGTTAGACTAACTAACTAACTTAGTTTTTGTTTTTCTCAAATACTGTGCTCAGTAGTTTCCTTTCATTGTTCAAAGGCGCTTTAAAATGTAGTCACAGCGCCCGTTCCTCCATCCACTACCTCCTTACTTTTTTACTTCCAGCGTGTCATTTTATTTCTACAAATGTTTATTCACGCTGTGAAAATATTCTTTCATAAAATCCCAAACCGAAAACATGTTTAGTTGTCATGTTGCATCCTGTTTGTCCGCTTGTCACAGTCAGGTATTAGATTGGTAATGCCCTAATATAGTTTACGCCCAAACTAAACCAAACCCTTATTTCAGAGGTGGATAACACACCTGATTCAATCAATCTATCAATCAATCAATCAATCAATGTTTATTCATATAGCCCAATATCACAAATGTTACATTTGTCTCAGTGGACTTCACAGTTTTTACAGAATATCAGTATGGCAATCCGACACCCTCTGTCCTTACACCCTCACATCGTACAAGGAAAAATTCTGGAGAAAACCCACAGTTTAAAGGGAAAAATGGGAGAAACCTCAGGGAGAGCAACAGAGGAGGGATCCCTCTCCCAGGACGGTCAGACGTGCAATAGATGCCGTGTGTACATTGAAAAGATAATACATTGCAAAACAGGTAGTCCAAATGTTTGGAAATGCATGTGTGTATAATAGGAAGATGAATCCACAAGGATATCCATCCAGGACTTATGATCCAGGACCACAGCCACGACTCAAGATCCAGGACTCAGGACCACAGCAACAGGATCATCCATGACTCCGGATCCCGGCGTATATAGACACCAAAAAGAAAGACATTTGGGGAAGCTGGGTTATTCGGAGCATGAGAGTACACAGGTATAGACAGAGAGAAGGAAGAAGTAAGATGTCCCCCGACAAACTAAGCCTATATCAGCAAAACTAGGGGCTGAATCTAATCAGCCCTAACTATGAGCTTTATCAAAAAGGAAGGTCCTAAACACACTCTTAAGAACGGATAGGGTGTCTCCCGCCACAATACAAACTGGAAGCTGATTCCACAAAAGTGGAGCTTGATAAGAAAAGGCTCTCGCTCCCATTGTACTTTTAGAGACTCTAGGAACAACCAACAACCCTGCATTCTTGGAACGCAATGCCCTAGTAGGACAGTAGGGTATAATGAGTTCTTTAAGGTAAGATGGCACCTGCCCATTAAGGGCTTTGTAGGCAAGAAGAAGAATTTTACATTTTATCCTGTGTTCTATAGGGAGCCAGTGTAAGGCAGCCAGAACAGGAGTAATGTGGTCCCTTTTCCTAACTCTGGTTAGTACACGAGCTGCAGCATTTTGAATCAGCTGAAGCGACTTGACTGACTTCTTGGTACACCCTGATAATAAGGAGTTACAATAATCCAGCCTTGAAGTAACAAATGCATGGACTAGTTTCTCTGCATCGGTTTGAGGCAAGATGTGGCTGATTTTTTCAATGTTACGTAGATGGAAGTAGGCGGTCCTTGAAATTGATTGTATGTGGGCATTAAAGGATTAATCCTGATCAAATATAACACCAAGGTTCCTTACAATCTCACTGGAGGCCAAATTAATGCCATCCATAGTAAGTATATCTTTAGATCATTTGTTTCGTAGATTCTTCGGGCCGAGTACAATAACTTCAGTTTTGGTCGTGTTTAACATCAAAAAGTTTAAGGTCATCCACGTTTTTAAGTCCTTGAGGCAGTCTTGAATTTTATTTAGATGATTAATTTCATCAGGCTTGATTGATAAATATAGTTGAGTATCATCCGCATAACAATGACAATTTACAGAATGATTCCTTATAATATTGCCTAACGGAAGCATATATAATGTGAACAAAATAGGTCCGAGCACTGAGCCCTGTGGCACTCCATGGCTAACTTTGGTTTGCATGGAAGATTCATCGTTGAAACGTACAAACTGAGAGCGTTCAGATAGATGGGACCTAAACCAGCCTAAAGCAGTTCCCTGTATGCCAACTAAGTGCTCTAGTCTTTGCAATAGGATATCATGGTCGATAGTATCAAATGCAGCACTGAGATCGAGCAAGACAAGAATAGAGACAAGTCCCTTGTCTGAGGCTATTAGAATGTCATTTGTGACTTTAACCAGAGCTGTCTCTGTGCTATGTTGTGTTCTAAAGCCAGACTGAAAATCTTCAAATAAATCATAGTTTTTTAAGTAATCACACAGCTGTTTTGCGACCGCTTTCTCAAGAATCTTTGAGAGGAATGGAAGATTAGAAATAGGTCTATAGTTGGCTAAAACCTCTGGATCGAGGTTGTGCTTTTAAGAAGCGGTTTTATCACTGCTACTTTGAATGATTGTGGAACATAGCCTGGTAATAAAGACATATTCATAATATTTAATAAAGAAGTGCTAATTAATGGAAAAACTTCTTTTAACAGCTTAGTTGGAATTGGGTCGAAGTTACACGTTGATGGTTTAGAAGAGAGAATCATTAAATGTAATTGTTCAAGGTTTATGGCTGAAAATCATTCTAGTTTACTATATAGTGTAATATTAGAAATTATGTTACCGGGAGCTGTTGATAACACTATACTGGTCAAAGGCAAGAGGTCATTAATTTTGTTTCTAAGATTAACAGTTTTATCAATAAAAAAACACATAAAATCATTACTACTGAGTGCTATGGGAATAGAAGGCTCAGTCGAGCTGAGATAGTTTCCTTAACATAGAGGCACTGCTGGGATTTGGATCCAGGATCTCCTGTAAAATCTAACTTATAAACACAAATTAACCCAAACCATTACTTCTGAAGTGGATAACTGTCAACTTTAAACTATCACCTAAGTCATTTTCAAGTACAAACCTTACCAAACATTTACTATTGAATGTAATTGAACGTGGTAACAAAAAAGAGCTGCATCTAAACAGATGCTCTATGTAACAAAGAGGCACTGCTGGGAGTTGAACCCAGGATCTCCTGTTTACTAGACAGGCGCTTTACCGCTAAGCCACAGCACCACTCCTACAGTTTTCGTTTTTCTCAGATACTGTGCTCAGTAGTTTCCTTTCATTGTTCCAAGGCGCTTTAAAATGTAGCCACAGCGCCCGTTTCTCCATCCACTACCTCCTTACTTTTTAACTTCCGGTGTGTCATTTTATTTCTGCAAATGTTTATTCACGCTGTGAAAATATGCTTTCATAAAATCCCAAAGCGAAAACATGTTTAGTTGTCATGTTGCATCCTGTTTGTCCGCTTGTCACAGTCAGGTATTAGATTGGTAATGCCCTAATATAGTTTACGGCCAAACTAAAGCAAACCCTTATTTCAGAGGTAGATAACACACCTGATTCAAGAGATAGTTTCCTTAACATAGAGGCACTGCTGGGATTTGGACCCAGGATCTCCTGTTTACAAGACAGGCGCTTTGACCGCTAAGCTACAGCGCCTCCTTCACCATCATTTGTGTTGCAAGAAGACAGTGGGATAGCAGATTGAAAAACTGCTAGATCAAAAACACTCAGCTTTGCAACAGTTTTTTTGCTAATAGCAAATTGATTTGACTCTTTTTTAAACCCCAATACGTCCTCACAATGAGTTTGGGTGAGTAACTCTGAATATAAAAGTAACTTTGTTTTAAAGAACAATGAAGAGGCCAGTTTTGTGGTGGGATGAGAAACTAACTTTTTATTGGGTAGTCTTATAATTTGGAGATAATCTCTGTATCAAAGAGGCACTGCTGGGATTTGAACCCAGGATCTCCTGTTTACGAGACAAGCGCTTTACCACTAAGCCACAGCACCTTGTTGTACTATTACTATCTCCTTACTTTGAAAATTCATTTATTTATCTTTATCTCTACACATGTTCTTTCAGGCTGTGAAATAATGTATTCATAAAGTCCCAAAATAACAATATGTTGATCTGTAATGTTGCATCCTGTCACGGTCAAGTATTAGATGGCGAATGCACTAATATAGTTGTACGCCCAAAATAAACAAAACCCCTAATTTGGAGGTGGATAATCCAAGAGATATTTTCTGTAACAAAGAGGCACTGCTGGGATTTGGACCCAGGATCTCCTGTTTACAAGACAGGCGCTTTGACCGCTAAGCTACAGCGCCTCTCAATAGTTTTCTTTTCATTCTCTCTCCTGAATTTTTTTTTTGTGACCAAAGCAAACCAAAGCCATATGACCATATTTACCGTGTGTCCAATGCATATGGCTTGTGTCACATTCATGAATATTTGGCCCTTGAAATTTAATGAATGACTCAATGAGCACGGAAAAACACTTTCCGTCTGCTTCATTCCAAGTAGTGTAACCCAGATCATATCCTTTGAATGCAGGTTAAAACTTCTCTGCTCCAGGTGAGGCTTGAACTCACAACCTCGGCATCACTCTGCAGGTTACTGTCTTATAAGTACCGCGCGCTGACCGATTGCGCCACTGGAGCACAAAATAGCAATAATATCAAAAACAATAGCTATTACTCTTGAATTGTCTAAATGTATCTGTTATTATAACCAAACACTCTCCTTTGCTCTATTTGTATTACTTGTAGTACCGATACCGTCCACTAGACTCCTAGTTACGTCGCGAGCTGCGTACACGATATCATATTAATGTTTAATCTTAATGCACACGCATTTTCCGTGCTTTCCAATAGTTTAAAATAATTTCATTCCACTGTTAAATAACCTGTTCAATACAAACATGCCACTTGTCAAAATTAAATAACATTTCTGTGAGCTGATATTTGTTTAGTGAGCTTAGAGGATGTTCCCTGAAAGATTGAAAAATGTCAATGAAGATGTCAGACTTAGTATATTTGTTAATAATCACACACAATACACGGAATTTGTGTGTGTGTGTGTGTGTGTGTGTGTGTGTGTGTGTGTGTGTGTTCCAAGTAACTCTGCTGCCCCCTGGTGGCCAGTATATAAATGATGTGGCCCCCACCATCCAAGTAGCCCATCCCTGCTCAAGAGTCTTTCTTTTAGGCTTTAATCTGTCAGTAGAAAGTGAAAACGGTTGCTTTTAGGAACACCCAACCTCTATAAATTATGATTTTCTCAATCACTGTTCCTTATATAGATATGTACCAGTGGGCATCATATACATCTAGTTTAAGAAATCTAACTTATAAACACAAACTAACCCAAACCATTACTTCTGAGGTGGATAACTGTCAACTTTAAACTATCACCTAAGTCATTTTCAAGTACAAACCTTACCAAACATTTACTATTCAATGTAATTGAACGTGGTAACGACGAGAGCTGCATTTAAATAGATGCAACAATGTAACAAAGAGGCGCTGCTGGGAGTTGAACCCAGGATCTCCTGTTTACTAGACAGGCGCTTTACCGTTAAGCCACAGCACCACTCCTACAGATTTCGTTTTTCTCAGATACTGTGCTCAGTAGTTTCCTTTCATTGTTCCAAGGCGCTTTAAAATGTAGCCACAGCGCCCATTTCTCCATCCACTACCTCCTTACTTTTTAACTTCCAGTGTGTCATTTTATTTCTGCAAATGTTTATTCACGCTGTGAAAATATGCTTTCATAAAATCCCAAAGCGAAAACATGTTTAGTTGTCATGTTGCATCCTGTTTGTCCGCTTGTCACAGTCAGGTATTAGATTGGTAATGCCCTAATATAGTTTACGGCCAAACTAAAGCAAACCCTTATTTCAGAGGTAGATAACACACCTGATTCAAGAGATAGTTTCCTTAACATAGAGGCACTGCTGGGATTTGGACCCAGGATCTCCTGTTTACAAGACAGGCGCTTTGACCGCTAAGCTACAGCGCCTCCTTCACCATCATTTGTGTTGCAAGAAGACAGTGGGATAGCAGATTGAAAAAGTACTAGATCAAAAACATTCAGCTTTGCAACAGTGTTTTTTCTAAAAGGAAATTGATTTGACTCTTTTTTAAACCCTATACATCCTCACAATGAGTTAGGGTGAGTAACTCTGAATATAAACGTAACTTTGTTTGAAAGAACAATGAAGAGGCCACTTTTGTGGTGGGATGTGAAACTAACTTTTTATTAGGTAGTCTTGTAATTTGGAGATAATCTCTGTATCAAAGAGGCACTGCTGGGATTTGAACCCAGGATCTCCTGTTTACGAGACAGGCGCTTTACCACTAAACCACAATGCCTTTTTGTACTATTATTACCTCCTTACTTTCTAAATGCCATTGTTTCTCTTTATCTCTACACATGTTCTTTCAGGCTTTTAAATATTGTATTCATAAAGTCCCAAAATAACAATATGTTGATCTGTTATGTTGCATCCTGTCATCGTCAAGTATTAGATGGGGAATGCACTAATATAGTTTTACGCCCAAAATAAAGCAAACCCCTAATTTGGAGGTGGATAATCCAAGAGATATTTTCTGTAACAAAGAGGCACTGCTGGGATTTGGACCCAGGATCTCCTGTTTACAAGACAGGCGCTTTGACCGCTAAGCTACAGCGCCTCTCAATAGTTTTCTTTTCATTCTCTCTCCTGAATTTTGTTTTTGTGACCAAAGCAAACCAAAGCCATATGACCATATTTACCGTGTGTCCAATGCATATGGCTTGTGTCACATTCATCAATATTTGGCCTGTGGGATTTAATGAATGACTCAATGAGCACCGAAAAACCCTTTCCGTCTGCTTCATTCCAAGTAGTGTAACCCAGATCATATCCTTTGAATGCAGGTTAAAACTTCTCTGCTCCAGGTGAGGCTTGAACTCACAACCTCGGCATCACTCTGCAGGTTACTGTCTTATAAGTACCGCGCGCTGACCGATTGCGCCACTGGAGCACAAAATGGCAATAATATCAAAAACAATAGCCATTACTCTTGAATTTTCTAAATGTATCTGTAATTATGACCAAACACTCTCCCATGCTCTATTTGTATTACTTGTAGTACTGATACCATCCACTAGACTCCTAGTTACGTCGCAAGCTGCGTACACGATGTCATCTTAATGTTTAATCTTAATGCACACGCATTTTCCGTGCTTTCCAATAGTTTAAAAATAATTTCATTCCACTGTTAAATAACCTGTTCAATAAAAACACGCCACTTGTAAAAATGAAATAACATTTCTGTGAACTGATATTTTTGTTTAGTGAGCTTAGACTGTTCCCTGAAAGATTGAAAAATGTCAATGAAGATGTCAGACTTAGTATATTTGTTAATAATCACACACAATACACGGAATATGTATGTGTGTGTGTTCCAAGTAACTCTGCTGCCCCCTGGTGGCCAGTACATAAATGATGTGGCCCCCACCATCCAAGTAGCCCATCCCTGCTCGAGAGTCTTTCTTTTAGGCTTTAATTTGTCAGTAGAAAGTGAAAACGGTTGCTTTTAGGAACACCCAACCTCTATCAATTATGATTTTCTCAAATACTGTTCTTTAAATAGATATTTACCAGTGGGCATCAGATACATCTAGATTAAAAAATCTAGTTTGTACACACAAGTGAATCCAAACCATTACTTCAGAGGTGGATAACACTCAACTTTAAACCTTAATCGAAGCCATTTTGAAGTACAAACTATCCCCCCTGAATGTAATTGAACGTGGTAACGATGAGAGCTTTATCTTAAAAGATGCTCTCTGTAACAAAGAGGCACTGCTGGGATTTGGACGCAGGATCTCCTGTTTACTAGACAGGCGCTTTACCAACTAAGCCACAGCACCGCCTTCAGATCTTGTTCTTCTCAGTTATGGGCTCAGCTGTTTCCTTTCATTCTTCCACAACAAATGTATTATCAGGCTCCAAAAAATATATATAATATAAAAAGTCCCAAATCCACTACTGTATTTAACATTCGTCCTCAAGGGAATAGGATGTGTCACAAAGGGCTGTCTCATTGTATTTATACTTTTGAGATCTTGCACTCGCAGGTATTTACCAGGTGACATCAGATAATCTGCGAGGGTTCATCGATCACATTGGGAATGGCCGTTTCTACGCCCAAACTAAAACCCTTACTTCTGAGGTGAATGTCGCACAGATTTCAAGAGATATTTTCTGTAACAAAGAGGCACTGCTGGGATTTGGACCCAGGATCTCCTGTTTACAAGACAGGCGCTTTGACCGCTAAGCCACAGCGCCTACTTTGCAAAAGTGTTTTGTTAAAAGGAAGTTGATTTTACTCACTTTTTAAAACCTGCAGATCCACACAATGAGTTTAGGTGAGTAACTCTGAATATAAAGAAACTTTGTTTGAAAGAATGATCCAGAGCTTTTACCTGCTCAATGTTTCTCAGCTGCTGAACGCAGAGTAAAATGCACACTAGAGGGGGACAGCAAACACCAGTTTGATTTTGGTGACAGTACGACTATCTAGGACAAAGTTAAAGTGAGGGTGCCAAATCCGGCAGCACCAACACCTTTTTAAACTTTCATGTTGCGTGCAGATGACTAGAAAGCTAACTTCTCTGCTCCAGGTGAGGCTTGAACTCACAACCTCGGCATCACTCTGCAGGTTACTGTCTTATAAGTACCGCGCGCTGACCGATTGCGCCACTGGAGCCCACTTACAATGTCACAGTATTTCTATTATACACACACAAGGTAATATTCACATTGATTCCACCTGTTTGAGTTAAATCAATCATACATTTAGCCAGGAGATAGAGGTCAACATAAGGATGAAAGTTTTAAAAGTTACAGCTTATTGATTTGGTTTAATTCATTGAGTGTGAGATTTTACGTCTTGTTTTTCATTTTCCAGTTAGAAACCTTGTGATCAATAGCATTTTCAATGTTTATATTAGTTATAGGGTCACTGGTTGTCTGTCTAAAAACATCATCACCATTTTCTATTTTAAGGAATTGAGCAAAACAACTTTTTAGGATACCAAGAAACCGATACAGACGGACCAGGTTGACCACATTTGGTGATTTTCTCTATACAGTGGATGCTCTGGTCTGCAGAGAGACTCTAATCTCATCAACAGTAAGTAAGCAAAAGAGTGAAACAGCGCCCATTACTGGTGAGGAAGAGATGAAACCTCCACCAACTGCTTTAGTCACAGACAGAGAAACAGCAACGCCTACTGTCCAAGGCAAGTCTCAAGTATGTCATTTCCTCTTGATATAAAGTTTAAAACGCAGTCGTGTTTTTGGTTTGTCAGTCACAGCTAAAAATAAAAATAAGAGGAAAGCATTGTTTAAGAGATCATTAACTAAATGCTTTCATATGCCACCCTATTAGGTTAATGCACATTATTAAACTGACAGACTTTATTTGTGCGATTCTTTGACAGTGATAGACTATTTTCAAGCTCCAGTGGCGCAATCGGTCAGCGCGCGGTACTTATAAGACAGTATCCTGCAGAGTGATGCCGAGGTTGTGAGTTCAAGCCTCACCTGGAGCACAGAAGTTTTAATAGTGAGGTGAACTGACAACACACACAACCTCTGTTAGTCTGGAACTCTTAAAAAGGCCCTGTGATGTTTCAGACAGAGGGTGAAAAGAGGTGCTGCAGCATGAGAAAAATAAAGAGATTTTTTAACATTGAAGCATGTCACAGTAGAGACACAAAGTCCAAAAATGAACCTGAAAATGAGCAGAATAGGGTTCTTTAAAGTGTGTATCATGCTATATTGGACAAATATATTGTAGGGCCATACCTATACAAAACATGGCTGTGAAGTGTTTTGCTTAAAATACCAAACAGATCCCCCATTGTAGCCATGCCTCATACTGCTCATATCCCTCTTTGGCAGCCCTGTTAGAGAAACGTGGATTTTGGGTCCTTAGCTTGAAAATAGCTTTGGGGTGAAGTGTCTTACCCAGGGACAGACCCACATGCTGACTGCAGTGGGGTTTGAACCTGTGCTACCCTGATCCGTATACCAACGAATTAGTCCACAGTGCCACATTGCCTCATTTGACCATATGTGCTTGTTTAATGAATTCTATTGGAGATAAAGTTAAATTCTGCCGTGATAAAACGCCATCCTGTTCTAAACCACATCAAGGATTATTTCTGAAACAGCATGGAGCTCAAATGCTTTTTTTCTTGCGGGTTTATCACAAGGTGAGTTCCTTTTTTTATTTCCTGCTTTTTAAACACATGTGCTCTCCAGTACAGGTTAGTTCTGAGTGTTAGCGAGGCTTGCTAATGTAAACAAAGACGAGATTACGTACAAAACACGTCAGGCATTGTTTCTGGTAGCAACTTTCTGAGGGTCCACCGCCGATTTGACGTCATATCGGCAGCAAATCTGTATCCTCTCGTTGTACCCCTCTTTTTAAAAGATTTGGGTACGGAGGAAAAGAGAAAGGGTTTTATTTTCTGACGCTGCGTGAGTTCCCAGACACACCGGGGACACATATAAGACATCAGAAAGTGCATTTTGCATGATAAGTCCCCTTTAAGGTATTTTGTTCTTTACATGGAAGTCCACGCAACAGATACATTGATTATATACAAGATTAATAATTTGATGTATGTCACATTGTTGTGCTCCAGTGGCGCAATCGGTCAGCGCGCGGTACTTATATGACAGTAACTGCAGAGTGATGCCGAGGTTGTGAGTTCAAGCCTCACCTGGAGCAGAGAAGTTTTAACCTGCAGATATAACTGTGTAATTCATAACATAAATATCAGAAGTTGAGATGGACAATTGTGATACCTGTCAGAAATTCGAATAGGTATCAACCAACAACATGTTAGCATCTTTATAATACATATAAGTTAACAACATAGAATAGAACATATATTCTGTACTTTCTAAGAAAAACATGCCTCCTGCTTATCAATGCTTTCCTCTTGATGTACCCGCCTACCACATTGAAAAAGAAAGCATGACTTAGCCTTTTTGTTACACAGCAAGAGGCACTGAGAGCCCCCTTATTATGCTGAGTCAGCCCTCATCCACTGGGTTACAGCTGACACCCAAAGTCTGACAATGTTTAAAAAATTAAACTAAAATCTAACCTAAACTGTACAAGCGCCATTACTGGTATGAATGAAACCTCATATGATCAGAGGTGGCAAAAGTACACACATCCTTTCCTCAAGTAGAAGTACAGATACTCGTGTTTAAAAATACTCTGGTAAAAGTAGAAGTACTGACTAAACTTCTTTACTCAAGTCAAAGGAAAGAGGGTTTTGAAATGTACTTCAGTAAAAAGTACCCATAACGAGCAGCTGTTTTAAAGAGTACCTGACCTCCCTTTATATTAATAGAACAATAATGTCATTGTTAGCTAATGAATGTTTCCATGCTGAACAACGGCAACATGACAACGTTTTCATTGGTCCCTCTTCTTTAGAGAAGACCAGGAAGTGATGGATACACGGATCATGTTCAAATCAATAGGCACGCAATGACTCTAAATAATAATGATCACTCCACCAAACACACATTCAGACTAAAGGAACCAGCCGGTTTGGGAAATGTGAGAAGTAGAAAGTACAGGTATTTGAGTTCAACATGTAAGAAGTAGAAAGTACAGGTATTTGGGTTCAACATGTAAGAAGTAGAAAGTACAGGTATTTGTGTTCAACATGTGAGAAGTAGAAAGTACAGGTATTTGAGTTCAACATGTGAGAAGTAGAAAGTACAGGTATTTGTGTTCAACATGTAAGAAGTAGAAAGTACAGGTATTTGGGTTCAACATGTGAGAAGTAGAAAGTACAGGTATTTGTGTTCAACATGTAAGAAGTAGAAAGTACAGGTATTTGTGTTCAACATGTAAGAAGTAGAAAGTACAAGTATTTGAGTTCAACATGTAAGAAGTAGAAAGTACAGGTATTTGTGTTCAACATGTAAGAAGTAGAAAGTACAGGTATTTGTGTTCAAGATGTAAGAAGTAGAAAGTACAGGTATTTGTGTTCAACATGTAAGAAGTAGAAAGTACAGGTAGTTGTGTTCAACATGTAAGAAGTAGAAAGTTCAGGTATTTGGGTTCAACATGTAAGAAGTAGAAAGTTCAGGTATTTGGGTTCAACATGTAAGAAGTAGAAAGTACAGGTATTTGGGTTCAACATGTAAGAAGTAGAAAGTACAGGTATTTGGGTTCAACATGTAAGAAGTAGAAAGTACAGGTATTTGTGTTCAACATGTAAGAATTAAAAAGTCGTCAGAAAATAAGTATTAAAGTGCTGATACCAGAAACATGTCCTTAAGTACATTAACAAAGTATTTTACTCCACTACTTCCCACCTCTGCTTATGAGCGATAAAGCGAGAATGCTGCATGTACTGTATGTAGGAGGGGAAGGGGGTCTTGCAAGGTCACCATATTAACTGCTGAGCTATCTGGAAGTGATATGGTGACTTCGCTGGCACTGACTAAGTTCTCTTTCACAAACACCCCGTCTTATCTCCTGCCTTATTGCCCAGACGACCTCAGATGACTTTCTGCCGGTGAAAAACACCATTTCTGGTTTCTGCAGCCGCTTGAAATGCAAACAATCAAGTCAACTATCCAAAAAAAAGTTAGATATATTCATAACCAGAGCTGATCGAATGAAAGGAAGATGTATTGATTATTCTTTTCTGTTGATATAGTTTTGCATTTATCTTTTAAAATCATGTCTTCAAACTCGTTTATTTGTATTAATTCCAGTACTATAAAAGCTTTTAGATTGTAAGGTATTATATTTAGTCTTTGAATAGTCCACGTGCAAAAATGTTGCGTGCTGAATCAATATTGGGGAACATTGGGTAACAGCCCTGGATCCCCAAAAACCCAAAAGGCTCCTAAAGCCTTTACTCAAAGCTTCACTCTGTGGCATTTAGTACGTGATAATCTGATTAAACTTTAACCGTGTTGGGAAATATTTGGCAGATTTATTGATATTTAAAACGGATAAATCCTGTCACCAACATATTGACCCTGTCTGTCTTATGGATCTTGGGCATGAAGGTCTCTCTTCAAATGTGCAATAAAAGACTAATGCTGTGCTATAGCAGATATAAAGGGAGGCGTGTGGTACAGTGGGTTGTGCGTTGGTGTTGGGATCAGGGGAGCACAGGTTCAAACCCCACTGCAGTCAGCATGTCGTTGTGTCCCAGGGCAAGACACTTCACCCCAAATTGCTCCTGTGGGGATTGCCCACAGTATTGAGTATGTAAATTGCATTGGATAAAAGCATCTAACAAGTGACATGTAATATAAGCTGCCGTATCTGATGCAGGCGGGCCTCATGCCCCCTGGCCCTGGACCAGCAGCTTATGGTGCAGCAGATAACAGCTAAACGGCTCCTGACTCACATTTAATACGTTAATGTCTTGTCAACTGGTGCAATAAGACACTTTAAAAGGGTTAACAATACAAGGAAAATAATTGCAATACCCTGGTAAAGGAGAGGATTTGGGCTATTCTCCATAACATGTCTTGTTTCAGTGGAAAGGCAAAGCATCCAAAAATCACATTCAGGTATTTAATATACTAACTTTTTCAATATGCATATGATTAATCTTAAATTAACCAAATGTGAGGAATAGATAATGCCTCATTTGCAAAATTGTAATTTCTTGTAATACAAAAAGTGCCTCAATGCAAACAATCAACGGGGAAAGTTTCATAGTGATATCTTTTAATTCTCCATTTGACCCTATTTACTTGTTTAACTCTCCCTTTAAGAAATATAGAAAGACATGTTGGAAGTTGGCCAACAGGAAGCCATTTGCTCTCCATTGGGAAACAATTGAATTATTATTATTCACTTTCACTTTCATAATTAAAAAGAAGCCACTCTAGAGAAGATACAGCAGCTAAACATGTTTTAATCCCGTTAACCTGTTAAGCCCCAAGCCTGTTTTTCAGGCCTCAGGCTCGAAAATGACATTCCCAGAACAAATGACCATATCTTCACTTCTAAAAGGGGAAAATTAATAATCTTTTTTCTCAAAGCAAGGTTACATCTGTGAGTTGGATGTAGAAGTGTCAGAATTAATATAGATGTTTTTATTTTTAAAATAAATTCAGATTGAACATAGTAAAGAAAATGTAAATTATAGTGTCCGTCCAAAAAAGAAAATTACTTATTGTGAAAATCACCCTTGAATGATGGGACAGTAGACGAGCTTTAGGAAAGCTTTAGGAATCCAAATTATAACATATAATTAGTACCCTGCATCAAGATTGATGCAAAACAAGTGAAATTTGATCTTTTTAGCGAGATTTAGCAAAACAAAACCACTTCTGGGGTCATTTGGGTGGATTAGCAGCCACACTAATGTTATGGTAGAAAAACCTCCAGAGTGAATTATGTGGAGCAGCTGATAGCGCAGAGCAGTCCCCACCCTGCCTGTCTGCACTGATAACAGAGAGCAGAGGATCAACACAAACCTTCACCATCACTCTTCAGCTTTAACCACAGAAGGATTTGTTTACTTTTACTCTCTATCCGGTTCTTCGTTTCTTCCCGTAACGTCGTTAAATTGGCGATACAATGGTCGATTAACGCCTTTTACGCACACCATTGTTGCACGTTTATTAAATCCGAAGTGCTCCGCTGCAAAGTCATTGTACTTTCAGCTACAGTGAATATTTGTAAAGTTCAATGCAATAGGCTGCGATGCTGTCAAATACAGAGAAAGTGCTCATTGCAGAAATATGGGAAAGTCTGACTCCCGTGGCTGAGGAAATTGGAGCAGATGCGCTTCTCAGGTAGGTTAACACTTCTAAATATAATCTGCGTGTGAACTGAATGGAAATACAGGTCATTTTATCAACTGAGTAGTAAAATAATTGTTAGCTAACATGGAAAACTGGACCCCTCCTCCACATAGGTCTGGTGTGTGTTCATGAATGTAAAGGCTTCCTAAAAATGTTTTGTCCATTTTGTAAGACATAACAGTACGTTTGCCTTTACAGTAGCCATTTCTATAATGCCAATGTCTATAATACATTATAAACATACTTGTGTACAAGGTGTTATAGTCTGCTCAAAGCCCTGCATGCTTATAGTTCAAAGCACTCATTAATATTCAAATAAGTTATTCATAAATGTTCATAATGCTTCATAAAGTATCATTATATTAAGTGCCGATGGTAATTATTATAACTGCTGGTCACTCATATCATTAGTGTCTTAAAAGCTGGCAATAAAAAATCCCCGTTCCATATTCAGTGATTTAAAAAATATACTTGATGTACAACATGAGGTAAATTATATGAATTGTTTTGCCTAAAAGATTTTGTGTAGTATGAAAACGACTAGTCCTTTGTTTTATTTTTTGTTGAGTTGAGTTCTTACATAATATCAAAGGCTTTCCATTTATTTTAAACCAAGAGAAGCCTGTAAAACCTTTAAATCAAAACTCATGGTATGATCCATTCAGTCAGCGGATATGGCGTCATGTCCCCTTTGAGCAATGGTCAGGTTGTATTGTCTGTCAGAAGCTGTCATTCATTTACTTTCTTCCAGTTTTAAGTAATACTTCAACAAAACGTTGAATGTTCCATCCTGCTTGTTTTTTAACCTTTTGTTTTATCCTAATAAAGGTTTTTAGTCAGGATGTCTGGATCTTAAGTAACCTTAAAATCACGCAAAGAAAATGTTGGATTAGCGGGATTTCTAACAACTTGGTCAACAACCTGAAACTGCTCTATTGAATTGTTTTTCATTATTTTTAATCACTAGCTAAGCATTTAACGAATTATTGAACAAAGAAGTAATCCTTGGAGATGCAAACGTTAATGACTCAATTGACCCAACCAAAATCTCAATGTTGCTATTGTTTTGATTCAGAAACCCCTAGTGGTAGAAAAGGTGCCTACAATGTGAATTATTGTAATACCACTAACATTCCCAATCCCTCCTCAGGATGTTTGCCTGTTTCCCGGGAAGCAAGACCTACTTCTCCCACTTTGACATCAGCCGTGGCTCGCCCCACCTGCTCTCTCACGGGAAGAAGATCGTTCTGGCTCTCGCAGAGGGATCCAAAGACATCAGCCAGCTGACCGTCACCCTCACTCCTCTGCAGATCATGCACGCCTACCAGCTCCGGATAGACCCCACCAACTTCAAGGTACCTGTGTGTTAGAAGAATATCACTCCTCACCGGCTTGAGCTTCAATAATCAGGATCTATGTATTTATGATCCTCTCCAGAATGGAAGTAGTCTTCACGTACAGAGCATCAACTAGTTCCTGAACAGTGTCCTTCACATGCTGATATCCAGGAGAGGGAGTTACACAGTCACAAGATGGAGGAATACCGGTTCAAAGCAGTTTATTAATGTTTAGTTCAGATTAGCTAAGGCCCGCGTAAGCAATAAACATGACAGTCATATGTCTATCTCCATAGAGGCTGAATCATCATGTTAATCGTTGGAACATAGCTATCATATGTTCAACACAGTGTCTCATAAAAAGCTTCTTCTTGGTAATCATACATCCTGTCATGTACACAGCTACGTAGGGCCTTTGTTATCATGTGCTACTCTGATATTGAAGGAGTACATTCACTATTTTCCCAACAAAGTGCTATTAATCAATTATACTGAGAATAATGAATGGTTCTTTATTTAATTAACAGTTTCTTATTAACAGTGATGGAGGAAGTATTCAGAGCCTCAGCATAAGTACATTTAGTACTGATTTTCAAAACATTTCGCTGTGGAAGTACAATCAGGAAAATGTACTTAATGTAAAATGCAATTGTAGTCAGTACGAAAGGGTTGGGTTAGGTTAGGGTTAGAGTTAGAGTTAGAGTTAGAGTTAGGTTAACCCTAACCTAACTGATATATTTTATTTATTATATCACTATAACATAACTACGCATGCACTAGTGTGAAAGCAAGATATAGCTTTGGATTTCTTTAGTTGGTGGAGATATTTTTTCTTTACCATTTTGTACAGGTCTGCAGCTAATGATTGTTTTTATAGATTAATACGCTATATATAATTTTTGCTCTGCCAAATCAATAGTTTGTTTTGTAAATATTCAAAGAATTGTGGTTAATACTGTCACATTTAGCTCGGAGCCCAACGTAACAACCACAAAAAGTCCAAACTAAAACATTTTCCGTACATATCAAACTACAATTCTTTGCCCCGTTACTCCTGTGCTTGAAAATGGGAAGTGCTTAAGTATTTTCCATATAGTTTATATTTATACTTAACTCTGAACAAACTTCTTTTCTATTGATATCCAAATATGTTGCCTTGATTGTTTCTTGATTGATTTGGCCCAACTAGATTGTTTCATGACTAACAAGCCTCTCCCTTGTCTTCAGCTCTTGTCCCACTGTATGCTCGTCGCCCTGTCCTGTCACATGCGCGATGACTTCACAGCGGTTGCACACGCAGCGATGGACAAGTACCTGTCAGCTTTCGCAGCCGTGCTCTCCGAGAAATACAGATAAGACCCAGGCCCAGTCGTGTGTTTGTGGTATATATAAAAACATTTATGATGTTGTATGATGTGATATATTTATATATGTGTAGCTGTTTCAATGCAATATTTTATAATAATACAAATGTGCAATTAAAATGGTCCCTGTTCTGTTGTATGACGACATAAAGTCCACGCACCAAAAAGTTGTTTTGAGTTATTATTTTACGTACACACAACATATGTGTAATCCAACTAAAAATACTTTTAAATATTTGTTGCATCTCTTCGTACTATACTAGCTTGAATGGAAGCCAATGGTGATCTGAAACAAAATGAATTCATGCATTTACAATATTATTTAGAAAACTATAAATTGACATATACTTGAACTTAAAACGTGTAAGTTATACCACAGTCCAGCATACAAGACAGTACCAGAATAGCAGCACACATTTACTGTATACTACAACGGCACCACCATTATGATAAAATGCTATCCAAACATTTATTAGCAGATACAAAAGTCCACTGATTACAAAAAATGTTAAAACAATTAACAGATTTCAAGTCTATCAAGCATCGAAAACAGTTTTCAAAAGTGCGTTTTTCACGTATTTCTACATACACGTACGACATAAAATAAAACTATATATCATAATTGTCTAAAAAAAAAGGCTAATATATCGTTGTTTTGGTGTTTAGGTGAACCTTTCCAAGTTTTAGTGGCATCAACGGTAGCTTGTTTTTTTTTATGTAGCCATGTTAGCTAATTAGCATAGCTACGTTTTGTCGTTTGTTTAACATGGTGCTGTAATGATATGTACAAACTTTACCGGGCTGTAGAAGCTCCACAGAGAAGCATTTCTTTACCAAATGACCGTGTGCTTCCCCTCTTCGGATGTTCACCAACTTCACCCGGACCCAGGTGGGCTCTCCTGTCTTCACCTGACCGAAGATGGGCCTCCTACGGTCGGCTCGCCGGTGAGTGCTTTTAATTTTTGGTGGTGTAGCATTAGCTAAGGTAGCATTAATTTGTTGGTGTGAAAAGAAGAAGCAACGGTTGGTGTTCTACATCTTTTATGATTAGACTGCTACACCACACTACTTTCTCAATATTGCCGCCAATCTAACCTGTTAAAGATCCCATGTCATGGCCATTTCTACTGATCATATTTCCATTGTTGAGGTCTACTAGAATAGATTTAAATTGTGCAATTTTCCCAAATCTCATTGGTTTCTCATACAGCATCTCTGTGTAGTATGTGTATTCGCCAGGTATTCACTCTCTGTCCTAAAGGCTTGTTGGAGCTCCTGCCCCCCCCCCCTGTGAGACCAGTGTGCTCTGATTGGTCGGGACGTTGCGAGGCTCGTTGCTGCGAGGAGCGGACAGGTTTCCGGGTCGGCGATTCAGCGAGAACAAGCGAAACTCATCCTGAGCACACACAAACACTCACAGCCGAAGTAAAAACAATAAGTGTGGCTTGATATTGAGTAAGAAAAAGGTTTATAACGCTGAGAGAATGGGTCTGCGGAGAGCATTTCTCCACCATCCCAACTCGTCTATTACCAGCGTTCAGGGAGCTCTATGCAAGTCAATGGGACTCCCTGTTAGTTAGCCAAGGGATCCTGGTGAGTGAGGGGCTCCGCGGGTTGGTCCATTTGGGCCAATCCGGTCATTTGTTGTTGATTTGGGTGTTCACACGTCACAGAACCCAGCAAGAAAACAATGGAAAGAGAGACATCTCCAACGAGGCGTTCTGGGGCAGACAGGTATTTCCTGTGTTAGAGTTTTACTCGCTACAGGGTGTACTTTGAGGGGTTTGGACTCTGCAGACCGTTTACATGCAGAAAAACCTTCATAGCACACAAGGGGACGGGTAAGAACCAGAAAAGGATGACATGGGCCCTTTAATGTTAAAGTAATACATTTATCTTGGTATTATATCTAAATGATATGGTTTAACAGATCTGGAAAAGTGGTACCTTAAGTATTGTGTAAACAAATTTAAAGGAATCACGTCTCAGTCATGAGTGTTAAGAAAGACTCAAAATTGGACCCTCTGTGTCAGCTACCTACTGTTACTGTATGTATTTACCATAGTTTGCCATACTAATTGATGTAGTTGCATTACTGTGGACAGGTATTAAAACATATTAGGAATATGTCTACCTTGTTACATTGTACTGGAAGAGTTTCCAGATTGAATATTAAATATATTATTTATTCCACTTTCATTTACAGGACTTAATATGTTTCTTTTATATTAACATGAAGAGCTGAACAATTAACCAGAACTTTATCAAAATCACAATATAATAATAAGCTACTTCCATTTGAAAAATGTTTTCTGTATCAATTATAATAAAGTTTTAAACCAAAAGAAACATCTGGGTTTTTTTTTTACTTCAAAGCTCATTTGACTGATAATACTTTAAATTCATGTTTAATACTGTGATCCAGTGAAACCTTTATTTTCTGCTTTATTGCTTTCCGTGGTGCTGAAATAAACATTGTGTTAAACATCCAGACCTTTTTTTTTTGGTGGTGATATACAATTACTAACATTTAAGAAATATCCTCCTGAGTTCTGGTTTCTGTGCTCGTAGGGGTAGTGGCTCTGGGTTGAACTGAGGTCTCCTGATCCTCCTGAGGCACTAGTGGGTTGGAGCTTCTTATTTTCTTTCAAGCAAAGCCATAGCTTTACAGTAAGAGAAGTGCCTGCTGAGAGCCTTGGGCCCGATGTCATCATAGTCCACGTGGGAGTAGATGCTGGTGATAATGGTGCGCTCCTGCTCGATCCACTCAACCATGGTGGCTGTTTACTCTGTGTTTAGGTTTGAAAGAAAAATAGCTTTCTTAATGCTAATCGATCAGTGTGTATTTAAAAGTGTCCAGACTCCCCCTCCTAAGTCAGCTGTGATAGGCTGGAGATGAAGAGGAGCAGATAAAGTGCAGTCAGGCAGTATTTATAATTCATCTTTACTGCTGTGCTACAGTGGACGCTTTAATTTCATACTGTTTCAACCCAAATCTGTCATTTGTCATAATTTGTTTATTTATGTTTTGAATCAAATGCAATTAAATAATGTATTTGCTAAAACTAGAGCAGACAGGAGGTCCATGTGGTCGCTTTTCAAACGGTTTTAATGCTGAGCTGTTTATTTATGTGATTGTCTAAGGATAGAGGGGGTCGTTTTTCTCATACTGGTATTCTGAACAATCTGTGTTGCTGTATTTGCTGTAAAGTGTCTCTACTGTAGGCTATTTTTATTATATGTACAGCACTTTGGCTCGACCCAAAATCGTTTATAAATGTGCTATATAAATAAAACTTGATTTGATTTATGTACTTAAACAGCTTGCAAATATGGAGCTGTCCATGGTTCTGAGATACACTTATAAAACATATGAGACCTTTCTTTGGTGCTGAAATACACTAAACAAAAACAATTCAAAACTTTTAATTTGATACTTTTTCCCTTTAAGAACTTAAAGCCATTGCCAGTTGTCTTTTATCCAGACATAATCCAAAAATAATTATGTTAACTCAGGAGAGCAAACTGAAGGAACGGGTCAAATCTAGAACGAAATGATCTACTGTGTTTTAGGAGGCCTTTCGTCATGATTTGACTTTCAAATAAACACTAAACCTCCATACAAAACATTCACAAATATTCATGCATAAATGTTACAACTTTGGACCCTGTCGTTGGGTTATGAATGAGTGAAATTCACAAGTTAATAAAAAAAAAATGCGAAGCTCTTAGTTTCTTTGCAACTTAAGTTAAAAAAAGTGGTTGCAAACTTCTAAAGTAACTATTTGAACTGAAGATTAAGCCAAGACCTTGTTTACTTTCATAAAAGACCTGCAAATGAGGCCACCTGCTGGATCTAACAAGCAACTGCACATGTTTTCTCATGTCTAAAGATACATAAACATTTTCAAAATGGACTTAGAGAGTGAGTTGCATACTGTGAAGGTAAATCTGTGGTCACGGTACGGGCATCAATGAAACATTTAAAATGGAAGAAAACCTTCTCCATGTGTTCTGTCTGTGCTTTTTGAGGCAGTGGCTCTGGGTTGAAATGAGGTAAGTAAAGTTTCAGCTGGTGATAAATTCAAGGGTCCCACGGAAACACAACACAGAAATCCACCTCAGATAACACCGAAAGGGTTACAATAAGTATTCTTTCAGTCCCTAGGAGGTCCTCAGAGTTACCCAATTTTATTTTCTGATTGTTTTGATTTCTTTCAATTCAAATGTGTTTACAGATACCACACTAAAGTAACAGCATAATAATAATAATAAAAACATTCTTACTTTTGTTGGCTTCTCCAATGTTAGCTAGCCTGGTTTTAGGTGTGAAATCATCCCATAAAGTAGAAGTGAAATTGTTATTTGTCAATGCTACAGGACTTTGTGATACATCCTACATCCATCACACCAATTCTGGCTTCCTGTCCATTTTAGAGTTAATTTTAAGATGTTATTGATTGTTTTTAAATCGCTTAATGGGCTGGCCCCTCAGTACATCTCCGACCTCCTACAGGTGTACACCCCCTCAAGGGCTTTGAGGTCGGCTGATCAGCTGCGGCTGGTAGTCCCTAAAACCAAGAGAAAGACCATGGGGAGACCGAGCCTTCTCAGCGGTAACCCCCAGGCTCTGGAACGACCTGCACCCCCATGTCAAATTGTCGCCCACCCTACACACTTTTAAGTCCCGCCTAAAGACCCACCTCTTTTCCCTCGCTTTTGAGTCAGTATGAGCTATATGTTTTATCGATTTGTATGCTTTTATTGTCTGTCCATAGCCTGTATTAATTCTTATGTGTGCCTTTAAGCCTTTTATCTATTATTGTAATATTATATTTTATTATAATGTTATGTTTGGTGTGAAGCACTTTGGTAAACCCTCTGTCTTTATTATGTGCTATACAAATAAAGTGGATTGGGTTGGATCCTGCAGGAAGGAGAAAAATAACGTAAATCATGTCTTTCACGCATTGTTTTAAGTTTTCCCACGTTATCATTTACGACATGTTCATTTATTTGGTTGTACTTTTATTTGTAAGACCTTATGATATGCGTACACGATTATAATTTTTTGAAATGTCCCACCTTTAACTTAGATGTATTGAGCCATGTCTCTTCACCTTCTAAAGAAAACATTGCTCCTCACGTTTCACAAATGAATGAACCGTCCAGTAACTCTAAACGAGGCCAAAGAATAGTCAATGTAATAAAAAATCATTGAGAGTATGCCAGGCCAGGGTCACCTCAGTACCAAACCTCGGTCTATGATGGGTGCGTAATTACGCACGAAAAAATTGCGACAACAAACTAAAGAGCTTTTTTCTTCAGTGAGACTTTATTTTTTTATTAAGGAGAGTTCTTGACAGAAGTCAGATCTCCTTCATGGTTGCCAGGAGCACAAGCTGCTGGTTTAGTGGTACTGCTTTCCCAGGGCGGACACCACGACGGCCAGGAACTTCTGGAAGGCGCCCTGTATCTCTGGAGTGAAAGCGTGACCCATCTTGGCGGCCACAACGATGGTGATGCAGTCAGACAGCAACTACACCAAGAGCAAACAAACCATTAAAGAACTTAATTTAAACATGTGTATCTACAACCTGAGTGTGTAAGGAGTGCGAAACCTTACCTTGAAGTTGTCGGGGTCGACGTGCAGCTTCTCGGAGTGCAGCTTGCTCAGCTCGGCGTAGGCTTCCACGATTTTGTCCATGTTCTTCACGCCGCGGTCCAGGCCGTGCAGCACCTTGATGCCGTGGGCTGCCACGTTGGCGTTGCCGAGGATGCCCTCAGCATTGTAGAGGTTTCCAAAGCCGCTGAAGTGCCTCTGAGTCCAGGGATAAACGATCAGACACCTGCAGGGGAAGAGGACACAGGATCGGTAAGAAGAAGTATTAGGTTGTCCAGGATTTGTTTATACATTACATTTAGAGAAGTTTCCCGTACCTGCTGAGAGCCTTGGGTCCGATGTCATCATAGTCCATGTGGGAGAAGATGTCGGTGATAATGGCACGCTCGGAATCGCTCCAATTAACCATGATGGCTGATGTTTAATGTGTGTTTAGGCTTGAAAGAAAACGAGCCTTCTGAATGCTCCTTAAGCTCGATCAGCGTTTATTTAAATGTCTCCGGGATCCCCCCCCCCCTGAAGGAGAAGTCAGTTGTGATAGGCTGGAGATGGAGAGGCAAAGATAACCCGCAGCCTCCCCTGCAGAAGCTTCTGGAATATTTTTGAACTGATAAGGATTTCTTAATAGAATTACATCGTCTTTTGAGGCACAGATGCGTCAATACGGATAACGTGTCTTAAGAAAAAAGTTAATTTGGCAATTTGTAGAAGCGGTTTGAGGCAAGTCAGAAAACTTTTGAGTGTGAAGGAAACTTGTTGCAAGTTTGCTCAATTTATTTAGTCTGGAATTAATATTCTTGCACATTAAACTATTTGTATTTTCCCAGTTTTCAAGATGTTCCCTCTATGATAATATTCCCACAGTTTGGTTCTCCTCCTTTTACCTCATTTAACCGGCAGAGTTTCAGCTCTCATGGCATTCATTGAACCAAAATGTACTTATTTTGGCTCTTATTTATTTTTTAGTTGTTGAGTGTTGTTTAGGGACATGATAATGAAGTCGTTATATGTGTGATTTATTATAGCATCCATATGTTTCGTAAAAATGTGGTGATGTTTTGAAAGAAAATGCATGTAAACTTATTAATGGACAATGTACCTTCTGTGCAGAAACACATACCAGGGTTATTACGGTCATTAAAAACCTGGAAAAGTCATGGAAATTCAAAATGCTAATTCCAGGCCCTAGAAAAGTTATGGAAAACAATACGATATATTTTATCTAATCGCCGAAATAGTAATACTCTAATGATAATAAATACTGTATGGTATAGTAATGAAACGTAAAATGGCATTTAACTGACGAGGTGTTTTGCTGGTGAGAGATTTTAGTTGCTTTAGCGTGTAGAAGCTAGTTAGCCTACTATTTTATTTGTTTTAGATTGGCACAACATGTTTCATATGCAGACCTCATTTTCCTGTTCCATGTTAAAATAAACCATTTTCAGTGGTACCGCTGAGAGAGTAATGTTTTTGGTCATGGAAAATTAGGTAAAGGTCATGGAGAAGTCATGGAAAAGTAATTGAAAATCATTGGTGAAAAAGTGTATGAACCCTGACATACATGCATTTTTTTATTTCAGCGACTTAATCAGCTGCTTGGATACAGCACAGGCATTTAAAAATTATTAAACTTCATTTCTAATGCTAGTGAATTTGCGAAGCAGTCCAAAAGGTTTGATGTCAGTGTTTATCTTTGAAGGCACGCTCCTGTTATCTCCAGCAGCGCCCCCCCTCCACCCTCTGCCACCTTGTGCTAAACTTCATATTAGTCTTGATTATAAAGGGCGTTGATGATACAATTCCACGAGCTCCATTTCCGAGAAATAAAGTAATGGCCTCAGCAAAACAAATGATATCAATGATTTTTAAAAGGCTACATTTGAAATAAAACGAATTTTAAATCAATATATCATTCGAGTGATTCATCTTTAAGCGTAATGACCGGCAATGACCATCTATATATTTCTTTCATTTTTAGGAAGTGATTCAGTGCGGCTATAGCTTTAGGAAAATGTAGTTTACGTTAGTGACGAATAAAGAACATACATGCATTGATTTATCTGATTGGTTGAAACTGGGATGTTTGAATGAAACGTGTTCTTGCTTATTATAGAAACTGTCTTTAAAACAATCGTAGGAATGAGATCATCATGTCCAAAATGAACGGTATGACTTCATCGTGTTCATTTTAGACATTCAACCAAATTCCCTTTCTTACGGGCTGCAGCGTCTAGTGTATTTTTTGTGGATGAATTCCCCTAAGGGTGGGGGGCCAGTCCATGTAAGCATTTATTAAAAAAGCATACTTTTAAAAGACTTAAAATATATCTGTTTTCTTACATAATATTAAACAGAAATGAAGACTTTTCAGTAAAGACAGTTTCTTTTTGGCACATGCTTAATTTACGCGTAATTAAACGTGCGCGTAAAAATACGCTCAAGGCATCCAAACCTTGGCGTGATGTGAATGGATTTTGTTGGCACATATCTTTCAGCATGATATCAAATTGTGCATTATGTACTTCCTGAGAGTTGAAGTTCCCATACATAAAGTTGTTTTTCTGTTATCATTCAAAGTTACTAAAAACAAAATGCAAAACCTCAGAAGGAAACCCCAGTGTGGATTAATAACATGTACTTTTATTAACATCATTTATTGATGAACTTTCACAGCCTTTAAGATCCTCTAACACCACAAACAACGGCTTCATCATGTTTGCACAGGATTTTACGACAGCATGCTTATTTTTGAAGTGTATAGCACAATAGGTCATAAACCACTCATTTGTGTTTATTACACTTAATTTATAATGCTAATGAATTTGCAAAGCATTCCAAAAGGGTTGATGTCAGAGTGTTTATCTTTGAAGGCACGCGCCTGTTATCTCCAGCAGCGCCCCCCCTCCACCCTCTGCCACCCTCTGCCACCTGGTGCCAAACTTCATATTAATCTTGTTCATGATACAATTCCACGAGCTCCATTTCCGAGAAATAAAGTAATGGCCTCAGCAAAATAAATTATATAAATGATTTTTAAAATGATACATTTGAAATAAAACGGATTTTAAATCAATATATATATACATGTGACTTATTCATCTTTAAGTGTACTAACCGCAATGACTATTTATATATTTCTTTCATTTTTAGGAAGTGATTCAGTGCGGCTAGCTTTAGGAAAATGTAGTTTACGTTAGTGACAAATAAAGAACATACATGCATTGATGTATCTGATTTGTTGAAACTGGGATGTTTTAATGAAACGTGTTCTTGCTTATTATGCAACCAATTCCAACAAAACAATCGTAGGAATGAGATCATCATGTGCAAAATGAACGGTATGGCTTCATCGTGTTTATTTGAGACATTCAACAAAATTCCCTTTCTTACGGGCCATACTAGATACACAAAATAAGCATGCTGTCGTAAAATCCTGAAACTGTGCAAACATGATGAAGCCTTTGTTTGTGGTGTTAGGTGTCAAACTCAAATACACAGTGGGCCAACATTTAAAAAAAATGGGTACTAGTCGAGGGCCGGACTGGTTCAATGTTTATTGCAAAACTTATTGAAATGAACTTATTGCACATATTAAACCTGGAACTAACAAAGCTTAAATTATTGCCTATAAAAACAACATTAAACATTAAATAATCAGTTGCATTAATTTCTTATGGCTCTATCTGCAGCTTTTCCAGAGTCATTTCTTATGATTACATTTTTCCACAGGCCAACAACAGCTTCAACAAAACTATTTCCCTCAAAGAAAAAATCAAACATGCCCTGTTGTCTCAAGAAAGAAAGTGCAGAAGGAAACATCCATTGAAACTCAGTGTGCTGCTCTGTGATGCTAGTTCAAGCCAGATACTTGGCATCTCATCTTGGGTGCAAGTTAATCAATGTTTGGGCTCAGGCTCTGAGCTGAGAAAACCCTCAGGATTGAGTGAAGGTGTGCGAGCAATATACCGGCGGACCATATCTAAGAAATGATTCTGCGGGCCGAAATTAAATCCACCAAGAGCCTGATTTAGCCCCCGGGTCTTGAGTTTGACATATGTGTGTTTGAGGATCTTAATGTCCGTGAAAGTTCATCAATACATGATGTTAATAAAAGTACATGTTATTAATCCACACTGGGGTTTCCTTCTGAAGTTTTGCATTTTGTTTTTAGTTTAAATTGCCCAAAACCAGAGCAAGAATGTCTCCAAACTTTGAATGATAATAGAAAAATGACTTTATTGATGGGAACTTCAACTCTCTCAAGAAGTACATAATGCACAATTTGATATCATGCTGAAAGATATGTGCCAACAAAATCCATTCACATCACACCAAGGTTTGGATGTCTTGAGCGTACTTTTACGCACACGTTTATTTACGTGTAAATTAAGAATGTGCAAAAAAGAAACTGTCTTTACTTAAAAATCTTAATTTCTGTTTAATATGATCCAAGAAAACAGATATCTTTGTTTTGAAATGTCACTCATATGTTGCACTTAAGTTGCATTTTGGCTTGAAACGCCACACTGGTGTAAAGCGGGAGAAGTCTCTCTCTGGGGAGTAAACTCACTCTTCGCTGCTCCTCTGCTGTGACCTGAGATGCCCATCAGAGAGAAACTCTATTCACAAGACTATTTTGCCATTTCATGCCGACGTAAATTGGTGCCAACTGATGCACAGACTGACCTGCTGATACTGCTGTCCAGCTGGCATCACGCCATCTGCGGGTCTATCTGTCCGGGAGGAAGGCTCCGATGAGTCAGGCGGGGTGGGCTCAGTGTGGGTGTAACCTGATCGAAATTGCATTTAAAAAGGAACTCCAAACCCTCAGAGGTCACTAAGAAATAAGCAAGCAAGATGAGTCTCTCCGACAAAGACAAGGCAGCAGTCAAGGCTCTGTGGAGCAAGATCGGCAAGTCAGCTGATGCCATTGGAAACGATGCTCTGAGCAGGTGAGTGCATCCGGTTTATATCGGAGTTTGTTTTTTGTTTTATATATTTTACAACGTGTTTTATTACATGTGTGATTATATAAAATACTATTAAAACGTTTTTAAATATTTATTTTTATTCGGTGCTTGAATAATTTACTAGTGTAAATGTGGGGTCTTTAAGTGTCTTTATTTACCTTTTAAAAACACAGTAATGGCATCACATTTAAGGACCCTTAAACCGTTCAATTACATTGGATTCATGGCAGCAAATACACTCTAAATGTAAGAATGATCTATTCAAATATGAATGATATTACATTAGTGCTATATATATACAGAAAAATACCTTTAAAGTAAAAACATCATATAGAGTTCGTGAAGTTATTTGTCATTGATTTGCCTTACGCTCAGTGTTAAGCTCCCTACTAACGCCCTCTCCACCCCCACAGGATGATCGTTGTCTATCCGCAGACCAAGACCTACTTCTCCCACTGGCCTGACGTGACCCCCGGCTCTCCTCACATCAAGGCCCATGGCAAGAAGGTGATGGGTGGAATCGCTCTGGCTGTGTCCAAGATTGACGACCTGAAGGCTGGTCTGTCTGACCTCAGCGAGCAGCACGCCTACAAGCTGCGAGTGGACCCGGCCAACTTCAAGGTGAGACATTAACATCGTGAAAACAATGACATCAGCGACACGGGAATTAAGTAAAAATAACAACTCTTCTGTTACAGTGAAATTAAATGTGGTTTTATGATTTTTTTTCAATTTGCTTTTCAATTGTTTCTCTGCAGATCCTGAACCACTGCATCCTGGTGGTGATCAGCACCATGTTCCCGAAGGACTTCACCCCCGAGGCCCACGTCTCCCTGGATAAATTCCTCTCTGGAGTGGCCCTGGCTCTCGCTGAGAGATACCGCTAAACTGCACGCGGAGGGAAATGCCACATGCAGGCCATCCTTTCACTCATTGTGAACAATTAGAGAATAAACTGCATGCCGCTCAAAATTGGCTTTGTGTTTTTCATGTCTTCTGAAATGTGTCTTTTAATTCACACAATACTTTATTTCTTGCAAGAGAATAAATGAAGAGAGCATCTACATGTTTTGTTCTTTATTTCATAAAATCCACATGGTTTTCAACTCATACAGTTTGACACAGAAGGAAGGGACAGGGTTTTGCAGGTTTATCATCACCTGCTGCAATACACACACAATAGATGCTGTTATGTTTTCATAACCACTCGTAACTTACTGTCACCCAGAATGAGCCTGAAACAGAAGAGAGGCACCATGAGTTATAATAACATGAATAACACACTTTATAATAACAATACAAATATAATAAAAGAAATGCACGAATAACTAAAGAAAATTATAATAATAATAATAATAATATTAATACAAATACTAATAACAAATAATGACAATAATAATGATTTATTATTATTATAAAATAAATAAATAGTACAAATAATAATAATAACATTTAATAATAATTATAGTTTGATTACTTATTTATTTCATAAAAATACGTTTTATTATTAAATAAATACAAACATAAATAATAATAATATATAATAATTATAATTATTACATTAATAATAATAATAATAATAATAATATTAATAATGCATTTTTTTAAAGTTACATCACCAGTGCTTTAACATAAAAGTACAACTCTTTGAACACTAATCCAGCAACAAAACACACTTTAAATAATAAGAAACTAACTTATGAAGTAGTATTTATTAATTTAATTATGTTATTGCTTCAAGCCTCTCTCACCTGAGCAGAGCGGCGGCCACCAGGCCTCCTCCGATGGGTCCCACCCAGTAAACCCAGTGGTAAACCCAGTAGTTTGTCATCACAGCCGGACCGAACGCTCGGGCCGGGTTCAGACACGTCCCCGAAACATCGCCCCTGCAGGACAGATACAATATTTGTTATTAATGCCAGTTGCGTAATTTGTTCAAACCTAAACATTTCTTATGACTATAGCTGCAGAAATTATATAACGTTTAATCACCATTGTTTAATTCATGATAATGTGGTTATCTAACAAATGTATTGGTCATATTAGTAAATACAGCCAGAGATGGAATTTCATACTTTCACCATTGGAGATGTTATGGTTGTACGGTCAGAAATATTACATTAAAAAAATTTGGATAACAACAGTGGAAGCTAAATTAATTTAGCTGCATTGACTTGTATTTAATTCAGATTCTGCCAGTGTAGATTCAAGTATTTTCCAATTGATTAAGAAATGTCATTATTTTAGTAATTATGTTCAAATAATAATTCAAATTTTGAATTACCCTTATTTTTTAAATAACTTGTGAGGGAAATTTGTAAAAACTGTACTGATTTAATTATGAAGAGAGCTCACTACTACAACTTGAGTGCTTAAGAAACGTATACATGTCAATGTCTGCCAGTTTTAATAATTAAAGTATTTTCATTTTGGGGACGCTTTTATTCAGTTTGAATTAAATGCCATTTATTATCAGTGGGGTCCTCCCTGCACGCTGTAAATGCAGGGAGGACCCCACTGGTTGGATCATAAACCTAGAAGGTGGCAACCGACAAGGAGCTGATAACTGTCAAGCATGAATAATTAACAGGGTGTCTCAATAAACTGCTAACACATGTTTTGGTCTTTGCCCTCTTATCTCACCCTGCCAGCACGTTGATGATGACGGTGCAGCCCACCAGGAAGGGGGCCAGCGGGGTTTTGGTCTTCTGGTTGACAGCCACCAGCAGCACCACCATTGTGATCAGGCAGGTCATGGCCACCTCCCCAAAGATGGCTCCGGACAGCTGGCTCTCCGACTTCAGGATGTCAAACGCTGCTCCTGTCGCGTTGAGGTAACGGTCTGCAGGGACCATCATCTGGGAGAGAAGATTCACGATTTCTTTAGTTAGCTTTTCAGTGTGCTCAAACATGCGTCCTTTTCTTTTAAAAAGTGCATTCCCATGTTACATTTCCCGTTAAGCCTTTAGGGGAAACACATAATATGCAGTGTAATCCAAACAGATAAGGAGTAACATCTTTATATTAACCAGCTAAAAAGCCCCCAGCAGAAATATATGGAAGACTTTAAATGCCCAAAGTATAAAATATTTAGGAAAAGTCTTGTGTGCATACAGCATGTGTCACAGTCCACTTTCATGACATTTTTAAGAGCCCAATATCTTAGAACATTTTACACCCACACAAAAAAAAAACGCATTGTCAAATAAGTTGATATTAATAAGCTTAATAGCTTCCAGCAAAATAAATATGGAAGTTTAAGAGGACATGTATGTAGCTTTTTCTCTTATTTTAAAGCGAACCATGAGGTTCAACAAAAATGATCAAGTAGTTTTTGTTGTGTTTGTTTCAATCTATAAGTCCATCCTTGTTTACATTTTTAAAAAGAACAGTTTCCTCAAAGCATTTCGGATGTAAGGGAACATAATTGTAGAAGACAGAGTTGTTTCAGAGTATTTTGCCTTTATAAGTTGATTAACTTTCAACTGACCTTGGCCATTCCCGCTCCCAGCACTCCTCCAATCAGCTGGCTGGCCAGGTACGGCCCTACCATCATCAGCTTCATGCCTCCACACAGATAGATGGCAATGGTGAAGGGAGGGTTGAAATGGGAGCCACTGGAGAAGGAGAAGCAGCACAGAAAGGTTCATTTCCTCAAAATATATGACTCGTCCAAAAGCATCTGACTTATTGCCATCTCAAAGCGCTTTCCCCTCTGTGGGACTAATAAAGGTATTCTGATAATACACATATCAGACATGAGACAGTGAATACAGCAACTTAGGGTAAAGTGTTTTGCCCAAGGACACAAAGTTAAGGGTACTTTTTACTTAAGTACATTTTGGTGCCCATACTGCTTTACTTGAGTACAGAAGTTTAGTCAGTACTTCTACTTTTACCAGAGTATTTTTAAACACGAGTATCTGTACTTCTCCTTGAGTAAAGGTTGTGTACTTTTGCCATCTCTGGTTATTACTAGTCTTGACACCTTTACCTGATGTTATCCATGACCGCTACCATCACAGCCACAGCCAGTCCGTGCACGAGGGCCGGCTGCAGGCGTCCAGCCGCCGGAACGTTCTCAATGACGGACACACAGCCCACAAAAACAAAGAACATGGTCCCGATGATCTCGGCGAGGCAAGGCTGGAACAGAGTCTCGTATTTGTTTGGAGGTTTGGGCGCTGTTGGCTTCTTCCCCTGCTCCATCAGAGTGCAGTCTGTGTCCTCCATTTCCATTTTCTCTCCCATTGCTGCTCGTTGTATTTCTCAAAGACTCTTGCACCTGGCCCAGCCTGCAGACTAAGTCGAGGTGTTGGGCTTATTTATATGCAGCTGACACACACTGGGATTGCATTGCATCATGGGTTACAAGACATCAAAGGTGTTAGTAGTGTTGTATTATAGTAGTATTGGTGCAATCCCCGCCCCAAATAAGTACTTTAACACCAAGCCAGGTGATCCAGTCCACAGGTGATAAGGTTCAAAACAAGACACAGCCTGTTTCAAACTCAACTTGGGCCAGTGGGGTCATAAAGGTGGCTTCTTTCATCGTCATCATTTTGGAGGCAGGTATAACAAGAGTAAAGGTGGCCTATATAGATAAGATATACACAGAAATTAGACTTCAGACTAAGCAATATGGGTCAGTGCCTTTTTGCACTCCATAATCTTGCCTCAAGTACATTCACCAATACATTTAATTTACTTAAAGATCAGAGAAACTTGCATATTACTCCTACTCTATACAGCATTACAAATCAGAGGGAAATGTTTGGATTTTCCATTCCACTACATTTATCAAAGAGCTATATCTCGAGACACTTAACAGATTTAATCTTTGTTAAAGATTAAGTTGGTGAAACTAAGGAACAACGCACCGACAGAAGTCTGACTTTTTAGCTTAGCGTTGGTATTGCCCAGCCATGCAAAGGTGATTTAGTTTGTTTGTATCCTAACAGGGGCCTTATAATGCTCACTTTCAGGTTTCAGATTTGTATGTAGTGTCTCTACTGTGACATGTCTCCATGCTTTTATGCGAAATCCACTTTTTCATGTCTCTTCTACATCAACATGTGTCCCCTCTTCTTCATGTCTCTTCTACATCAACATGTGTCCCCTCTTCTTCATGTCTCTTCTACATCAACATGTGTCCCCTCTTCTCCATGTCTCTTCTACATCAACATGTGTCCCCTCTTCTTCATGTCTCTTCTACATCAACATGTGTCCCCTCTTCTTCATGTCTCTTCTACATCAACATGTGTCCCCTCTTCTCCATGTCTCTTCTACATCAACATGTGTCCCCTCTTCTTCATGTCTCTTCTACATCAACATGTGTCCCCTCTTCTTCATGTCTCTTCTACATCAACATGTGTCCCCTCTTCTTCATGTCTCTTCTACATCAACATGTGTCCCCTCTTCTTCATGTCTCTTCTACATCAACATGTGTCCCCTCTTCTTCATGTCTCTTCTACATCAACATGTGTCCCCTCTTCTTCATGTCTCTTCTATATCAACATGTGTCCCCTCTTCTTCATGTCTCTTCTACATCAACATGTGTCCTCTCTTCTTCATGTCTCTTCTACATCAACATGTGTCCCCTCTTCTTCATGTCTCTTCTACATCAACATGTGTCCCCTCTTCTTCATGTCTCTTCTACATCAACATGTGTCCCCTCTTCTTCATGTCTCTTCTACATCAACATGTGTCCCCTCTTCTTCATGTCTCTTCTACATCAACATGTGTCCCCTCTTCTTCATGTCTCTTCTACATCAACATGTGTCCCCTCTTCTTCATGTCTCTTCTACATCAACATGTGTCCCCTCTTCTTCATGTCTCTTCTACATCAACATGTGTCCCCTCTGTGGAAAGAGACTCTGAAAGTTTCAGGAAAAAAAATTCTCTCTCTTTTTGTCCTGATCCATTTTTATAAAAACCTGTCTGAAAATGAGCTGATCAGATTTTGTCCACTTTATGATGTCATAAGGATTTTTTTGTAACCATTAGCCAATCAGCAACCAAGGTAACCCCCCACCACCCATTTTTAACCAAATCTCTCTCAGAGGGGCGTGGGGAGGGGCTCCTTATTTTCATCTAAAGTAACAGACAGAGAATCAGCACTTTTGAAACAGGGCTGAAACAGAGGGGATTGTGGGATGCTGCAATGATCTGTTTGGTGTTTGGAGCCAAACACTTCAGAGACATGTTCTGTATATATCTGAGACCTGTAATATATTGATGAAAAACAGTATGATAGGGGACCTTTAATGGGGGGAGTGTGGGAGAGAAACTCCCTCTGGAGGAAACACAGGTATTTTAGCCTTTGCAGACCATTTACATGCACACAAACCTATATAACACACTACAGGAGAGGGAAAACCAAAAAAGTATTACTATTTTGATAATAATATGTATTACACCATCTTAGTTAAGTATATTGCTGCTGTTAAAGCTTATGTGCTTTTACTTATCTAGGCTTTTAAATGTGTACATTTGGTGTCATTTGGTATGTTACTTTTATTTATGTTAAATATCCAAAGACTTTTTCCACCAGTGACACCAAAAAAGGGTAAATAATTGGTCAAAATAGTGTTAAACACCCTGCAGGCCTGGAGCGGCATGACACCTTATTTTATGTTAGTTTGTCCTTTAATGTCTATATCTTTATTTGTTGAACATACTCATATGGGTTTATTGCACTGGTTGTTTTTGTAGGTACAGTATTACTTTTTCATGCTTTTTTTAATGAAACCTTAGCCGTTTTTATATGTGATTGTTACATCCCTGCACCTACAAATAGATATAAGCGGTGTGTATGGTATGCAAAATGTAAATGATCCATCTTTATCATAAGTTTTGAAATGTTTTTATTCTAATGTGATTCAGTTGATCTGAGGGCACCAGTTTATGATTATAATCTAGATTTATTACAGTCAAGTCTATTGTCTATTGTATTTTCAGTAATCAAGCTGTCAAAGAATGGTTTTCCATGGAGGACTCTGACCCAGACTTGAGTACAAAAAGACTGTTAATAGATAACAGAAAGTCTGATCATTTGGATGCAATTCTATGGAGTTTATTATCAAATATCCCTGGACTTTTTTCCACCTGTGAAGTCTGAGTGAGGACACGCTATCAGATCATGATCGCATCATCAAACACTTTATTGAATCTTGAAATGCAAACATGTCTTTCAGTCAGAGCCAACAGTCATGGCCGGTTCAACGACAAATATATTTGCACACATTTTGCTGACAAATTTAAATATATTACAGTCAATTTATTAATTGTGTGTGAAAATCCAAGTTTAAATACGATGTTAATAAGGTCGGCCAGAATGTCCTTTGTCTTCCTCTTCAATAAATTACACTTTTACTTCAACCAAACTCGGGTCACCTGGTCACCAAGCAGCAACCTGCAAAAGAGTGATACAAGCAATTATTGGTCATTCACAACAACACTGAGAATTATTTACTATTTTGTTATGAACATGGATCATTTACTGAATGGCCAATCATGCCACAAAAAAACACACCAAACCACTACAAGATGCACAACGACTCCACAGAGACTCAAAATGCTCACAAAGGTACAATATGATTACCAATGGCAAACATTTCCAAAAAATGATCATGAAAGGTCTGTAAATGTCCACAGAAGGAAACAAAACTACTACAAAATCATGCAAAAACAACCAAAAAGACACACACAACTAAAGACACAGGATGTGAAATGTGTCTGGGGGCTAATTGCCGATTTCCTACCTATTCCCCCTTTTGGCCCTCTTGCTCGGATCACATCTACAAACGTGGCCTTCATTTTGATCTCAACTACAAATGTGCGACTGCATCTTGCTTGATTGCAAAGAAAATGAGGTGACACAATCTGTGCAGTGACAATTAGGCAGAAAGCCAAAATATAAAAAACTCAGAAATTATTGAAAAAAAAACACAAAATGATACGAGTTGCCAACTAAGACACTTTAAATGCCCTTAAAATGAAGCAAATCGGTTACCAGTGCCACAAATGATCGCCTTTTTACCCACGACCTTCATTTTGATCTCTACTACCTACAGAAATGTGTGACTGCACAGTTGCAAGTTATCCGGGGGTCATCATTTGTGCAAATACAGAAAGGAAGTAATATAATAATCTAAAAAAGAGACTACAAAGATACTGAAATTGCCCTCAAAAAAACATTCAAATAACCACAAAATGACTGTACCAATTTCAGTCTTTTACAGTACATGTCTGTGCCCATCGTCTCCCCATCCGTCCAGGTTAAAATGCATGTTTAAAAGTTAGTTAAAGCTTGACTACATTTATAAAGGTGGGTAGGTCAGATTGCAAAGCTCCGTGGGTGGATCTACCGGAGGTCACTTTGTGTGTCTGTGTTAGGTGAGACTGAAGTCCAAGGAGGGATGTTATTAAATATGTAATCGAGATCAACTATGGGTCAGGTTTAATCCAGCCTCTTATCTATACACTCCTGTCTATCTGAACAAGATACTATGACCTTTCAGCATCACGTGAAGCACATACATGGAACATAAGGTGTCACTATTTATATTTAACTCAACAAAATGGTGTAATTTGCATTTCACATTAACCTGAATGGATATTTGATACAACAAGTGTGGGGAAAATACACCTCACTGCCAAACACATGTGAAATACTGCTTGATTTTAAACTATAATTATTAAAAGGTGCCACATTGACTTGTGCCCTTGTTGGCACATTGCTACACTTGTTTTAAATGTGAATGGATCACTGGAAAAGCAGGATGTGAACCAATGTGCCGCCCAAAATGTCACTCTCATGTACAAACATAGCTCTGTAGCCCCCCTAGTGGCGAAAACTCCACAGGACACCTTTAAGTAAAATATATTAAGACCCTGTTGAATAGTAACAATATCAAACTACTGTACCAGACGGATATCATGTACTGTTTCTTCAGTTAAACCTCCTGTAAGGGAAGCATCATAGTTAGTTTGTAACGTAAATGTGAGCCAGGATGTGCAGGGCCTTAAGAAGTCAGATGACAAAGTGTTAAATGCGACAATGTCCGATATAAAATGGATTATGGGGAGGATAGATACAGTGGGGCAAAAAAGTATTTAGTCAGCCACCAATTGTGCAAATTCTCCCACTTAAAAAGATGAGAGAGGCCTGTCATTTTCATCCTAGGTATACCTCAACTATGAGAGACAGAATGAGAAAAATAAATCCAGAAAATCACATTGTCTGATTTTTAAAGAATTTATTTGCAAATTATGGTGGAAAATAAGTATTTGGTCAATAACAGACAAACAAGATTTCTGGCTCTCACAGACCTGAAACTTCTTCTTTAAGAGCCTCCTCTGTCCTCCACTTGTATCTATCTATCTACTTGACCATGAAGCATTTCATGTTTATGTGAACCCAGAAGTGAATGTTGACCTATTTTAATGTAGTTTAGTTGGGTAATATACCTACTAAACGCACGTACGTTAGTTATATAACAAACAAACATTGTCATTTTAAACAACACCATTTTTTTTTGTCTTCTAACCAGGTCGTCTTTTTATGCAGGTGCTTGCCCAGGTCTCATTTGGCTGGAAATGTTTTTGGTGAGCACAGATTAACGATGGGCACAGACATGGAAAAGACACCAAGGCCGTTTCTCAATGTCGAGTATACCTGCTGCAGAGCCACTATTTCAAGTATACTACGTCATCGAGTGGCGCCGAATGCTGGGCATGTAACATGCATTTAAACAGTCCTTCAGTATACTTGAAATAGTGGCAGGTATACTCGACATTGAGAAACAGCCCAAGACTGAAAATGGTAGTTTGAAGTCATCTTGTGTGTTTTTTAAAGGGGACCTATCATGCAAAATGCACTTTTGTACGTCTTTTCTACATGAATATGTGTCCCCGGTGTTCCAGGGAACTCACCAAGTGTCAGAAAACACAACCCTCTCTATTTTCCTCCTTAGCCAAATCTCTTAAAAAGGGGCTGCAACGGATCTGATACAGACTGATCCAGATTTGAACACTTCTATGACGTCACAGAAGTGGCGCTACGGCTATTGAGCCAACTCCACCAATCAGGAGGAGACAGCCACGGACATTGCCGTTGGAAAGCGCTGGAGACGCTGTAGTACATATGCCAGGCCTGTAGATGGTGCTGTTCTCACAGAATCAGCCCATGCAAAGACAGTGTTCAATTGAGAGAAATGAGGAATGGCTAAAATGCATGATCTGTTTGGTATTTAGAAAAATAAAAAGTATAAATATGCCTAATATAGGTATGTTCCTACACTATATTATTCAAATATAGCATGATAGGTCCACTTTAAGTGTTTTTTTACGGGCAATTCGAGTATCTTTGTAGTCACGTTTGAATCAGACTTTTTTTTTAAGATATGAAACAAACGGTTGCAGTAGTATTTGTTGGCTATACAAACCTGACAAAGGTGACGGTGATCAGCGCTCCACATAAAGGTCCTGCCCAGAAGATCCAGTGAAAGTCCCACTGGCCTGTAACCACTGCAGGACCGAAGGCTCGGGCCGGGTTCATGCAGGCTCCAGACAGCTGGCCTCTGAAACAACAGACAATAACTAACACTGTAACACAGCTGGAGGAATATAGCTCAACAGTTTGCTTAAAGGTCCCCTATTATACTGTTTTTCATCAATATATTATAGGTCTCAGATATATACAAAACATGTCTCTGAAGTGTTTGGCTCCAAACACCAAACAGATCATTGCAGCATTACCCATAATCCCCTCTGTTTCAGCCCTGTTTCCAAAGTGCTGATTCTCTGTCTGTTACTTTAGATGAAAATAAGGAGCCCCTCCCCACGCCCCTCTGAGAGTTAGAAATAACTCAATGGTGCTCTAGGAGGAGATTCAGGTGATATCGTTATGACATCATAAAGTGGCCAAAATCTGATCAGCTCATTTTCAGACAGGTTTTTATAAAAATGGACAAAAAGAGAGATACTCTTTTTTCCTGAAACTTTCAGAGTCTCTTTCAGAGAGGGGGACACATGTTGATGTAGAAGAGACATGAAGAAGAGGGGACACATGTTGATGTAGAAGAGACATGGAGAAGAGGGGACACATGTTGATGTAGAAGAGACATGAAGAAGAGGGGACACATGTTGATGTAGAAGAGACATGGAGAAGAGGGGACACATGTTGATGTAGAAGAGACATGAAGAAGAGGGGACACATGTTGATGTAGAAGAGACATGAAGAAGAGGGGACACATGTTGATGTAGAAGACACATGAAGAAGAGGGGACACATGTTGATGTAGAAGAGACATGAAGAAGAGGGGACACATGTTGATGTAGAAGAGACATGGAGAAGAGGGGACACATGTTGATGTAGAAGAGACATGAAGAAGAGGGGACACATGTTGATGTAGAAGAGACATGAAGAAGAGGGGACACATGTTGATGTAGAAGAGACATGAAGAAGAGGGGACACATGTTGATGTAGAAGACACATGAAGAAGAGGGGACACATGTTGATGTAGAAGAGACATGAAGAAGAGGGGACACATGTTGATGTAGAAGACACATGAAGAAGAGGGGACACATGTTGATGTAGAAGAGACATGAAGAAGAGGGGACACATATTGATGTAGAGGAGACATGAAGAAGAGGGGACACATGTTGATGTAGAAGAGACAGGAAGAAGAGGATTTTGCATAATAGGTGACCTTTAACATTTAGAAGTATCCGTGGCAACTCAAATACAAAAATAATGCAATGTGGTTTAATAGAGTTCTTCACAAAGTTTAGCTGCAGATTACAATATTTATTTATTTATGTTAGGATTGGATTAAATATTAAACAGACCTTTCAAGGTAATACAAAGAGTCAACCTTGTCTTCTCTCTTATAACTGATAATAGTAATAAATACATGTGTGTAGGAGGGTTTACGGCCGCAGGTGACTTTAAGGTCACGGTATTCATGACCTCTGTACTGTATATTATTTATAAGGGGGAGTTTATGTTCAGTATTTTAAATAAAATATATGTTTTTTAATGCTGATTCAAATATTTCTAGACTTTTTTAACTGTATGGTTAGGCCGACTGAAAGCAGGTCTATTAATACTCCACCAGAATCTCATCATGGTAGATTGGAGAATTTAGAATAAAGATATATATTAAACATGGATATTATTAAAGATTAAAATGTTAAATGTATGAGTTTATTGAGGTTGATCCAATCAAGTAAAGGAATGTGATTCGATGACCAAAAAGACCACTATTTTTCAAGTTCTTTTCATTTATATATGTGACTTTAATCGTGAAAATCCATATATTCTTTTTGTACAGATTCTTACATTTACTGCATCAATCTCCGCAAATGTCTTGGAAATGTACAAATGTAATCTTGGAAATGTGAGCGTTTTTTCCTCCATAATTAAACTTGTATCTAAATCTAATTAAATGTATTTCTGGCTGTCATGGCCTCAGCATTCAACATACAGTAATAACCCCCTTTCCTCTGGTTGTGATCTGTGGATGGGTAATGTTGTGCAGGATTGTGGACGAACTTACCCCGCCAATATGTTTGCGCTCACAGTGAGGCCGATGCAGAACGCAGCCACTGGGGAGCTGGTCTTCTTGTTGACGGCCCCCATGCAGGCCACCAACGTGAGGAACGACGACATTATCACCTCGGCCAGAGTGATTTTAGCCAGATCTGCGGTCGGGCCCACGAGAAAGGATCCTCCGAAGGAAGCTTTATAAATGTTATCGGGAAATACGCCCTGAAAGAAGGACAAATGAATATATGATATCCCTGCATGACGAGAATAGTTTTCATTTATTTTCACTTTTTTATTTTACTCTAAGGCTAAGCTATTAAGGATAGCACAAAATCAAGACCAGGATTAAAGGCTGCTAAGGATATCAGATGTTTCGTGTTCTTTTTTTCTCATAAAATGCCATGACTATCATTATAAGATAAATCAAAACGTTTAGCTTAGTAAGTCAAAATTAGAAGATTTTAAGTCAAAAATGTAACTTATTCCGTCAAAATTCTGATATTTTAGGACAAAATCTTGAAATACTAGATCAATATTTTGGGATTTGATTACATACTTTCACGTTACTTAGTTAAAATCATGAGCAAGTATTAATTCATCTAATATTTTTAATACATTGTGGACCTACTTTGTCCTAATTGAGATACTACGTAAAAAATCGGACTTACTGGTTAAAATGTATGCAATATAAAATCATTATTTTAAAATATAATCTTAAGAGATATTACGTCAATAATGCAATTTAATAAGTTAAAATGACGGAATACTTGCTTATTATCTTGTATATTTGACAAAATATGTTAAATGCTTTTGACTGCAGAAGTTACGTCAACTTTGTGACTTACCTTGAGTATTTCTATTTTCATTATAACAAACTTTTCATATATTTGTTTCGCTTTTTTGGGCGGAATTGGGCTTCCACAGTGTTCCTCACTCACCCTGGTTAAAGCCGCCCCCAACATGCCTCCTAACATCTGGGCGAGGACGTACGGCAGCAGCAGGGCGAGCTTCATCCCTCCACACAGGTACACACTCACAGACACCACAGGGTTAAAGTGCCCGCCGCTGCAAAAACACAATAAACGTTGCTCTGTTATCTCTGGAATAACGTTTTGAACTGATACCGATGGACCTTATCTAGCACACATGGGGTAAAAAGTAAATTCAAGGTCATTCTTTGAATTAAAATGATACTTATGAATAATAATCTGTCTATTTATAGAAATGTGTCAGTGTGTGACAAATCATAAAAATCGTAAGTAATCCAATTAATATTCTCTGTGAACTACATGTTAAGGCAAATTATCTTTAATTGAGATGAAAAATAATGACCCTTATCTATCAGTTGTATCACAGCTTGTAATAACAGCTGCAGGGTTTATTTGTACACAACGTTATCAGTGAGTGACAGATAACAATAGAAACTTTATAAAGCGTATTATTTACTGACATTTTAAAGCAAATGAACAACCGTGTAAATGTATGTTGGCTCTACGACTGTTTTAAGACATTTATGACATTGAAAAGACAAGAAATACTCAGTCTGCTGAGAAACCAACTTAATGAGTTCATTTTAAGTATTTTTTTGTTCTCATCCTTACTTTGTCAATATGTGACAGAAAATCATACCAAAAAGGTCTTCTTATCTCACAAAAGTATTCATGTTGTCTCTACACAAGATGTTATGACATTTCTAAAAAATTTAAAGACAATAAATGATTAGTCCGCTTTAGAAAACACAATATCTTTACCTAATTTTCCCAAACAGCATGATGAGCACAGCCACTGCCATGCCATGAGCCATCGCAGCCTGCAGGACCCCGAACTGTCCAATGTTCCCAATCACAGACGCACACCCCACAAACACCAACAGGGTCGTCCCGTACAGCTCGGCCAGGCACGGCTGCACATACTGCTCGAACATGCTCGTCTTCATGGTTTCCCTTTCAGGTTCCACCATCTCAGTTATGGTGAAAATCTCAGCCTTGTTTTCTGTGCCCGACATACTGAGTACAAATGATGTCTTTACCTGTCCTGTGTCACTCACAGCTCACACTGATGATGGACACTTATAAGCCATTCTGAGGATGATTCATAAAAATACCTACGCACATCCCCACTTTTTGTTTTCCCTTCTGATGCCCCACCTTCCTGCAATTGTTTATAATCCCAAGAGCAATCAAGAGAAGCTCATAAAATGATGTGTTTTTGAGAGATAAGGATGAGGGGGTGTCAGCACAAAAGCAGCATGTTAAGTTTAAGGGGTACCACATATTTTAGTTCTCTATCAGTATTTTAATACTTGAGGATTGTGTTGTTTTTTATGTTAAACCTATAATACAAATATTTGTGTTGCCACTTTTAGGGCAGTGGGAAAAAGCTATAAACTCATAATCTATTATCACCTTCAAGATGATATGACCAGACTATTAGCAAAGGTTAATCTGAGTTTATACTATAGGGTATAAATAGCAATACCTCAGATATATGATTATAATAAATACTGATCCTATTCATCATTTTATTTTTCCTTTATAAATTAGAGTTGTAATCTATGCTCTGATTAGTTGCTTTTTATTTAAAATATTATAGTTTTATCGATATTTCATTTCTTGTATGCCGTTTAACAATACAATAAAAATAAAAACAAGTATACAGTATACAAATACTGTGTTACAAAAAGTAAAATAACCCCACAATAGTATCAGGATAACAGAACTAAAAAGCAAAAGTTCTAATTAGGCAGAAAGTCACATTTCTTAATAATAATTTATGCATTAAGGTGTTAATTTCTTTGATGTTGGTGGCACTAATGTTAAGTAGCCTACTGCTGTTTAGCTTAATATAAAAGCATCGTAATTCTTCAGTTAACTCATATTTGACAATGATCATTATGAATAAATGTAAAGTAACTTACTAAACATATCGAGAGTTAATTAATTAAAGGGGCGTAGGCCCACAGCTGTGAAAACTCAGCAATCAGGACTAGTGTCCATTTTAGGCAGCTCTTTCATGGAGCGTCAGCTTCAGCGTCAGACAAAGGAGTCCTGCGGGAGTCACGAGGGAGGCAAATCCTACTTTGATTGAGCTAAGTATCGCTGGTGTTTTTTAGCCCCTCATGCTATAATCATGTGTATTTTCTCCATTCCTGTTTATGTGTCTTCTCGCAATTATTACTGGCCCCGTGTATCTCCTAATCGATATAACCGGCCTGCTCTCGTCTATCCCACATGCTCCACTGAGATCCAACAGCTACTTTCAGGGGGCCTGTGGAACTGCCAGTCAGCTGTTCCTAAAGCTGACTTCATCTCTGTCTACGCTTCCCTGCAGTCTCTGGATTTCCTTGCTCTGGATTACTCCATCCAACACATCCACCCCAGCAGCTCTCTCCACAGCATATTCCTTCTCCCATACACCCAGACCTTCTGGCAGAGGAGGTGGCACTGGTCTCCTGCTCTCTCCCAACTGGAGCTTTTCCCTCTTCAAGCTACCTAACTTCACTCCTTCCACCTTTGAATTCCATGCCGTCACAGTAACCCATCCTATACAATTAACCATTGTTATTCTCTACCGTCCACCAGGCGCCTTGGGGGACTTCTTGGAGGAGTTAGATAATCTCCTCTCACACATCCCTGAAACTGGCCCTCCCGCTGTACTTCTCAGAGACTTCAACCTCCAGACAGGGAAGATATCTGAACTAACATCTCTGTTAACCACCTTTGCTTTCTCACTGTCTCCATCCCCACCAACTCATAACGCTGGCAATGTCCTTGATCTCATATTCTCAAGGAACTGCTCTACTTCTAACCTCTCTGTATACCCGCTCCACACATCCGATCACTTCTTCATTTCATTCTCTCTACCCCTTTCCAAACATAACAACCTAATCTCTTCTCATCCGGCACCTGTCCGCCGCAACCTCTGTTCCCTCTCCCCCTCTACCTTTGCCTCATCGGTGCTCTCAGCCCTCCCTTCCTCTGACTCGTTCCAACTCCTGCCTCCAAACTCTGCTGCAGAATCTCTCCTCTCTACTCTCTCATCCTCTCTGGACTCTCTCTGTCCTCTCACATCTCGGCAGGCTCGTCAGTCCCCTCCTGCTCCCTGGCTAAATGATGCACTGCGTGCTAATAGAACAATCCTTCGGGCAGCAGAGCGGAAATGATGGAAATCCAATCACCATGACGACCTCCTAACCTATCAGGCTCTCCTCTCCTCTTTCTCTGCTTCCATCTCTCAGGCAAAAAGCACTTTCTTTCAAGATAAGATCCAATCTTCCTATTCCAACCCCCAAAAAATGTTTTCCATCTTCTCCACCCTCTTGGACCCCCCCAAAGCCTCTTCCCCCTCCTCCCTTCTAGTGAAAAAAAAAAGGTTGATGATATTCGCTCTTCTTTTTCTGACTCACCTTTACTCACCGCTGGGTCACCGGACCCTCCTTTGATCCACACACTGACCTCCTTCTCCCCTCTCTCTCCAAGTGAGGTTCTTACCCTCATTACCTCTGCCCGTCCTACCACTTTTGCTCTGGACCCTATCCCCTCAAACCTCCTTCAGACTATCGCTCCTGATATTCTACCGTTTCTCATTTCATCAACACTTCTCTAACTTCTGGTCACTTTCCAAACAGTCTCAAGGAGGCAAGAGTAAACCCTCTCCTAAAGAAACCCACTCTCAACCCGTCTGATGTTATAAACTACAGGCCTGTCTCTCTCCTCTCGTTCCTGTCTAAAACACTTGAACGCGCTGTCTTTAAACAACTCTCCTGTTATCTCCATCAGAACAACCTTCTGGATCCGCACCAGTCTGGTTTCAAGGCAGGTCACTCAACAGAAACTGCTCTCCTTGCTGTCTGTGAGGAACTACACACGGCTAAAGCAGCCTCCTTCTCCTCTGTCATCATCCTTCTGGACCTGTCTGCTGCATTCAACACGGTGAACCATCAGATCCTCCTTCGCACTCTCCAAGAACTTGGAGTTTCAGGCACTGCACTTTCCCTCCTCACCTCATACCTCAAAGACCGCACCTACAGGGTAACTTGGAGAGGGTCCGAGTCTGACCCTTGTCAATTAACTACAGGGGTCCCTCAGGGCTCTGTTCTTGGTCCCCTCCTCTTCTCCTTGTACACAAACTCGCTCGGATCAGTCATTAGCCCGCATGGTTTTTCATACCACTGCTACGCTGACGACACCCAATTAATTCTGTCCTTTCCCCCGCTCAGAGATCCAGGTCGTCGCACGCATCTCTGCTTGTCTAGCAGACATCTCTCAGTGGATGTCTACTCACCACCTCAAGCTCAACCTTGACAAGACTGAACTGCTATTCCAATGCACTTATTGTAAGTCGCTTTGGAGAAAAGCGTCAGCTAAATGCAATGTAATATCAAATAAATGTATTAAAGTTGATGGAGTTTAAACATAAAAGGGAAATTATCAAGTGAAGTACTAATAGGCTATGTTAGCAAACATATCCGACCGGCTAGCAAAATTAGCACAACAGGCTACTGGAGTTGTGTTTCTTTACCTGCTTTTTCCCCTGCTTTTGGTCTCCTCCTCTTCCATATGTAAATGGTTTATTCCTCCATTGTTCACCAGCTAGTTGCCTCATTTTCCAATCGGATCTTCAGTGTCAGGAAAAATCAAATGTTTTTAGGGAAAACAGCTAGCGATGAGAGCGGTGGGAGTCAACCAAAACAAGTTTCTGTCAGAAAACTAATGCTAATGTTAATTACTGCTGGTTAGCTAAATAAAGAAGCTAAACATCCTAATTGATCAGTTAACTCAATGTTATATTGATACTTTAAAAGTAACATCAAATAACAGCAGTGGAGTTGAGGTATAAAGAAGGAAAAAGTCAAGTAAAGTACCAACAATTACATTTAACATGTCAGCAAACATTTTACCCATCGAGTTAGCAGCGTTAGCATAGACAAATCAGCGCTGAGACAAATGGAATACATTTTCGACTGATGAACTAAAACTCGTCTGAATAATGCTACAAAGCTCTTTTGAAATAAAGAAAACTGCAGATTCAGACGATAATTTTATTATGCTTCAAAATATGTATTTCTATACCGTTTATCGCATTTCAGCATAATTTCTACAGTTATACAGATTTTTACTTTTTAACGTTGCTATATTACAAATGTTTACTTACATGTTTCACATACATTTGACCTACAGAGTCATTTCTCTTATATGTTAACGAATATTTATATTGCAGAATTGCAGCGACTGTAATGTTATTCACGTTTTCCACAGATATCAGTAAAGTTGTAGGAGTCTGATTACAAGCAAACCTTTCCCGTATGAGTAATTTAATCTGTTAATAAAGACATATCAATTGAGGCGGTTTTGAAATCTGGGCTGAATATAAAGATGGATTCTTCCATGAAGTAATGGCCTTATAATACAGTTTAGTTTATAGTTCACACAGTATGACTATAAAGACTTTAACATTGATACAGCTTTTAATGACGTCAGCTTGTCCCTCCCACTGCAGATAATCAGTAATAATTGTTTATAATAATAAATAAATGAACAGACCAAAACAGCATTACACAAAAAGCTTTTATTCAACTGCACTTAACCAGCTTTCATCAAAAACTCTTTCACAAACTAATCCCTCATGTCCTTTTTCCTGCTTGAAACAGGGCGCAAGAATAGAACAAATAATGCGGGAAAATGTAAATGAACTATTAGTTGCGATGTATTGCATTTCTTAAGGTCTATCACCTGCATGTGTTGTATTGAAATTATCCTGGAAGTAGAATTGATGAATAAATAAAACAAAAATGGCACATGGAAAAAACAGAAAAGGCCAAATAAATGGCATCTGAAAACATATTTTCATTCATTTTCAACTCATGTGAGCAGGGTTTGAAATCCTATTTTTATATAAGTGCTCAATCACAGACAACATCTGCCTGTAAACAAATGAATAAAACAAACCTGAACTATTTTACAGTAGAGACACAAACGTCTTCACGGTTCTCAGGCGGTTCCTTCTCTTATTTTCTGACACTTAAAAAGGACGTTCAACAAATGACATTCTGCTGATGGCGGGAGTTTTTGCACCGGAACAGCTCCAAGGAGAGGGCTTGATCGAGATTAATCGTACTTCCTGTTTCCCAGTGTCTCCCTCCGTACTTCTTCTCCACTTGTTGATTTTGGCGCACACACATGTAGAGCATGTTCAACAGAGGAGCCGTTTAACACTCAAAACGCCAACTGTGACAGACCTGAGGAAACAGAGCATGACCTGTTCTTGTTAATGACCGCTCCACGCATTCACACTGGGAGGATGGGTGGAAAAATATAAAACACTTCACACATATAAGTAAGTCTAAGTAAATAAACTAACGGACAGCATGGCGCCGTAGTGGTCACAGATGACGCTGAGCAGTCATCATTTCATATTTCCAGTTAACATTGTTTCATTTGAATGGAGTGGTCATCTAAAATGTGTTTTTACCCAGTTTGAGTTTGTCCTTGGTAGCCCAGCAGATGCTGTAGTGTTGAAGAAGTTGTTGCAACAGCTCGCGCTCATCCAGGAACTCAAGACGCTCAATTCTGTAAATAAAATATATAATATAAATATGTTAAAGACACCCCATTATGCTTTTTAAGATATTTCCCATTCCTGTTATATAGGTTTGTGTGCATGTAAATGGTCTATGGAAAATGTGTTTACTTCCTAGACATATTGACATCACTTTTAAACACTTGCACTCCTATTGGCTAGCGCTCCAACACATTGTACGTGATAGTCTAAGGGGCGGGACATCTCTAAGCGGTAGATCAATCACAACAGAGCCGGCCAGCTAACCAATCAGAGCAGACTGGGCTGTGGTTTCAGACAGAGGGTGAAAAGAGGTGCTGCAGCACAGGCAGTATGAGAAAAATAAAGACTTTTTGAACATTAAAGCATGGAGACATGTCACAGTAGAGACACTACATACTGATATACACCTGAACATCAGCAGGAGAGGACTCTTTAAAGTAGAGACACTACATACTGATATACACCTGAACATCAGCAGGAGAGGACTCTTTAAAGTAGAGACACTACATACTGATATACACCTGAACATCAGCAGGAGAGGACTCTTTAAAGTAGAGACACTACATACTGATATACACCTGAACATCAGCAGGAGAGGACTCTTTAAAGTAGAGACACTACATACTGATATACACCTGAACATCAGCAGGAGAGGACTCTTTAAAGTAGAGACACTACACACTGATATACACCTGAATATCAGCAGGAGAGGACTCTTTAAAGTAGAGACACTACATACTGATATACACCTGAACATCAGCAGGAGAGGACTCTTTAAAGTAGAGACACTACATACTGATATACACCTGAACATCAGCAGGAGAGGACTCTTTAAAGTAGAGACACTACATACTGATATACACCTGAACATCAGCAGGAGAGGACTCTTTAAAGTAGAGACACTACATACTGATGTACACCTGAACATCAGCAGGAGAGGACTCTTTAAAGTAGAGACACTACATACTGATATACACCTGAACATCAGCAGGAGAGGACTCTTTAAAGTAGAGACACTACATACTGATATACACCTGAACATCAGCAGGAGAGGACTCTTTAAAGTAGAGACACTACATACTGAGATACACCTGAACATCAGCAGGAGAGGACTCTTTAAAGTAGAGACACTACATACTGATATACACCTGAACATCAGCAGGAGAGGACTCTTTAAAGTAGAGACACTACATACTGATATACACCTGAACATCAGCAGGAGAGGACTCTTTAAAGGAGAGACACTACATATTGATATACACCTGAACATCAGCAGGAGAGGACTCTTTAAAGTAGAGACACTACATACTGATATACACCTGAACATCAGCAGGAGAGGACTCTTTAAAGTAGAGACACTACATACTGATATACACCTGAACATCAGCAGGAGAGGACTCTTTAAAGTAGAGACACTACATACTGATATACACCTGAACATCAGCAGGAGAGGACTCTTTAAAGTAGAGACACTACATACTGATATACACCTGAACATCAGCAGGAGAGGACTCTTTAAAGGAGAGACACTACATATTGATATACACCTGAACATCAGCAGGAGAGGACTCTTTAAAGTAGAGACACTACATACTGATATACACCTGAACATCAGCAGGAGAGGACTCTTTAAAGTAGAGACACTACATACTGATATACACCTGAACATCAGCAGGAGAGGACTCTTTAAAGTAGAGACACTACATACTGATATACACCTGAACATCAGCAGGAGAGGACTCTTTAAAGTAGAGACACTACATACTGATATACACCTGAACATCAGCAGGAGAGGACTCTTTAAAGTAGAGACACTACATACTGATATACACCTGAACATCAGCAAGAGAGGACTCTTTAAAGTAGAGACACTACATACTGATATACACCTGAACATCAGCAGGAGAGGACTCTTTAAAGTAGAGACACTACATACTGATATACACCTGAACATCAGCAGGAGAGGACTCTTTAAAGTAGAGACACTACATACTGATATACACCTGAACATCAGCAGGAGAGGACTCTTTAAAGTAGAGACACTACATACTGATATACACCTGAACATCAGCAGGAGAGGACTCTTTAAAGTAGAGACACTACATACTGATATACACCTGAACATCAGCAGGAGAGGACTCTTTAAAGTAGAGACACTACATACTGATATACACCTGAACATCAGCAAGAGAGGACTCTTTAAAGTAGAGACACTACATACTGATATACACCTGAACATCAGCAGGAGAGGACTCTTTAAAGTAGAGACACTACATACTGATATACACCTGAACATCAGCAGGAGAGGACTCTTTAAAGTAGAGACACTACATACTGATATACACCTGAACATCAGCAGGAGAGGACTCTTTAAAGTAGAGACACTACATACTGATATACACCTGAACATCAGCAGGAGAGGACTCTTTAAAGTAGAGACACTACATACTGATATACACCTGAACATCAGCAGGAGAGGACTCTTTAAAGTAGAGACACTACATACTGATATACACCTGAACATCAGCAGGAGAGGACTCTTTAAAGTAGAGACACTACATACTGATATACACCTGAACATCAGCAAGAGAGGACTCTTTAAAGTAGAGACACTACATACTGATATACACCTGAACATCAGCAGGAGAGGACTCTTTAAAGTAGAGACACTACATACTGATATACACCTGAACATCAGCAGGAGAGGACTCTTTAAAGTAGAGACACTACATACTGATATACACCTGAACATCAGCAGGAGAGGACTCTTTAAAGTAGAGACACTACATACTGATATACACCTGAACATCAGCAGGAGAGGACTCTTTAAAGTAGAGACACTACATACTGATATACACCTGAACATCAGCAGGAGAGGACTCTTTAAAGTAGAGACACTACATACTGATATACACCTGAACATCAGCAAGAGAGGACTCTTTAAAGTAGAGACACTACATACTGATATACACCTGAACATCAGCAGGAGAGGACTCTTTAAAGTAGAGACACTACATACTGATATACACCTGAACATCAGCAGGAGAGGACTCTTTAAAGTAGAGACACTACATACTGATATACACCTGAACATCAGCAGGAGAGGACTCTTTAAAGTAGAGACACTACATACTGATATACACCTGAAAAAGAGCAAAATAAGTTCTAAATATTTAATCTGTTCAGAAATGTGATCATTTGTATCAGACTATATCCACAGAAAGAGAAAAAATAACTTTAAAGGGCTGCAATTATGTAGTGCTTTGTTAGTGCACAGGACAAAGGGCTTTATCAAATTGATCAATTGAAGACACACTATACTCTTTAACGTAACAAGAATAGGTTATAAATCCAAAACCCTGCAACACATACTAGTTTATTAATGCTCATAATGTTCTTTTCAGTGTTTGTGTCTTTCTTTCAGTTGTATTAATGCATGGTTGAAGCGTTTGAGGCTTTTCCCCACTGACACATGACATAATTCTGCAACACTCAAACTTTAAAAATTCACCTTGCCACCTCGTCCTGGGGCAGCATACTGTAGACCGTCATCATGTCCAGAGCATCAGACTGCTCCCAGCCTGTCTTAAGAAACCGCTCCCTCTGCAAACAACACAGTCAAATACACATTTAGATCATATTAACCAAATATCAAGTACGTTTTCGTCGGAAGGCCAAAGAGTTTTATGATTCTGATTGGAGGCAAAAACGTTTCCATAGGAGTCATATGATCTGTTAATGAGTTTAGCTTAATATAAAGATACATTTCTTCGTGAACTAATGGCCTTAAAATGCAATCTTGTATCTTTCCAACGTTAGCACATCAAAAGAATCTTACATTTCTGACCTGAATTACTAGCCTCACTACAGCTCATAATAATCCTTCAGAAGTTAAACCTCTGAGACTTTTTGTTGTGAAATATTGAGTTTGGATGTTACCTGGGTGTCCAGAGACTGACAGGCCTCGACTCCTGCGAGGTTGCACTGGCGACGCCGCAGGTTCTCGATCATCACCTGGCCGAATCGATCGCTCATGTTCACCTGCAAACATCAAACACACACACTTGTCTATTCAAAGACCATTCTATAGAAAACCAAGATGCTTGTGTACGGTGAATAACAGAAGCAAACTACATTTTCTTTTGCAGTTTAAAGGTCACCGAATGCAAAATCCACTTTTTCCTGTCTTTTATACATCAACATGTGTCCCCTCTTCTTCACGTCTCTTCTACATCAACATGTGTCCCCTCTTCTTCATGTCTCTTCTACATCAACATGTGTCCCCTCTTCTTCATGTCTCTTCGACATCAACATGTGTCCCCTCTTCTTCATGTCTCTTCTACATCAACATGTGTCCCCTCTTCTTCATGTCTCTTCTACATCAACATATGTCCCCTCTTCTTCATGTCTCCTCTTCTTCATATCTCTTTTACATCAACATATGTCCCCTCTGTGGAAAGAGACTCTGAAAGTTTCAGGAAAAAAGATTCTTTCTCTTTTTGTCCTGATGTACATAAAAACCTGTCTGAAAATGAGCTGATCAGATTTTGGCCACTTTATGATGTCATAACAGTTTTTTGGCTTGTGTAACCATTAGCCAATCAGCAACCAAGGTAACCCCCCCCACCTATCACCTATCACCTGAATCTTCTCCTAGAGCACCATTAGCCACGTTCACACCGCAGTACTTTTCCCACTTTAGTTCAGATATAGTTCCGAAATGTCGCATTCACACCAAAAAGAGACTAAAATGAGTTAATCAGAACCTTTTTCCCCCCTTTTCCGTCCCCGCTAGAGAGCAGGGACTTTCGTGGGAGAAAAAGGTTCCTATGTCTGATTGGCTGGGCGGATTGCAAACCACGCCCCGTCAAACTCCCGAAAGGTTTTGTGAAGCCGCCACTTTATTATCCTCTCATTAGCATTATTAGCATTAGCATTAGCATTAGCCCAGCGCAGAAACGCAGAGAGAGTAACTTATGGCAACACAAAAGAAAACATGGGAGCGGTGGAGTGACTTAGTTCTCAGGAACCTTTGTGGGAAAAGTACTGCGGTGTGAAAGCGCCTATTGTGTTCTTTTTAACCGAATCTCTCTCAGAGGGGCGTGGGGAGGGGCTCCCTATTTTCATCTAAAGTAACAGACAGAGAATCAGCACTTTGGAAACAGGGCTGAAACAGAGGGGGTTATGGGTAATGCTGCAATGATCTGTTTGGTGTTTGGAGCCAAACACTTCAGAGACATGATTGATGAAAAACAGGGGACCTTTAAAAGACGTTTGTTTTGTTCACCTGTTCGTAGTTGACGAACATGGCGGTGGGGAAGGTCTCTGCAGCCCAGTGAACGACATTGGAGGACTGCGAGGGCGTCATGTAGACGAGCACACACTCCGACAGCAGCAATGTGGGTAATCTGGAAGAGCAGCAACACACTTAACCACCGCAACAATACTAGAAACCACTGTGATTCTGCCAGACAAGCCTCGAAATGTGCTTCAATTTATGTTATCTGGATCCAGATATGCATCAAGGTGTTAGAACTCTATATTCTCTACACTATAGTTAGCTAAGATAAGAGCCAGTATTCGTAAAACTGTTCATGAATACATTACACTTTGGCTAAGATAAGAGTAACGGTACATCTACACTACAGGCATCAAAAAATGCTTTCAACGCTTCGTCCATTCACTTGAATGGGGTGACGTAGAAGATTTTTAATCTTCGCCGAACTGCATTGTGGGGAGCATGTCATGGCTTTGCAAGCATCACGAGCGTTTATCGGCATATGCTTGGCATCAGCCAATCAAATCCCGTTTATGCAAATCCCGCCAGTGCAAGCGCAGCCAATCAAACCGCGTGCAAGCTGGGAGAGCCAGACCGCAGTTCATTTCCTCATATTCCAAACGAGATATTACGGTAGCAAATCACCCAGTTCTTTACGACCAGAACCATTTACCTGGATACAAACCGGAGGAACCAGGCATGGAGGGAGGTGGCAGAGACAGTGGGTGAAACTGATCGTTTTTTCGCCTGTTTGGAGAGTTTATATCCAGTTTACTTCGTTTTAACATTGCTATTGCTTTGTATGTCGGGAGCGGGAGATTCATGTGATTGGTTGCTCGCAAAAAATCGCCAAGCTTCAGACACGCCCAGCTCCAAGATTTTTGACAGTGGGATTTTCTTTTAGGGAGTTTTCCCAAGCAAGAGTCTTAATGAGTTGTGTGAGGTACAGTCTATAAAAACCCCTGAGACAAATGTGTTCGTTCTGATATTGTTTGATATAAATCATATTGATTTGATTAGCTGGAATGTTTCATTGTTTAAAACATTAATGGCTCAGGAGAGACAGAAAAGTCATTTCCTTTCCACTGAATTTCATTGAAAGATCTTACTGATTAACGGACAAGGAGACCTCTATAATCTATGACCTAAAAACGACTTGCACTCAAATCTATTTGTTTCCCAGAAGTATATTACGTACACCTTCACAACATTAAGTGCGGGAAGGCAAAAAGTGATGACCCGCACTTTAAAACAAAGACTAATAAAAAGGCCTAAACTCACACGATCACATCCGGCAGCTTCCTGAAGAAGAGAAGCCTCCCTCTCAGTGAAACTTCCAATAGATAGATGAATGTACGACAGTGTGTTAAGGGATAGGAGGACCAAAGAAAACATCCCATCATATAAAGAAGGATGTCTGTCATCCAAGTACTATAACAAACAAGTAGCTCTGTCCACTGACAGCCATAAAATGATACTGTACTCCACCTAAAACCATTATTATTTTTTTAACTCAATATCAAAACAGTTTAGTTGCTAGCTTTCTCCATTGCAAATAACTAAATCCATGGCAGTAAAAGTGAATTCAAATAGTTTGTACAATGGTAAAACTATCCCAAACTTCAATAAATACATGGTTTGCAAAACATGCTACCCCTCTCCTCGAAGAAGCACATTCAGTAATATTTTAGGATGAGTGTTTGATACTCAAAACATGCAGTATCTGTGGTGTTTCCTTTCAAATCAAGCTCCTGACGTCAAACATTACATTCAGCCCTGCAGACACTCAGTACAGTCACTGTGTTATCTAGTGTTACTCAACAAGAGGTAACACAGAGATAAGCTCCAAGTCTTGGATTTCTAAAGACATGATGGGGAAACTAACTGACAGGGCGCAGTGGGCTGTGCGTCTGATCATCAGATCAAGGGGGCGTTGGGGAACTCCAGTTCGAAACCCGCCTCCGCCACCACTGCGTCAGGCCGTTGTGTCCTTGGGCAAGACACTTCACCCGAAGATGCTCCTGTGGGTATTGTCCACAGTACATGTATGATATCAATGTGTACTTGTAAAGCGCCTTGATGACTTTGAGGTGTGAAGATGGGCGGTGTGGCGCCGTGCACTGTGCATTGATTATCAGATCAAGGGGGCGAAACCCGCCCGCCGCTACGTCTGTAAAGCCGTTGTGTCCTTGGGCAAGACCAGGGGTCTCAAACTCAAGGCTCGGGGGCCAAATCCGGCCCGCAACTTCATTTTCTGTGGCCCCGCAAGAGCTTGCAAAGAATATAATATGTTTATTATACGGTTACATGCTACTTTACAGAAGTAGGTTGCCCATAAACTACATGTCCCACAATGCATCTCGTTTTGTGACATGCACACTGAAGAGAGTTGCAATTATTTGCCCTGGACTTCTGCTTTCAGACGTAATTAATTACTAAGTTATTATCCTATCCAATAATAATCCAATTCAGAGCCAATAATGTAATATAATACATTATTTTATATATATATTATATATTTATATAGTTACAACCGGCCCTTTGAGTGCAACCTTTATGCGAATGTGGCCCGCGATGAAATTGAGTTTGACCCCCCTGGGCAAGACACTTCACCTGAATTTGCTCGTGTGGGTATTGTCCACAGTACATGACCATTACATGTATGTCTGATATGTATGTGTACGGAGCGCTTTGAGAGTCATTGACAAAGCGCTGTAATAAATATAAGGATTATTATTATTATTAGAGTGAGTCTTCTTACATCAAAATAAATCCTAAAGTTGAATTATTTCTTCAAAAACTAAATCATTTGCTCAGTATGAAGCGTGATATTGGGATGAAACTAAGAGAGGAAATATATGAATTCACATACTCTGGATTAAGCTGGAACTTCTTCAGTTTCTCATCCAGATTAGAGATGTCTCTGAGGTCAGCTCCAATGATACAGTACCGGTCTGAGTCCAGGCTGTGGGCATCTGAAACACAAACACCATATTGTGAAGAATGGAAACAATACGGGACAGACGCGTATATTTTCTGACCTAAAATACAAAATATTTGTATGGAATGAGTGTAATTTATTGGTCATTACCTAGCAGTAAGGAGTCTGTTGAGTGGGTTTCGATGAGGGGTTTTGACAGGGGTGGCTTCGTCCTAATAAAAAAACAGCATTATAATTCATAAAGTGCGGATCACCAATAAACCTTAAGCTGCACTACAATAACACATTTGACCGGATACACTATCTATATAGCTAAAAAGCAACATATGTATGTTCAGATTACTAGTTCATATAATCTTTACCGATGTAAAAATACACAGAATGTTCCTCACTATATGTAGTCAAATAAAACAGCCCTATACATTCTTTGGTTAAATTATGTGAAGCTTATTGTGAATAATGATAGTCATTTTCTACACATAATATACTTTATGTTATATAAAATGGAATCGTGCATACATGTAATGAGAACAGTCTTAACACACTGGATTACTCTGAACAGTTTTAAATGAATCTCTGCCGCCCTCTACAGTCTTTGACGCCACATTGCATACCAAAGCTAGAGAAGGGAACAAAAACATCACAGTCAGGCTTCCTAGTGTTCGTCCTCATAAAGACTGCCATACTAACCACCTAAGGACATTGTTCTTATTAATATGCATGTAACATTAGATTTTATAATCTGATCTTCTAATGATAATAATAGCATGGTTGTCTTACTTGATATTGTGTATTTTTCTGGCCACAACTGTAGGAAAGTCAACTTCAAAGAATTTCCGTGGCATGAGGTTTTCATCCTATAACACACAAGCACACTTTAATTAACACACATTAATCTGTATACTAAAGTTACAAATAAATGTTTCCGATACAATAATATACATTTATTTTGACCCTTTTATTTTTATGAATAAAAAAACAATATATTTTTTGAGTAATGTCAGATTATTAAGAAATCTCCCACTTGTTACCTTTGGATAAATATTTCAAAAGAGAAAGCCTAAAATGTCCCTAAACCCGGGTTAAAGGGTTAAACTAAATACAGAGTTGAAAGCAACATGAGAGCAATGGGGAGTCACATTTAGACCAGAGTTTAGCACTGAGCCATGATGCTGGTGTTCATTTCGTCAGCTATTTTTTTATTTAGTCTTAGTCCTGTGTTCAATTTCCTTTTTAGTTTTAGTCATATCTAGTCACCTTCATCCTATTTTTATTTGGTCAAATTTTAGTCGACTAAAAGTCTAAGCATTTTAGTCAAAGACAACTAATTATTTTTAGTCTACTTTTTGTCAGTCTGTACACAACTCATCACTCACTCGCGCTGACGGACGGACGGACGGGGGGTAATCGGTTAACGCGACCACCAAGGCCTGTTGTTGCCATTTTGTTTTCTGTTAACTAAGGTTAGTTAGACAATGAGTTAGATCCGAGTCTTCCTGACAGTTCATATTGTGCTGCTGCCCGGTGTAATTCAAATGTACCGCCACGCGCAGCACAGACACACAGCTGCTGCCCGGCCGCAGCACCGGTAAAGGAACTGCTGGGAGAAAAACGGACTATCAGAGATGTTACGTTATCTTTGATAATATTTCGTCTCCTCATTTTTCGTCAACGAAAGTAAAGAGAGATTTTGGCATAGTTTTTATTTACTGAATTACATTTTCGTCTCGTCACTTTTCGTCAACGATATTGCATGCTGATTTTGTTACAGTTACCGTTTACTCACTGCCGTTGGTGCCGTCTCGTCATCGTCTCGTTTTAGTCATGGAAAAAAAGGTCGTTGACGAACATATTTCGTCATAGTTTTAGTCAACGAAATGAACACTACATGATGCAAACCTTGAGTCTCCAGAAGGTGGTGTCCAGCCCAGCTCCCAGGTTGATCACCTGACAGTCGCACTGCGTCTTCCTGAGGAACGCGTCCAGGAGATGGTTCACTCCCTGAACACGGGCATAGTAACCTGTTGAAAGAGAGAGGGGGATGAGCTCATAACAACACATGCCGGGGCAACATCACATAAAGAAAGACATTTCTCAGACCCTCTCTGGCTTTGAATTGGAGCATGCACCACATCAATCAATCAATCAATCAATCAATCAATCAATCAATCAATGTTTATTTATATAGCCCAATATCACAAATTTGTCTCAGTGGACTTCACAGTGTTTACAGAATATCAGTATGACAATACCACACCCTCTGTCCTTAGACCCTCACATCGTACAAGGAAACACTTCCAGAGAAACCCCCACAGTTTAAAGGGGAACATGGGAGAAACCTCAGGGAGAGCAACAGAGGAGGGATCCCTCTCCCAGGACGGACAGACGTGCAATAGAAGCTGTGTGTAAATCGAAGAGATAATACATTTACAACACAGGTAGACCAAATGTTTGGAAATGCATGTGTCTGTAATAAGAAGATGAATCCAAGAGGATGTCAGCAATCCTGCGGGAGCCATCAGGGAAGTAGTGTGATGAGAGTCAGGCAGGACCGCAGAGACCGGTTCAGCCACGACTCGAAGTCCAGGACTCAGGATAGAGGATCCAGGACTCAGGATAGAGGATCCAGGACACACGACCACAGCAACAGGATCAGCCACGACTCAGGATCCCGGCGTAACGACATGTTCACTTAGCTAATGAGTTACTTCCAATTAAGAAAACAATGTGTAAAATGAGAGTTCATGGCTCACCTCTGTTGATTTCAGGGGCCTTCCGCTCCCCTACAGATCTTACAAAATACTGTATATAAGGATCCTTCCAGTAGCTTTTACTGGAAGCAAACCTAGAACACAATTAGACATTTGATTAGTAGATGGCATCGATGATTAGGTATTAAGTAGTATTATTATTTATTCAATGTACCCCCTTGAATATGAACTCTAAGGATCAAGAACTGGCTCTGTTGAATTTTAAACCCCTACATATTATTATTTTTTGTGCACCATACCCGTGGTGACTAAGTACATTTACTCAAGTATTTATTTAAGTGCAATTCGAGTAAGGTGTACTTTCCATAAGCATTTTCCTTTCATGCAGCTTTATGCTTCTGTTCCATTACATAAAGATAAAGATAAAATGGAGCTTTATTAATCCCAGTGGGGAAATGCAGTTGTTTAGGACATGCAGGACTTTTACCTCACTACACTTATCTGACATTGATATCCCCTTCCTGTCCAGTGAAAACAATGTACCTCCAGATGTGCTGCTTTTGAATATTCCTGATAAACTGAAAGATAAAGTGTTTATTGAGAAATGTGAAGTTTCCAGAGCTCATGAGAAGATTACTTTTAAGAGACAACAGAGATGTGATGATCTTATTCAGTATGATGCGTTTATGTGATTTAAACTAACATGATTCAAATGTAGCACAACCATAAACATCTACAGCAGTACCATTCACATTAATGCGTCAACAATATGAATCCAATATTCATATATAATTTTAAAACACTGACAGGGAACATTATACTTCACAATGCATTCCTACCTTTGGCTAAAGGTTTGAGATGCAGGACTATTACTTGTTACATAGTACGTTCAAAGTGTGGTATACGTACTTTTAGAGGATCTGTATATATTTGTTCTACCACTGTTCATACTATATGTTCTGATCCATATCTCAGACCATTCCCATGATAAACCATGGGCAGCAGACTGTAAGCTATCTACGCAGTGTCAAAATGTTGCGAGCCAAGGAGAACATTTAGCAATAAGACACGTTAGTTAATATTCGTGCATATGCATTGTATCCTATACTACTCACCTATTAAATGGTCATTGATTGCATGTTAAATAATGAAAGCTGCACATGTTACCTTTTGCAGATCGTTGCATCGTCACAGGTCGCCCTCACTGCTTCATCAGAAGTGTCCGAGTCTATGTAAGGCTGCCGAGCTGCCATTGGCGATTCTAGTCCTAAAGTTAACTTTTTAACATTAAAACTGTAAGCGTTCACCAGCTCGTCCACCTGTTTAACAAGGGCTAACTTAGCCACAAGCTAACTGGCTAGCTCTTTTTTGACAGGTGGGGCTGTTTAATAAAAACGAGGAAGAAGAAGAAAAAAGCTGTGAACGTAGTCGGGTTGCTCAAGTACTTTCGTATAATAAACAATGTATTAGTTGAATAACAATAAGCGATATTTAACGAGGGAGTAATATTTTGCAGGCTAATAACAACTCGCAGCAAGAAATGAATGAGCACTTCCGACCAGATGGTAAACACTTCCGGTTGATATGTTCAGAATAAAAGAAACCCTGCAAAAGTAAACAACAATGAAAATGTATGAAGTAAACCCCAATTTCACTTACAGTAATAAACATTATTTGTAGAATCTTTCACACAAAATGCTTTACTCTTTGAGAATATAGAATAAAATGATCATGAAAAGAAGGTATAACTAATGGACAATTACATTACAAACAAGGGTTAGAAAAAGAAAGATAAACGGAATACATTGAAGGCATAACATAAGATAGAAAATAAACAAAAGGAATAATGTTAATAATTCTAAAATCAGTAGCCATAGTGCCCATATTTGCAGCAGGCGTACATCAACCCTCTCTGCAACATGACAGAAAGCCATATTCATACCACCACTGCACCATCCTTGAAAAAAATAATTTCTTTATTTGACCCTTTTAAGTCTTTTGAAAGTATGTGCTTTATTTATAAATGTTTACATGGACTGCCCCCCCTCCCGTAGGGGAATTCATCCACAAAAAACACACTGGATGCTGCACTAGGTCAGAAACTAGAGGAGACTGTGAAGTCCACCGCAGACGGACCACTTTTGGACAAAATGTCCTTTCCATTAAAGGCAGCTCTTTGTGGAATAGCCTCCCAACTAAGATACGGGATTGTCCCACTCTCAATAGTTTCAAAGGTCAACTCAAAGAATGTTTAAGAAACAAACAGACGCAATCACCGCTAAATGCACTTTAACACATGGTATCTCCTCTTGCACTTTAGGTAGCTCTTGTATCATCTCTTGCACTTTATATGTCGTTGCTGCTATATTGTATTACCATGTGATAAATACTTGTTTATGCTGCTCTTGCTCTTTTGCACTTTTTGCATATCATGTATGTGTTCTTGCTATGTTTGTAAAATGTCATTTTCTTAAATGTTTTATGTGAGGGACTGCGGATGGAAATTAGCTCAAAGCTAAATCTGGCATATTTACGTTTGACACGTTTTATTGTTTTTAGTGTTCATTAATGTGCAATGTCCCCGCTAAATAAAGGCTGTGGCTCAGTGGATAGTGTGCGGAACTTCGAACCAGGGGGTAGCAAGTTCGAAGTCCCACTGCAGTCAGCATGTCGTTGTGTCCCTGGGCAAGACACTTCACCTCAAATTGCTCCTGTGGGGATTGCCCACAGTACTGAATGTATGTAAGTCGTCTAACATGTAATGTAAACGATTAAATAAATGGTGGAATGAGCTCCCCGTTGACATCAGGACAGCAGAAAGCTTACACATCCTCCGGCGCAGACTGAAAACTAATCTCTTTCGACTCCACTTCGAGCGATATAATTATTTACAAAGCACTTATATACTAATGAAGGACTGGCTTATCTATAGCCAGTTGAGTAGCACTTGAAATGTTTTAGCTCTATGAAACCTGATGTACTTATATGATTCTGTTTTCTTCAAGTTTGTGTTTTGTTGGTCGAACGCACTTACTGTAAGTCGCTTTGGATAAAAGCGTCAGCTAAATGCAATGTAATGTAAATAAAATAACATGTCTCCAGTCCCTTTCACATTGTTGTTGTCTTTTCTGTTTCTACATTGGTGGTTGAGATTTGAATTTGTGAAGTATTTCACCTAGAGTGCACTCTCTGCATTATAGGATTCTTAATCTGATGTTCTGTGTTTTGCACTGAGCCTCATCTTTTGGTTGGATAGAGGCCCGGTTGATTATTATCCTGAAAAGAGGCACCACAATCAGCTGATCACTTTCATCTGTTTCATTCTGGAGATTAGTGAATACAGCCAGAATGATAAAAGTGAAATAATATCTCGCTTTGAAGAGTTTTAAAAAAGGGGATTTACAAAAGGGGGAAACAATAAAATGGTGCTTTCATCAATTCCCATGTGGAATATGGAATCTAAGGCATTGTGCAACATTTCCTCGCATATGTTGTTGGGGGGCAATCCTGCTATTATAAAGCCAATGTCATTGAGGGTGTCACTCAGATAATTGAGATGTTCTTTGTGGCATCAGTGTGTCTGAAACCTGCAGCATGTATAAAAAGAGACATACGAAACTTTAGCATCTATTTAGATATCAATAAAGGTGAGAAACCATTCAGCTGCAAAGATCTCAGCTCTCATGGAGAAACAAAGTGCTATGTGCTTTATCGACTGTTAAACATCATGGCTGTACACAACATGTGTTTTTACAATAATGTCTTAAAGCTGACGTTGCAATATTTAAATTTAGATTGACATCCAGCTGAAAGGCATCATTAACTGTGACTTCGATCTGATGCATTTGGCCTCTGAAAGACGCCTGTCCGAGTCATTTGAATGCTATCAGTTACCGAAGTTGAATACCATTAGGAGTCCGTCTAGCCTTATTGCCTTCTCAGCAAAAAGGAAGTGGGGTTTTACTAATGCTGTTTCCAGTCAAATGAATTCTCTGGTACTTTACATTTAAACCATCGGATTTAAAGGAAGACAATTTAGCATCGATGCAGTACTCCAACATCTGAAGCAAGTTTATTTTATTCCATTAAAGGCTGTATTGTAATTAGTGAAGAACTCAAAAGTCTGTATTTTTAGATAAAAGTTGTTTAATTTTGAAGTAGAGGCTTTCTAACAGTAGTTTTATGTCATTGTAGGAGAGGCTTTTTACATCAGTCCAGAGCTTCAAAGTCAATATTCTTTTAATAAAAGTCGTTTTTTGGTTGTTGAAGTACAGGTTATTTTGCATCATTGCACAGCCAAGCACCTTGAATTGCCTTGTGTTGAAAGGTGTTATATAAATAAACTTGCCTTGCCTTTCTAAAAAGTCAGTATTTTTTAATAAAGTATTTGTTTATTGTAGTACACTCGATTTTCATCAGTTAATTACTCAAAAGTATGTTTTTTTGTATATAAAAGTTGTTTAATTTGATTGTAGGACAGGCTTTTTTTTACATTAGTTTAGAGCTCCAAAATCAGTATTTTTATTAAAAGCACTAGTACCGGGTTTTTGCATCAAGAGCTCCAAATTCAGTATTTTTTTAATAAAAGTATTTTTTTTTATAGTAGTACAGTCTTTTTTGCATCACTGAACCCAAAAGTGTGTTTAAAAAAAAAAAAATGTTGTTTAATTCTTTTGCAGAACAGGCTTTTTTTTTTTACATTAGGTTAGAGCTCCAAAGGAATTTTTCTCCCTAAAAGCACTTTTTCTTTTTGTGCACAGTGCAGGGCTCCATATGTTCTCCAGTCGATGTCTAGGGGGAGGTGGTGCTCCAACGTGACTTCCTGCCGCCCTCCTCCCTCTCTGAGCGGGCAGAGGCAGAGGTGAGCCCCGCTGCTGCTGCTGCTGCACTTCACTCTGGGAAAGAAAAAGCGGCCGACGGACGGATTATCAGCTCAGTAACAGTTAGCTCGTCGGCTAACGGGTCAACACCAAAACAAGCCACCGAGGGGGAGCTATGAAAACCCTCCAGTGAAAGTTACGCACGGTTTACCCGAAGACTTTAATGCACGGAAAGGCACAAAAAAGGAGGATCCCGGATCATGCCTTCGGGAACGGGAAGGCTAGTTTAGGGGCTAGCGAGGCTGCAAACTATTTTTAATTGGCTTTGAATGGCTCCTGCTTGTGTTCTCCTGTCATAGCGACAGTTTGGGGAATTAAAAAGGAAAGGGAGAGGCCCTTCATGACCAACCAAAAGCCCGGATTTAAAACGTAATTTGGGAAGAAAAGCTGCCAAAGGGACCCAAAATGAAGAAGCAATTCAATCGGATGAAGCAGCTCGCCAATCAAACAGTTGGCAGGCAAGTATTCAAGTCACCGCTGGTTAATGCTTATGGGAAAACTAGTTAGTAAACACACTTTATTCTGCTCTTCTCCCATGCTTTTCGATTTATTTTAACCCCTTACTATTCCTTAACTTGCTTTCTATCAGTTATGCAGATGTGGAAGAAGTATTTTCATCATCTACTTGAGTAAAAGTAGAAGTACCAAGTACGAATACTCAGTAATGAGTAAAAGTCCTGCAATGAAGATGTTACTCAAGTAAAAGTACAAAAGTATTTGCATATAAATATACTTACAGTACCAAAAGTACAAATATTAATTCTGCAGATTGACCCAGTTCAGAATCATCTATGTATTGGTTATAATTATTGGTGTGTTTATCAAAGATGCTAAAGGTGGAACTAAATGTGATTACTTTATTTACTGCAGGGTAGAATGTGAATTTACCTCAGGTGTAACTAAAGTCTAATTGAAGTGTTGATTATGTTGTTTACCTTTTTAAGTACCTAAAGGTGTTAAATACATGTAGTGGAGTAAAAGTACAAAGTTGCATAACATGAAAATACTCACTTAAAGTACAAGTACATCGAAATTGTACTTAAGTACAGTACATGAGTCATTACACCACTGCAGTTATGACAATGCAATGTTGTAACAAGAGAACATTAGTTTTCAGACTGAATGAATCCATTGCTTTTAAAGCCAAACATGCAGGCCTGCAGACAGTTAAACTGGATGTGGGAAAAGCTGTCCTTGATGTGTGCAATCCAACCAGATGTCCTCCTGAGAAGTCTGAATCAGCCATCTGCACATTAGCACTGTCTGCCTGGGAAATAAACAGCAACAGCAAGAAGCCCCATGAGTGTGCATTTTGCTTTCGGTCATTGGCCCGCCCTGAGCTGAGTCACTTTCTTTCATTATAAGGTTGTATTCTGCTGTCAACATCTGTGTAAAATAGCATACATGTCTGACGTGCTTTGGAAAACTACAGTAAGAAACCAATTCCTACTTTTGGATGATTTTACAGTATACTATCAATACAGTAGTGGTTGAAGAAGTACTCAAATCCTTCAAGTAAAACAGTAAATAGTTAGGTCTTAAAATACTACATTACAAGTAAATGTACAAAAGTATCATAGGCTAAATGTACTTAAAGTATCAAAAGTACACTTTTAACAGTATTACATTTTTGTAGAATATCATTTTGTCCTTTTTTTATCCCTAATTTATACATTTAAGCACATTTTAAAGTTGTAGTTTGTCACTGTGAAACCAATTTTAGATACTGGGTTATAAGTAGCACAGTACTGCATTATATCATATCAGCATATCATGTGTTTTACATTCCTCTCCTACAGTTTAGAGCTTTCTTAGAAATACTGATGCAGTAAAGGGTTATCATTTTACCTCTCTACTGTATAGGGATTGAGTTTGCTTTGTAAAATGTGCAAACTTGACAGTCAAATATGCTTAATCTAGATCAAAAGTTGAGATGCAGCAAAAGTCAAAAAGCTTGATGTGAAAGTAGGCCAATCTCATATCTGATACCATTATTTTAATAAAAACAATTCAGTACATTTATATTAACGCATGTATTTAATACATCCTGTCTTACAAAGGTCAACCCTAATGTTGCCTTACACATACAATATCATAGTCTCTTCTACCTAGTGAAGCATACACTTTATTCATTATAAATAACAATGGGGTTGGCCAACATCCTAAACCAGGGATTAAAAAGGTCAAATAGGCGCATCCAAATACTGGCAGGTAAAATATTTCATTATTATGGAACTGATGACGTTTGAAAGCAGATATTTAGCTGATAACAGACCTTAATTAATGCATGAGTTTATAAAGGTGTGTTCCTAGTCTTTGCTGCACTGTCCATGTCCGGCCTCACTTGCCCCCTGAGCAGCTGAGGGAGGGGGAGAAGGACTTACAGGACTCACATCCTGCAGCAGTGGATGTTTAATACTCTGCACCATAGCTTTCACTCTGTGCTGGTAAAGAGGCAGTAAGAGCCTTCTCCATTTGTGAAACTCTAGCCGCTCCGCTTCTACCGGACATCAAACTTAAAACATATTAAATAGATGAATGCTCCTAAGTGATGCACAATTGTCTTTCTGTCTTCAATCCAAAACTTCCCTCTCTCTAAGATAATACATCCCAACAATGAGGAGGCATTCTGCAGCTTATTAAGTAATACCGCGGTGTTCCTTTGTGACTGAGTATCCACAGCAGCAATAGCTTCAGCCTGGCCTTGTGTTGACAGGGGGGGGGGGGGGGTTAAGCCAGAGGATGTTTTCATCGTGTGTGTGTGTGTGTGTGTGTGTGTGTGTGTGTGTGTGTGTGTGTGTGTGTGTGTGTGTGTGTGTGTGTGTGTGTGTGTGTGTGTGTGTGTGTGTGTGTGTGTGTGTGTGTGTGTGTGTGTGTGTGTGTGTGTGTGTGTGTGTGTGTGTGTGTGTGTGTGTGTGTGTGTGTGTGTGTGTGTGTGTGTGTGTGTGTGTGTGTGTGTGTGTGTGTGTGTGTGTGTGTGTGTGTGTGTGTGTGTGTGTGTGTGTGTACCTCAGGCAGACACTGCACATGCACCAGAGTACTGGATGGTACCAGATAAATCCAACAACAGGCTGGAAACAATAATGTGTCAACGCTGAACAGGCAATGTCACCACATAGAATATAGTTTCTACGTTTAAAAAGTGTGATATATTTCTATTTTAAAGGTCCCATGTCATGCTTTTCTGGTTATTACCCGTCCCCTTGTGTGTTATGAAGGTTTTTCTGAATGTAAACGGTCTGCAGAGTCACAAACCCTCAAAGTACACCCTGTAGCGAGTAAAACTCTAACACAGAAAAGACCTGTCTATGCTGCCCCAGAACGCCTCGTTGGACATTTCTCTCTTTCCATTGTTTGCTTGCTGGGTACAGTGACGTGTGAATACCCAGATCAACAACAAATGACCGGATTGGCCAAAATGGACCAATCCTTGGAGCACCTCACACACCAGGACCCCTTGGCTAACTAACAGGGCGTCCCATTGACTTGCATAGAGCTCCCTGAACGCTGGTACGAGTTGGGATGGTGGAGAAATGCTCTCTGCAGACCCATTCTCACAGCGTTAGAAACCTTTTTCTTACTCTATCAAGCCACACTTATTGTTTTTACTTCGGCTGTGAGTGTTTGTGTGTGCTCAGGATGAGTTTCTCTGTGTCTCGCTGTATCGCCGACCCGCAAACCTGTCCGCTCCTCGCAGCAGCGGGCCTCGCAACGTTCACAGGGAGGGGGGGTGAGGCGGGGGCGGGGGCAGGAGCTCCAACAAGCAGTTTAGGACAGAGAGTGAATACACATACTACACAGAGATGCTGTATGAGAAACCAATGTGATTTGGGAAAATTGAACAATTTAAATCTATTCTAGTGGATCTCAACAATGGAAATATGATCAGTAGAAATGGCCATGACATGGGACCTTTAAAGGAGTAGTTTAAACTCACAAATGACCTAGTGTATATCAATTACTTACCACTTGTTTTAAAAGGTCCTTTTTAATGCTAATTCTCTGGTTCATATTAGTATGTAGTATGCTGCAGCACCTCTTTTCACCCTCTGTCTGAAACCAGAGCCCAGTCTGCTCTGATTGGTTAGCTGGCCGGCTCTGTTGTGATTGGTCAACCGCTTAGAGATGTTCCGCCTCTTAGCCTATCACGTACAATGTGTTGGAGCGCTAGCCAATAGAAGCGTGAGTGTTACAAAGTGATGTCATTATGTGGAGGGAACTTTGGGAGTTTAGCCTTTGCAGACCATTTACATGCACACACACCTGGCTATAACACACCACAGGAAATGGAAACCCCTAAAAAGCATATCAGGGCCTCTTTAAACGACTGATAATTTACATGATAACACACATTATTTGTTTGCAGGATATAAGTTTCACTTTTTTGAGCGGTCATTTTTTCTATTTCGTTTTCCCTCAAATTCCTAGTCTGGCTCGATACTGACGAAGATTCGCTTGTTCGTTTATGTGTTTTAGGATTCTTCCCTCACAAACTCATTGCCAGTTATTGAAATGCATATGTTCATTTTCTCGGAAGTCTTATTTTTAGGATTGGCTTTCAGAGAAACACAAAACTTTGCTTTCTCTTTCATCTTTAAGTGAAAACACGAAGGAGCTGCTAGAAAAAATAAATCTTCAGCGGATAAAATAAAGCTCTATTTATTGATGATGTCCAGATGGCCCTTCATCAGGGGCGCAAATATTTAAATCTCCTGCTACTTTGCAGCTGGAATACTCATAACCTCCTCACTGCAGTGCACAGCAGTCATTTAGAAGTGGAGAGAGAGTAATGCAGAAAACGTGTGTGTGTGTGTGTGTGTGTGTGTGTGTGTGTGTGTGTGTGTGTGTGTGTGTGTGTGTGTGTGTGTGTGTGTGTGTGTGTGTGTGTGTGTGTGTGTGTGTGTGTGTGTGTGTGTGTGTGTGTGTGTGTGTGTGTGTGTGTGTGTGTGTGTGTGTGTGTGTGTGTGTGTGTGTGTGTGTGTGTGTGTGTGTGTGTGTGTGTGTGTGTGTGTTTACATTTTTTTTATTCTTGTGTGTCAGTCATCCACACCAATCAGAGGTGCTGTGCTCCACATGTACCAGCCATTGTTAACCAATCAGAAGTGGCCCATGATAGAAGGTGATAGACAGATTGATCCAATCACCTGCCAAGTATTTTTGAAAGTGCCTGCCCTTTCCAAATGGCTTCCAGTGGAGCTTTCCTAGATGGTTTGGTGAAACAAAGTTTTGTTCCTTCACTCGTAGCTCGGGCTGCGGGGGTGCTAGAGACGGGAGTACGTTGATACGACCTTCCTAGCCAGAGTTATGGTCGCATTTTACAATAAACTTACGTTGGGTCGCTTAAAAAAAAAAATCGCCAATCGCAATATTTGTCAGAAAAATCGCAATTAGATTTTTTCCCAAAATCGTGCAGCCCTAGTGTGTGTGTGCTTTTTTCGTACGGGTTGAATCCCTCTTGCACTCATACTGTATGCCCTTCTTACCGAGCGACCTGTCAGCACTTGGCTCGGGGCGAGAGGCGAGCATACTCTGCTTTGGCCATTAACTTTTTTGCCCTGTTTGTGCATCTGCAAAATATCTGGAGTTTGGAGGCCCTCTGCGCTGCCCCCCCCTGGGTTCCTGTGATTGTGCGAAAGGCAGAACAGTGTGTCCAGCAAGCAGCCGCTCGGAGGAAGTCTCTCCTTCTTCTTCTACAAACAGGAAGCTGCCTCCCGGAGACACGCCGGTGGTTTCTAGAGAAATCTGGGGAGAGATTGATGTGCAGAGAGGGTGAAACTGAGGTGCAGGGAGAAAACAGCATGTGACTTACGCATGCCAGGGAACATGACTGGAAGGTTTTTGAAGAAGCTTTTTTTAGTTGGCTATCTTTCAACTCTCTTTCCCAATATGTGCATTTTTTTCTGCTGGTTAACGATAGATAGGGTATCAGAGGCAATACCTGCGTAAGGTAAACTAACAATCACGCTCTAACCTCCAACAATGAGATACATGAGATCTCGTACATGAGATGTTTGAGAGTGTGCATTTGTGATCGCCCCTGACTGTCAGGAGAACAGCCTTTGATAAGTTATTTAAGATAAGATTTGATCATCTGTGCTTTTCAATCAAAGAGTGTGGACAGAGGCTGCTTTTAAGGGGGGGGTTCAAAGGTAAAAGGTACAGTAAAGAGGAGGAGGGGGACTTTAAACCAGTGCAACAAAACACAGCTGAGTTTCTTTTGAAAGTTGAAGTCCAAATTCTCAGTTTGCTCAAGTGATTTTAGCTACTGGAATGTAGTTGAAGTCACTCTACTGGTTAGTTGATACGCCGTACATAATGGCAGCCCACTGCTCCTTACACTAGGATGGGTCAAATGCAGAGAAACCGTTTCGTTACATAGTACCTGTACTACGTAATGACAATAAGTCTTCTTCTTCTTCTTCTTCTTCTTCTTCTTCTTCTTCTTCTTCTTCTTCTTCTTCTTCTTCTTCTCATATACACTTCTGGAGCTGCAATGAGTTTCAGTTTTAGTCAACACTTATAGCTGAAATATCACAAAGACCTGACCTTGAACTGCGAGAAACTTGTTCCAACAAATCTTCTAGTTTCATCCAACAATCCTTTTTTGATATCAACAACAACAACCTTCTTACAAGTAGTGTTGTGCAATCTAATGTGCATCTATTGTTTTTTGAAAGTCCTTGATTCAGTCAGGAGGGAGACGTTTTGAAAGATCGTTTTTCCCCGTAGGGATCCACAAAATGTCACTGTTGAATGAACCAGGATAGGTGACTCTGGGCGTTCCCCTGAGTCTCCGGGACAAAGAGGTGCGTCAGCTGGCAGCCTTTGTGGTTCTGCTGGTGTTAGAAGAGACCTGCAGTATGAGGCTAAGCTGCTGTTTGTTTGCTGTCAAAGTCATGTGTGCTTTTTATCCAGATAATAAGTTGGTAGGATGGCAAAATGAGGATGTGGCTTATTTTAATTAGCTTAGAGACTATAATTTGCCTCAGTCACAGGAAGCTATTTCGTAATCTGGACTTTTTGTTTGACATAATTCAGGTTTAAACTAAAAGAAAACATGGTGACAAAGGATCCAGTTTTAAGGAAATTTAACACAGCTTTCATGTTAAAATTAAAAACATTACTTTTCTGTTTTAATGTTAGAATTAGAGAAATTGTCATAAAACTAGAGCAGGAACAATTGTTGAATTAATGAGAGCTATTTAAAAAAGATAATTGGGTCATGTTTCTAATGGAAATGTGAAATATTTGCTCATTTAAGCTTCTAAATGTGAGGTTTGCTGCTTATTTTCTATATATTAATACAGTAGACAAAATATGTGGGTTCTGAACAAAAAATCTGTTGATGGACTTTTTTCACAATTTCCTTTTTGGACAGCTGCAGTTGTAAAAAACATCAGACCTTTAGATATTCCTTAATAACATGTTTATTTACTGTTTCAACATTGCAATATAAATACCCACCAGGAAGGAAGCGTCCTGTTTAGTCACGATGCTTAGCCCCGATTGATCGGTGTCTACCTCCAGCTTTCACCCTCATGTTTTGCTCGTTGTTGCCCAGAGCTAATGTTAGCGTTAGCTCACCTAATGATCCACATTACGGACCCTGTACGAGCTGAGTCACTCAATTATTCTCCTTTCATCTGCTTCCAGTATCCATTACCTTCGTCCTCAATCTGCCAACTGTTGCAGCGCTAAGAGTTCTTCTTCTTCTTCTCTGATTGTGTTGAGTGTTCTGCTAACAGCCGCTCCATTGTGCTTATGGCTACAGTATTCACTTACTCCCTTTCCACTTTAGTAGTAGATCTCCATGGTTACCTCCTGATGTAGTGTGCAGGGAGGATCTCACGTTGTTTAGAAGTCACATGTATTGGCACACTTTCTGCAAAGGCAGCTCTTTTTGCTCGAGGTCAGCTGATACCGGCAAAACAATTGTTGATCTGTTTGTTGTTGCCTGCCCTCACAGCCTTTTTTTTATGTGCCTCTGACGCTGCTGCTTTGTTGGGGGTTGGTGAACATAAGTGTTGCTTTTATTATGCTCTAAGGGTCTTCACATGTTTTCTGATCATTCAGTTACAACCAGATAAAGGCAATATATAGAAGTATCATGACATGCAGCCTCTTGCTCACCTGAAAGTCAGTAAGCAGAGCTCAGTTAACAGTGTGTGTTAATGAAATGTATTCTGGCTACTATCCAGGATCATTTAAATATATGTAATTAAGACTCTTAAACCCACATTAAAACAAACCTGTAATTAAAAACACTTTTTTTCCCAATCTTCTGATCTTTAAGAGACTAAAACAGGGTTTTTTCTAGAAAAATATAGTATGAGGGCGCTGATGTGGTGTATAAAATCAATCAATCAATCAATCAATCAATCAATCAATGTTTATTTATATAGCCCAATATCATAAATGTTACATTTGTCTCAGTGGACTTCACAGTTTGTACAGAATATCAGTATGACAACACGACACCCTCTGTCCTTAGACCCTCTGTCCTTAGACCCTCACATCGTACAAGGAAAGACTTCCAGAGAAACCCCACAGTTTAAAGGGGAACATGGGAGAAACCTCTGGGAGAGCAACAGAGGAGGGATCCCTCTCAGACAGACGTGCAATAGATGCCATGTGTAAATCGAAGAGTTCATACATTTTACAACATAGGTAGACCAAATGTTTGGAAATGCATGTGTCTGTAATAAAAAGATGAATCCACGAGGATGTCAACAGTCCTGTCGGAGCCATCAGGGAAGTAGTGTGATGAGAGTCAGGCAGGACCGCAGAGACAGGTTCAGCCACGACTCGAAGTCCAGGACTCAGATCCAGAACTCAGGATAGAGGATCCAGGACTCAGATCCAGAACTCAGGATAGAGGACCCAGGACACACGACCACAGCAACAGGATCAGCCTCGACTCAGGATCCCGGCGTATATGTAGACACAAAAAAGAGATTTGGGGGAAGCTGGGTTAATCGGAACATGAGAGTACACAGGTACAAACAGACAGAAAGTAAGGTGTCCCCCCGACAGTCCAAGCCTATAGCAGCTAAACTAACGTGTCTACGTACATGCAAGATACATCAATAATCGTGGGAACATGACGTTCGTATACAAGATGGCGTCGCCGGCGTAAACAACAACGTGACGTCGGAGCTCCTTAAAAACAAAGCTGTCTCTGCCGTCTGACGCTCTGTTTGATACCACTCTCCCATCAGTCCCTGTCAGTTGAATATGCTACAGTCGGTTAGCTTAGCATTTTTCAAAGAGGCACCTTTTATTTTGTTAATAAATATTTTTATTCCATCAAGAAAGATAAAGACCACATTTTTAGGGATTACTTTTGTGTGAAAAACCTTCAATGGGGTTATAATGTTATATTTTTCTAAGCGTCCCTGCATAAATAAAGCACACTAATTAATGTCTAGCAACATTTTGTGAGTTTGAGCTTACATCATATAACTGGTTTTGATTAGTCATTTCAAACACGTTGAATGCAAATCAATGCAACCTCACCATCCCAGGTATTTTCCTATTTGCTTTCATCCGTTTCTCTGTCACGATCTCCCTGGACGGAAGATCAAGGAACAGATAATCAATGTGTGTATGATCCATAAGCGTGGATTTATAATTCTGCTTGATTAATACACTGGTTTTTAAGATTAGGCTCTTGACAGGACCACATAAAGAGTAGACATGTAGACTACACCAGAGCACGGGTTACATATTGTGGTGACATAATCTCGCTCTGCATGTGTGTGAGCATTTCAAATGTGTGTGAGCCTCACTTTTTGTACCGCAGCTAGCTGGAAGTCTTGTCTGGTTTCTGTGGGTTTTGGGTCCACTCACTCACCAGCTCACTATGGCTCTCCTCCAGAGCAAATATTTCCGTTCATCCCCAGACTCTAGATTATTCTGCTTTTGGCACTTTTAAGACTCTTTAAACCCCCTACCCCTCAAAATCTCTCTGTGTTTATACTTCTTTCCTTCAAAAAACCCCAAACTATCATCCCTTCTCTGTCACTCGCTCTCTGCCTCTGTGTTGTAATTGAAAGCAGCTGTGATGGGGTTACTATAGTTCATAGAGAGCAGCTTTTGGAGGAAGGCCCAGGCGTCATTTAAAGATCCAGTTACCCAAAATGTAGGAAAGCCACTGAATACATGTGACTTCAGTCAGAAGGCTGAACGTGCACTCTGAAACGTGTGCACATTGTTTGATACTACAGTACTTGCACGGAGAGAAGGTGGGAATAACGAGCAATAGAGGCGCATTCCTGCATGTTGGGTCATTAGCTTTGTTGTCAAGGTATAAATATGTCTTTCACATCATATCAGTTAGATATCACAACTTCTGCTTGACTATGAATTATGTTTACAGCAAATAGGAACTAGCTATTGCTTTGCTGAATCTAAACAGACTTGCAAAAAGATTTACAGCATATATTTCATTTCATTTTGTCTGCTTTAAATGCTCATAAGTGATTTGTTTCTTTAGGGTTAATCTGCCTTTTACCGTGTAGCAACAAATATAGAACAAAAACAACACAAATCTCAATTAAACAGAACCAAATGCGACAAAAATAAAAATTATTAAAGGGGACCTATCAAGCAAAATGCACCTTGTACGTCTTTTATACATGAACATGTGTCCCCGGTGTGTCAGGGAACTCACCAAGTGTCAAACATAACCGTCTCTCTTCTTCTCCATACCCAAATCTCTAAAAACGGGGCTGGAACGGATCTGATGCAGACTGATACAGATTTGAAATTGTTCTGACATCTGAAACGAGGAGCTCCGCCTATATGGGCAACTCTCCACCTATCAGGGGAATGAGAGGTTGCGTGGCATGGTAACAGCATGGTAACAGCATGGTAACAGCATGGTAACAGCATGGTAGCAGCATGGTAACAGCATGGTAACATGACGCTCTTGCCTCGCCCCCCTGCAAAGGAGGGGGGCGAGGTCAGCTGCAGCTCATTTTCCACAGAATCAGCCCTTGTGAAGACCGGGCTGGAATAGAACAAATGAGGCATGGCTAAAATGCATGATCTGTTTGGTATTTTGAAAAAAAAACTTCACAGACATGTTTTATATAGGTATGGCCCTACAATATATGTTTCAAATATAGCATGATAGGTCCACTTTAAGTAACAAACAATTTAAGTAATGGGCTGAGGAATGTATCCATATTATATCAATACCGGCAAATGCAAATCAGAATAGTCTATTTTTAAAACATTGCTTTTCTATACATTCCTTTAAAAAAAAGTATTATGGTTATGGTGTGATTTGCCAAATGTGTTTTGTTACGTCTGTAGAATCAGATTGATTGGGTGGGATATCTTTGCAGCCACAATACTGCATTTAATATGATATTAAATAACACATATTTATCCATTTATCCATGACCTCCACTGGCTCCCCATCAAACACCGCATTGACTTTAAAATATTACTTTTCACTTTCAAAGCCCTCAACAACCTTGCCCCCCCCTACCTCTGTGACCTCATCCAACGACACACCCCCACCCGTCGCCTCAGGTCTGCTGAAGTTAACCTACTGCAGCCCATCAGGACAAAACTCCGGACCTGGGGTGACAGGGCCTTCGCAGCAGCCTCCCCCACACTCTGGAACTCCCTCCCCAGCCACGTCAGATCTGCCATCACTCTCACATCATTCAAACAATCCCTCAAAACACACCTTTTCACTCTTGCCTTCAACTCCTAATCAACTAACCCCTTGCCCTTATTCCTCCTAACTTAGCACTTTCTACTTTTGTTGTTATTTTGTTTTACTTGCTTGTAAGCGCTTTGAGCACCAGGAAAAGCGCTTTATAAATGTAATGTATTATTGTTATATTTAGCCTACAGCCAAATATTTGAAGCTTGCAATTTAAATATTGGACTAATACTCCATATTGCAATATCGATACATTTTGCAGCCCTACTTGCTTTTTGTGCTGAGTTGCAAGTAAAACCACCTTGTCTCCAGTCTCCGCCCCTGTTGCCTACAGAAGCTTGTTAGCTTACTTGTTAGACGCTTTCATCCAAAGCAACTTACATGCTCAATACTGTGGGCAATTTGGGGTGAAGTGTCTTGCCCAGGGACACAACGACATGCTGACTGCAGTGGGACTCGAACTTGCTATCCTCTGATTCAAAGATCAGCGCATTACCCCACTGCGCCACACGCCTCGCTTGAAGGTGTCTATGAGCAGCAGGAGCTTACAGTGTGTTTCTCAGCCTCCTCCCTTTAAGTGAATCCAATCTGTCCGACCTCCTCAAGTCCAGCTATTGGTTCACTATTAATAGGCTCAGGCCGAGCCGCTGTGCACACAGGAGCTGCTAGCCAGTGGCTTAAAGATACCAAAAAGCGTTGAGCAGCAGAAACATGCCTTCTGTGTGACTTAGAACAACACATTATTTAAGATAAGATAAAGATAAGAAGTACTTTATTGATCCTAATTTGGCAAATGTTTTCGTTGCAGCAGCGTAAAAAGACAAGGCATTATACATTAAGGAAATTAAAAGACAAAAAATAAACAATCCAAAATGGAAACATATCAAATAGAAATAAAATAGCATTACAAAATATACATGTTGTGATACAAATGTACAGCAACAATATATAAATCAGGATATTATATGGACATTAATTGTGTAAGGAATGTATTATTTACATATTCAATTGAATATAAATGTAAAATACAATAGGAGATAGGATATTAGATATTATATAAAACTATGGAGACAGAGGTGATTTGTTATACAGTGTTAGTCTTATGTTTATTATCAGATATCATTTGAGCTCCATCATAAATCAGACACCCTTCATTCATCTCGTACTGTAGGGGAGATATGTTTCAGTGCTACAGCAAAGACACAGGGCAAGTAAAAGCCAAATGCAATAAAGAAACTGTGACTTTAATGTCTGTGACTTTTAGCCCGTGTTTGTAAACTGTGTGACATTTCCATGTTATGTGGATTTAATGAACAATAAAGTTATAAGAATTTGAATAAAGAGGCAAGAAGAACGTAATACAATATGATAAAACTAAATAAGAATACATCCATGGTTAAAAAGAAGTAACGCATTATAAGAGAGTAAATTAACATGTACAAATAGTGACGTAGCAGCGAGTACGGTAATAACAGTCAAAAATGTGTAATTGCACACTGACTTGTTGACGCAACATGCAGAGTAATAGACATGTTTTGCCTTCATGATGTTGGTGGTTGAGCTTTGGCAACAAACCAATTGAAGCGTTCCCACGTTTATCGAGGTCAATAACACCAGACACTATTTGAATGATTACGCCGAGCAGGAAACCAGCCTTTCAGGAGCGATAGCATTCATTTATCAGATATTTTCAAAGTGACTCTTCTGTGTGTTGAAATACAGCTGTATCTGCTCTGGTTTGTCTGTCAGTGCTAATCTCTGTTGTCTTTTCTCACCCACAGAGCGGAGAAAACAGAAGTCCTCAGCGATGACCTCCTGCAGGTAAATCATTAATCCTCTGAATGGCTGCATCTGTCCGACAGTGGCTGTTTTACAGCCTGGTTAAAAAAACAAAACAGCAATTCCCAACACTTTGGTTTCTGTTCTCAAGGTCACCTATTATGCAAAATCCACATGTTCATGTCTCTTCTAAATCAACATGTGTCCCCTCTTCTCCATGTCTCTTCTACATCAACATGTGTCCCCTCTTCTCCATGTCTCTTCTACATCAACATGTGTCCCCTCTTCTTCATGTCTCTTCTACATCAACATGTGTCCCCTCTGTGGAAAGAGACTCTGAAAGTTTCAGGAACAAAGATTCTCTCTCTTTTTGATCCATTTCTATAAAAACCTGTCTGAAAATGAGCTGATCAGATTTTGGCCACTTTATGATGTCATAACGATGTTTTGGCTTGTGTAACCATTAGCCAATCAGCAACCAAGGTAACACCCCCCCCCCCCCCCCCTTATCACCTGAATCTCCTCCTAGAGCACCATTGAGTTCTTTGTAACCAAATGTCTCTCAGAGGGGCGTGGGGAGGGGCTCCTTATTTTCATCTAAAGTAACAGACAGAGAATCAGCACTTTGGAAACAGGGCTGAAACAGAGGGGATTATGGGTAATACTGCAATGATCTGTTTGGTGTTTCAGCCAATCAGAGACAGGCTCTGTATATATCTGAGACCTATAATATATTGATGAAAAACAATATAATAGGGGAACTTTAACCACGATTTACCAGGGAAATAATGGTTTCATATGTATGGCTAGTAGATTTGCTTCACTTACTGTGGTAATCTATTACGTGCCTGCTATAATTTGAACATTCACAAGCCTTTTGTTTGTGGATAAAAAAAGGTAATTTTTAACCCTGCATTACATGCTTCAGAACATCCTGGCTGTATTTCTTGGACAGGAAGAGTCTGATTGAAGATTAAAGAGCAGATGGACCATGTGTTGGACAAACCCCAAAGTATGCAAGCTTCCATGCCAACGTAACAGCAGCTGATACCAATTATTAGATCAGTTTCTGTGGTTGAATCATCATAATCAGTGGTTGAAGCTCTTGGTGGAAATTATTGCAGAAACAATAAGGTCTCAACTAGCTGCACAGATGTTAGTGAAGCTGTAGATATATGTATTAGTTGGTGGATAATATTTGAACCCGGGTGACTATAGCTAACAATGCTATTTGCACCCTGGTTGCCGTAACTGAACCCATGAAACATGAACCCGTATGGCACGATACAACTCAGGATATTTTTATATACATTGGAAGGCTAACTAGGTAATCAGCTCGTCGGTGATTTGCAGCCCATGCGTGGTGAACTGCGTGTTGAGAAAGATGAGATCTCAGACTGGCTTACCTGTACGTCAATCAAGTGGAAAATGCCATAGTAAGGATGGATGATAGGCAAACTAAAAAAATAAATAATAATACTTTTTTTTTTTTTCAATGCCATGCGATCAACCCACACTACCTTTGCGATCGACGTATTGGGCCCCCCTGCCGTAGACAATGTTTCAAGTTTCAATGCTTTATTGTCATTAGCACATTAGCTAAAGTGTATATATGGCAATGAAAAACTTAGGTCACAGGCTCCTCCAACAGGGCAACATATATATAGGAGATAGAACAAATATAACAGATAAAATAGTGCAAGAGATTGTTTTGAGATGTGCGAGTAAATAAATGTGGCTATTTACACCCGGGTGTGTATAGGACGGCAAAACCGATCATAATTCATTACTATCCGCTGTTAAAGTTTCCCTAAAAGTAAAATTTGGCTAAACTAGCTAAGCACATAAAAAGTGTTCATTTAGACCATTTCATTTGAATAACACAAGCAGTGAGAAGTCATAGTTGTTGTTAAGAGTATTATTTGTGTTTATTTTCTCCGTGTATCCCACCAAAGATGTACAAAGTTCCACCTTGAATACTGTCAGTTTCGGTAGGTCGTAAATTATGGATGCACGATATTGTTTTTTTGAAACTGATACCGATAACTTCCTGCTTCTCAAGACCGATACCGATAACCGATAATAATATAATAAATATATATATATGAAATGTACCTGTAGTTTTTGCACACCTGGTGGTAAAAACAAGACTAGTAGTGAGCAAATGACATGAGCATTACTACTATGAACAAAACAAAGCCAAGAACAGTTTTGACTCTTCAAAGTGAGCATATTTATTTTCCCAAATAAATATAATTGAGTCAATCAGTCAATGTCAATGACAATGTGTTTCCCTGAACAATGAGTGGTTCATATTCCGTCTATCCGTCGATGGGTAAAAGCCCCGGTGCCTTTGCAGCTGGCTTTGGTTTCGCCGCTAGTTTAGCTGCGCAGGCGTCTTCGTACGCTTTTAACACACCATCGTAGCGATGGCGATGTTTCAGGTGACTAATCAGGTTGGATGTATTATAGCTCGTTGTCTTTTTCCCTCCTCGTGGAACTTCTGCATTGCATTTGTTAATACAAATAGCAAGCGAACTATCTAACTCTGAAACTTTGAAATAGTCCCATACTACCGACGACAAGTTTGTTTACTGTCCTGGCTTCACGGCCGCACACCATTTACGTCACAGCCAGGCATGAGTTAGGGAGCGCTGGACTTGTGAAAAACTCCCCTCTTCCTAAACCACTAATACCACAGTACTGGCAAAACGGGAGGAGCCGAGTAAAAAACAAGCGCCCCTCATCCCAATCCACCCACACCGCAGTATTTTTTTCTTTTTTTTTAACCAAAAAAAATATTGTATATTATCGGGACTATTAATACTTTTATGGGGTTTATTGGGATGACGTCATAATTCCTAATACGCACCGATAATTATCGGGCCGATAATTATCGTGCACCACTATCGTAAATGGTCAAACAGCTGCAGTGTGACTTTTTTTTTTCCGCCCGGGTGCAAATAGACCCTCCGTTATGAGTGATATATAGCTTTATGTCTGTGTGTGAAAGCCGCCGGTACAGGATTTTCCTCGGGGGGGGGGGAATCTCCAGCCTCTGAGACGGCAGGTGGGAAAAAATATTGGCCGCTCAGCAAAGACATTCCTGGGATGAATATCGTCTATTGTGTTTGAGATGAAGGGTTTCATGGATGTTAAAACAAACTCGTCTGAGAACAGCCACGACGTCGGAAGCCCTTTTTATCCTCGTGATTCATCCCCACACCCTGTATTGTAGTCTGTGCATAAACAAACAGAGCTTTTCAAACCATCCTCTCTCTCAGGTGTTCACAGCATGCATTTGAGTGACAGCTAGAACATCAGAGTTATACTTAGAGCTGTCATGAGTGGATGAAATGGAAGTAGACAAGAGGACAGTGATGACTAACCGCTCAGGGGGCTTTTCACCAGAGAGAGGACATTGCATTATGACTGACAATTGACTTTCTCTGTTCCTCAAAGACACAATTGTTCTGCCTCCGTCTGAAATCAGCCGCTGTCGGCACCGTTTCCTCACTTGCTGTCCGTTAGAGAAAAGGGGAGTACATTCTGAGATTGCTGCTTTGCTGCAGTGTTTTATGTGCAAGCTATTTTAGACTTTTAGTTTAACTTTGGTGTCTTTAGTTTCGCTCAGACTCCCCCTTCTTTTCCCACTTCTTCTTTTACTTTACTCAACAACAAACCAGGATTTCCCCCTTGTCGTATTCCTTTAAATCGTTTTCTTCTGCAAAGTCTTGTTCTGAAATGAAAGTGAGAATGCATCTTTACCATCTGATATTAACTTTGATCGTCCATTTGATCTTATATTTGATTCTCAGCCCCTGTATCTCAAGACTTTCTTAGTATTAGGTCTTCCTGGCTGCCAAAGAGCCACCCAGCATTCTTGTGCCAGCTGTCCGTTCCTTCATCTCCTCGACATAGCCGCTGATCCACAAGGGGGGGGGGGGGGGGAGATACCAAAGAAATGCAGCAGACATACCAAGGAGCCTTCTTGCACACCCTGGTAGTTGGGTGTAATCTTTTATAAGGTGGCAGAAAGCTGCTGTTAAATGGAAACGTTGGCATTTTTAAATCTGGACCCTATTTTCCCATGTTTCTATGTCAGGACCAGGGACGTGCACAGACATTTCGGGGGGCGGGTGCTCAAGTGAGAAAAAACGGCACTTCCCATAATCATTTATAAAAAAATATTTTAAAACAAAAAGTTAAATATAGTACATCTCTGACTTACTGACCAATTTATTTTAATACCCTCACACTCACGCACTTGTTTAATACTCAGCAGAATTCTACAAAATAATCAGCTAACACAGAGACAATGGTCTTCGTTAGTATTCACAATGCACAAACTAGTACAATTTAATAGTTATTAAATCAAAATGATGAAGTTACTGTTTAAGGACATTACAGGCAAATAGATCGTTTTTTCATCTAGCCTACAGTACTTGTTATTTTGGTCTATTTTCCTTCCATGTTTTCTTTCACTATAATGGAAAGAAAACCTCCAAGAAACGCATATAAATTGTGTTCGTTTTACTACCATGTCTGAATTCATCTATAGATTTAAAGCTATCTGCATTTAAACATAACATTTCAGGGGAAAATACTGACTTGACGTAAGTAACTATCCGGGGAAGTTGTGAGGTGATATGTTTTTTAGTTTTATCTCTTTTTCACCTGCAATGCCTTGGTAACTGCATGCAAATTAGCGCATTTTAATTAGCCTATAGTTAACGCCTAATTTGCATATCAATGTGGCGATTGTGATGACGTTATTAGATACACATTTTACTCTGTTCACTTTAAGTGTCTCCCCTTAAGTGCAGTACATTAGCCTGTATGCCCGTGATAAATTGCCTTAGCTAAACCTTGAGCTAACTTATCCATTAGCTAGTAGCCTTAGTTAACTATATTTGTTATTGTCTTTTAGCTAATTAGCTGTAAACTCGAGGCACTGGCAGTTTAGTCATTTGTTCATCACCACTCACCTTCAAACAAACCAAGAAAAGCCGGCATAATATGGGACAGTAAAGTGAGAGGTGCTCCTACCTGTCTGTCTGAAGGGACTGCTGATGTCCACACCGCTGTGCAGGAGACGTGGGGGGAGGGAGAGCTACGGAACTTCACAGTCTAATCTCCCGACCTGATATTTACATTTTGTATTCAATCAATATTTTTTTGGAAAGGGAAACTGTGCGCAAACAGCAGTCGATATATATTCATTTATAAAAATAAAAAAAGGGGGAAAAAAGGGCACTTTGTCTGGAGGAAGAAAAAGGGCAGGGGCTCAAGCTCACTTTGATGTCTATGTGCACGTGCCTGGTCAGGACTGTATTTTTTTCGCAAGATATTAAAGAGTCTCATTTATGGTTTTTGGTGTTTTCCATTTCCTCTAGTGTGTTACATAGGTTTTTGTGCATGTAAATGATCTGCTTCTATTGGCTCCCAACACATTTTACATGATAGGTTAAGGGGCGGGACATTTCTAAGCGGTTGAGCAATCATAACAGAGCAGGTAAGCTGGCCAATAAGAGCAGACCGGGCTCTGGTTTAAGACAGAGGGTGAAAAGTGGTGCTGCAGCACAGCCAAAACAGACTTATGGAGAGGCAGAGTAATGCTTTGAAATTCCCCCAAATGATGTTATTGCAGCTCATTTAGCTGCTGCAGCTCTCCTGCTCAGTACTGGACCAAGTTCAAAAATAGCATTAGTCACTTTTACACCAAAACGTTGAATAAGCTCCATGTTCAAAAATAGCATTTTCCCTTCAACACTGATGTCACAAATCCCTAATGCAAACAAAGAGTATTCTGTGTTTTGAACACTGCATCATCCCACCCTTAATGCGTCATGAAGGTTTTTTTTTAGTTCATTTTGTACTTGTCCAGACATGTTAACATCCTCTCTTAGGAACCAATAAACAAACACCGACACACAGGCAGGCAGACACCCTCCCTGTCTGTCCCGCTCAGTATTGGGATTCCCTCTGTGACTCATCATGGGATAGACCAAGCGTTAACCTCATCACAAAGCCGGAGGAAAATCACACCCTGTTGCCTGCGGTGCTGTGGACTTCTTGGCCTCAGGTTCTCCCACTCCCCCGCTTTATTTAATTTCTTGCGTCCATTTGGTTACAATGAAAGGATAGGAGTACTCCCGGTGCCTTGTAACCAAAACATTTCCAGTTCTCCCACATGGGAATCGTGTTCCTCTTGGATCCCAGAAAAGGGGAATCCCCTGCTTGTTCTGTGCCAGGTACTGTTCTTCCCAAGCTTATTAAAGTGTGTATTCGTATGTTTTTGACAGGTTTGTATTTGACCCAGCTGTTTTAGGAATGCCAGGGGCCAGCATGGGTCGGGAATGACGTAAGAGCGCGAGAACAGAGGGAGGGGAGGGCAAGGGAAACGATATCTGCTGTGGAATTCCAGAGATCCCACTGCATTCTGGTTTTGGAAACACAATTGTCTGGTATTTGGTTGAACCTCAGTGTTCCCGTTTTATATTTGGAACATTGTTTGTGCCAGCGTGCTTTTTCCGTTTGAGACTTTCTGTTGTGCTTTTTAGTTTCACACAACGCGGTGACACACCTGCTCCGATCTCACAAGCGCTGCCAACACAAACCAGTTCTTTGCATCGTCAGACTTTCAAGTAGACTCGAACAGTAGCGTGCAATCATCTATCAGCTATTCATGGGCGGTGACAGCCTTCCCGAATGTTGACACTGACAGTCGGGCACCTGGCATGACGAGGACAGAGAATAGTCGTCCCGCAGAGCGTCAGTCGGCCTCTTGTCTTTAGGCCAGAATAGCTGTGACTCCCATCAATGACAGTATTATATCTTACATCTGAAAGCACAGAGTGGAGCTGTTAGTGCAGCAGACAGGAGAAAGCCTGTGTAATCAAAAAGGCCTTTAAAAAAAAAAAACAGCAAAAACTAAAGAGCCCCCCCATCGCTCTCGGTCACAGCCCAGGGCCCGTTGCTATAGAGACACTTCCGATGAGTCATGTGTTTGAAAGATAACATTCCTGCAGGGACGAGCTGTTTCCATCATGCGTGAACTTTGACCTCCACCTCTCCCTCCAGGCAGCTACAGATTGTGTGTGTGTGTGTGTGTGTGTGTGTGTGTGTGTGTGTGTGTGTGTGTGTGTGTGTGTGTGTGTGTGTGTGTGTGTGTGTGTGTGTGTGTGTGTGTGTGTGTGTGTGTGTGTGTGTGTGTGTGTGTGTGTGTGTGTGTGTGTGTGTGTGTGTGTGTGTGTGTGTGTGTGTGTGTGTGTGTGTGTGTGTGTGTGTGTGTGTGTGTGTGTGTGTGTGTGTGTGTGTGTGTGTGTGTGTGTGTGTGTGTGTGTGTGTGTGTGTGTGTGTGTGTGTGTGTGTGTGTGTGTGTGTGTGTGTGGAGCTGGGCCTCATCAGTCATCAGAACAGCACACACTGTTGTGATGGTTTATGGACACAGCGTGTGTGTGGTCATAAAGCATGTTAGCCATGTGTGTGTTATTGTGTGTTCTGGTATTCAACCAAACATGGCAGGATGTAGTTCAGGCCAGGATTGAAGGGCTGTACAAGTAAAAAAAAAAGCTTCTTTTTTTTAATAAAGCATCACAAAGCACTTTAAGGCGAAGTCAACAGCAATTTTCCACCTCTTATTTGCTGAATGTAGGGCTGCACACTATATATTTTCGCAATGTGAACTTCAGTGATAAACACAACGAGAAATACTGCGATATTACCCTCTTTTTTTACGTTAGTTGAAAGAAGGTATCAGTAGATAAAATGTCACTTTGAAATGTAACTTGTTCTTCTATTAATCAATGCCTTTTTCATTCAGGTTAGTGTTCAATTTATTTAATAACATTTTTTTGGAAATAATTTATTTTAAAGGTCCCATGTCATGCTTTTCCGGTTATTACCCGTCCCCTTCTGCGTTATGAAGGTTTTTCTGCATGTAAACGGTCTGCAGAGTCAAAACCCTCAAAGTACACCCTGTAGGGAGTAAAACTCTAACACAGAAAATACCTCCCCAAAACGCCTCGTTGGAGATACGTCACTGTCCATTGATTCTTCCGGGTAACTCATGATGTCATGCGTTACCCGGAACCAAATGGACCAATCCGCGGAGCCGTTACGTTAAGCCCCCGCTGATTGGTCCAAATTGACCAATCCACGGACTGCCTCACACACACACTCAGTGCAAGCAGCTCTGCTGATCTCTCCTCCCTGGCTGCAGGCTGATAACAGACAGTTGGGATTGCGGCAAAATTCTCTCTGCAGACCCATTCTCTCTGCAGACCCATTCTCTCTGCAGACCCATTCTCTCTGCAGACCCATTCTCTCTGCAGACCCATTCTCACAGCGTTTATCAACCTTTATCTTCCTCAATATCAAGCCACACTTATTGTTTTTACTTCGGCTGTGACTTTGTGTGTGCTCAGGGTGAGTTTGGCTCTGTTTCGCTGTCGCTAAACAAGGAAACCACACCTCCACGGAGCTCAGCGCGATTCACAACGTCCCGACCAATCAGAGCACACTGTGCTCACAGGGAGGGGGGGGGGCTGGAGCTATTGGAGCTACAACGAGCCGTTAAAGGCAGAGAGTGAAATTCAGTGAATGCACGTAGTTTACAGAGATGCTGTTTGAGAAACCAAAGTGATTTTGGAAAATTGCACATTATAAATCTATTCTAGTAGACCTCAACAATGGAATTATGATCAGTGGAAATGGCCATGACATGGGACCTTTAAATGTATTTAACGGTCAATTTGTTTTATTTTTAGCAGTATAGGGAAATCACCAGAAAGGCAGGCCTGAGTAATATCTGTTTATATATAGCAAGTATTATCACCTCTACAAAACAAGAAGGAATCAATATAGTATAGTCAGGCTTTGATAACAACATATTACAAAAAGAGTGGCACAAATATGTTTGTGGAGTTCTTTAATAATAATCCTATAATATTGTTCTTTTATTTGATGACTTTTATTCAATTTGATCTCACATCTTGTGCAAATTGCTGAACCTTTAACCAAACGCTGCTGCTACTTGCTCTGGGATGGCATCAAAGGAAATCTGACATGTTTCCAGAAGGTATTTGCTTAATATTTATCCTTGCGTATCCTTTCTTGTGCCCACAGATTGAACGGCGGATGGAGTTGGTGCGCGTCGTGTCTCACAACACACACAAGAGGATGGTGTCGTGTCTACAGGGACACATCGGAGCAGAGGCAGAAAAGAGACATGTAAGACGACAAGCTTGTTCTAATATAAATCTCCAGTTTTTAATAAAGAACCAGGATGTGTAATTTCATTTCAAGATGTTTTTATTCAAAGTCTCCACAGTAGGCGTACAGTCCATGATTTCTCTTTTGTTTTCTCTACCCCCAAACCAAATACGCCCCACACGCCTCTATACAGGAAACGGTCAGGTAACGACACAGATCACTTCCTCCGCCTCTCTGGTTCTCAGCACCGCTCGCTCCATTTCCCATTCAGACATCTGTCATCTTTGCTCTTTATGCATGGCACTTTTCAGCCTCTGGGATCCTCTGGTTTAAAAACAGGATGTTGAACAAGAAGAAATGTTTTGCACACATGTAAACCATGTCGCCGTTAAGCGAGCGCCGGTGTTGTCGCTTGATAGATGTCTCACTTCCCTAGTTTGCATCTCAAGTCCCATTTAGCATCTCTTCCTCTTCCTTTACTGCTCAATGGAAAGTCTTTGATGCATTTCCATTGGTTTCAACATCAAATGCTGAAGCTACTGTATAGAAATGGGTTCTTTTAGTGCTTATGCTTTGTTTGACGTACTTTACAAGTCTAATTATTGCCTCTTTCTCACAGAAAAAGCTTCCTCTCACTGCACTATCCCAGGCCATGGTGGAAGGAGGAAACCAGTTGGGGGAGGACTCCTTGATAGGGTGAGTTTGGGAATGAGTGACAGGCTGGTTAACCAATTGCTCCCTCTTAGCAACTGTTGCTAAAGGAGCAGATGCACCCTGGAGAGTATGAAATATGAAGCCATGCACCCAGGGCAAGAAATCCACCCAGTTTTCTCTTGAAGGGACTTTTCTTTAGTTCCCTTATTTAGATGTTTCATCGTGACCGAGAAATAGGTTGAGGCTGAGGATCTAGAAAGTGAGTCCAAATCTAGAAAGCTATCTATACATTTGTATGGGAGAAATGAGGAAGAGAAAATGCGTCAGATGGTCGGCTGGTAAACTTTATGCATTCATGTGGACTTCAGCGTAGACCAGGGGTATCAAGTTAAAATGCAAAGAGGTCAAGTTGCTAAAATGTCCTCCCAACAAAAGCCTGACATTGTTTAAAGTGTGACCCATACGCCTATCAAATGTGCATATCAGCACAACAATATTAATTGTGATTTTTTGAGGTAGAATACTTTTAACAAACAGTAGACAGTAGATATATTAACCCTATAAGCCACTTGTTTGGAATACATATAATAAAGAGAAATATAAATGTATAATGATACAATTACTCTCAGAACAGTGAAACTATATGTCAGTCGTCACGTAAAAGAAACAAGACAAATCTTCTAAATCCAAAAATAGTTCAGAGCAACTCTTTTTTTATATATATATATGTTTTTTCAAAAGTAAAAGAAAAGGACATGTGACTGCACTGACAGTAGTTTGATATTGGCTTGAATGAAGTTTGTGTCAACCTGTAAGTACTTACAAAGGAGCCTGGATTAATAATTTATTTTATTAATATTAACGGCAAATAATATGACTCACAGCTGTAAGTCGACCCGGACATGGTTTAGGTGTGTCTACTATGCTGAGACATGCTGAGACATGCTGAGACATGCTGAGACATGCTGAGACATGCTGAGACATGGTGAGACATGGTGGGACACGGTGAGACATGCTGAGACATGCTGAGACATGGTGAGACATGCTAAGACATGGTGAGACATGGTGAGACATGCTGAGACATGCTGAGACATGCTGAGACATGGTGAGACATGGTGAGACATGCTGAGACATGGTGAGACATGCTGAGACATGCTGAGACATGGTGAGACATGGTGAGACATGGTGAGACATGCTGAGACATGCTGAGACATGGTGAGACATGCTGAGACATGGTGAGACATGGTGAGACATGGTGAGACATGCTGAGACATGCTGAGACATGGTGAGACATGCTGAGACATGGTGAGACATGGTGAGACATGGTGTCTAAACAGAAAGAATCAGGGTCATTTCTTTCTGTCATTTCTCTAGTGGACTGTCTATAAACGCTAAACAATGGTTTGATTGGCTAAAGTGAATGATTGCTCTCGTAACTGGATTAGCTGCTTTAGCCGTAACCGTCAAAAATAACCAAATGCTCTGTGAAGATAATCATTTATTCTCATTCATTTATCGTAAACTGATCACAGACCTGGACAGAACCGTCACTCCCGCAGCAGTGAGTCCACTACGATGCCACATTCTTTGTAATTAAAGGCTTAGGAATCTGATTCCTGCAATAACTGTGACCCGAAACCCCTGATAAATGACTGTGGGAGACCTGTCAGTAGGCCACTCTGCGTCCTCAGGCTATAGGCAGATGGAAATGACATCATCACAATAACCTGGTTTAGTTTTCACGTATTGATTTGGAGCGGCGGAAGAGACCGGACGGATTTTCATCCTTCTGTGTTGTTACAGTGCTAAAATGCTAACGAGGCCTGAATATGACGCCGTTGTGACTCTAACACCCTGCTGTGTGTGTGTGCTGACGTGTGTGTTGACAGGAAGATGATGGAAGTGTGCGGCGAGGCGGAGAATCGCCTGGCGTCAGAGCTGATGCTCCACGAGCTGCAGATCGAGAAGGACGTCCTGGATCCTCTCAGCCAGCTCGCAGAGGTCAAATGAAAACTCCTTCTGCACGTAACAGCCACGAAACACAAGTTACATATTTAAAACTCTGTCATAGCTCTTGGTTTGTGTATTTAAGTGCAGTCACACCCTCACTACTTTCAGCAGGTCACCATTGAAAAAGAGGTCAATGATCTCAACGGGTTTTCACCTGAATAAATAAAGGTTTTGAATTGAATTGAACTATTTGTGTAACATTTAACATTTGTATTCAGTCCCTCTCGGAGGACACTGCCCAGTCACATTGGCATGTTGTGGTCAAAACAAAACTGATTCCAGATCTGTTAGCACAAGATAAATTAAGGAACTTTACCCTTCGTCACTAGTGGTTGGGGGTTTTCCAAATATGAGTAACTGTTAGCTATCAGACTTATGTATTTCTGTTCCCATAAACTTGCATTTTCGGTTGTTTCTTGTCCAACTTCCCCAAACTCCCACCACATTCACACTGCGTGAGAAACTCAGCGTTGCATCTCCTTCCTGTTGATGGTTTTGATAAAGCAGGATTTATGTGTGCAGGAATTGACGACTGAGATTTGGACTGGAGGCATGTATTATAAAATAAAGTCAATTCAATTATTTATCAATGAAAGGGAATACAAATAGAATAGTTTAAATATTGAATAAATATACAGAAATAAATGAACAATTTTTAAATGTAAAAAAAACCATGAACATGCTTTTAATGTTTTTATTTGTCTTAATATTTCAGTCTTTTTTTTCTTTTTCCTTTCTCTTTATATTGCCTAATTATTAATTTACTTATTCATTGTTTTATTTATTTCACTATATAGTAGGAGTACATTTTCCAATAGCTTCAGTCAACCTTTTAGAAATAATTGTAGGTATTTCCAAATCAGAAGAAAAGTCTTAGAACAGTCATCCTGGAAGAAGAATCAAAACAGATGTCTCTGCCATTAATAATCCCCAGGCTCATTCAACATGTTTGTGTGTTGTATAATTGTACAGGTGGACATTCCCAACATCCTGAAGCAGAGGAAACAGCTGGCCAAACTGGTGCTGGACTACGATTCTGCCAGAGCACGGTTTGTCATGCTTTATGAACATTTCGTTTTTTTAAAGTATGACCGTAAACAGCTTCAGGTATTCTAACTCCATATCCCATGTTTCCTTGTTTTTCCAAACTCTAGATGGTTGCAGGCAACCAAGTCAATAATCTCAGGAACAAACACTCACGCACTGACGGCCAAGGCTGACCTCCTCAAAGAGGAGATGGACGAGGCCATGAACAAAGTGGAGCTCTGCAAGGTAACCCGCATGTTATCACAATCAGAACTACTGCATGTATCCCCGGGAGAAATGGATTTTGTGACAGTAAATAAATAAAATTATAACATTTTAAAAAAAAAATTATTAAGAGAAGGTAAATTGTTCACACATTGTGCTTCAATATATAAAAAAAAGAAATATAAAAAAAGATATGTTAATAAAAGCAGATATTTGCTCCAAAGAAATGTGAGGTTTGCAGAGATTAACAGTTGAATATAGATGACTCTGGACTTCCCAAGACCCTCGGGACCTCTGACCCAGTTTGCCGACGCACACACTGAAAATGCAGTGTGTGTGTGTGTGTGTGTGTGTGTGTGTGTGTGTGTGTGTGTGTGTGTGTGTGTGTGTGTGTGTGTGTGTGTGTGTGTGTGTGTGTGTGTGTGTGTGTGTGTGTGTGTGTGTGTGTGTGTGTGTGTGTGTGTGTGTGTGTGTGTGTGTGTGTGTGTGTGTGTGTGTGTGTGTGTGTGTGTGTGTGTGTGTGTGTGTGTGTGTGTGTGTGTGTGTGTGTGTGTGTGTGTGTGTGTGTGTGTGTGTGTTGAATCATTAGTGAGTCTCAGTGTCCAGCGGCTGCATGATGCGTCAGGTTTTCTATCCAGGAAGGTTGGAGCCGTGTGTTTCCCCTCCAGTCCTGCCAGCATTAGCCGGAGGGTTTATGAGTCAGTTCGATAACGGACAGAAGCTTAGCGACCGCTGACGTCTGCACACGTTCATCTGATGGATGACGCTGTGGAGATGGAAGATCTTTGATACATTAATAATAACAGTTAACAGCAGCAGAACTACCGAGCCACACAATAACAAATGGAGCCTCATCAAAGCGAGGCATCAGTAAACAAGTAAACAACTCCTGTCTCCGAGGAAGTCAAATGACTGGCTGCGCATCACTCATTCACCAATGGCTAATGTTTAGATGGATTTTAGGAACTTCCCCTCGATTCTATTGGCTAACGGTTAAAAAGAAATGTCAATCTTCAAAATTGACCGACGGATTCCAGGGATATGGAAAATGCACCCAAATGACTCCAGAAGTGGGTTTCTTTTTCCAAATCTCTCTAGCACATGTCACTTGTTTTGCATCAATCTTGATACAGGGTACTTATTATATGTTATAGTTTGGATTCCTAAAGCTTTTAGTCGACTATCCCATCATTCAAGAGTGGTTTTCACTATAAATAATGTTTTTCTTTTTGGACGGACACTATCATTTACATATTTTAATATGTTCAATCTGAATTTACTTTAAAATAAAAAAAATCTATATTGATTCTGACTTTTCTACATCCAACTCACAGGTTTATCCTTGCTTTGACAAAACAGATTATTAATTTACCCCTTTTTAGAAGTGAAGATATACCGGTAGTCAATTGTTCCGGGTTTTCGGGGCTCAACACATCTTGGTTTTTCGGGGGCGTTGCGACCGGCATCTCTTTAGGTAATACAGTGAATATGGAAATGTATTAGATAGGAAACCAAAACATCTTAACTAGTCCCTATTCCCCCCACTTTAGGGGCCCTACAGTAACTCCCTCTGGAGGGAACACAGGGATTTTAAAGTGCAGACTATTTACATGCCAAAAAACCCATAAAACACACTACAGGAAAGGAAACCGCCTAACAGAGCAATCTTTCCTACTTCCTTTCTGCTCCTTTCTGTCCTTTCGTTTTGCGCCTGGCCGACGAGCTCAAACATCACACAGAGAGATATTGTTTGTTTGTTTCGGTACATTTATTTCCATGTTATCCTTTACATGTCTATTATTCACTGTTCTCTTCTTTTAACACAAGTTAAAGTGTCTTTGATTGTCATGGATGGAGACAGTTACGTCAAAAACATATTAGGCCCTCTTTAATATTACGTGAATCAGTAATCTAACTTTTGCAATCTCTGTTTTTAATCCACCAGGATCAACTCGCTGCAGACATGTACAGTTTCTTCTCCAAAGAAGGGGACTATGCCTGCTACTTCGTAACAGTGAGTACAGCGTGTCATCAGCAAGCCACAAAGTGTGTGTGTGTGTGTGCATGAGTTTGTTGTGAGAACACTCCCAGCTGCAGACTAACCGGGGAACACAGACTTGGCAATGCTTTTTATTTACTTTCCTGTCTTTTACTGCTTCGTCTTAATCGACCCTAATCTTTTTCTCTCTGTGGTTTGGTTTCTGTAGCTCTTAGAAGCTCAAGCTGATTACCACAGAAAGTCTCTCACTGTGCTGGAGAGCGTGCTGCCAACCATCCAGGATCAGCAAGGTGAGACACATGCAAACATGGCTTTATGCACTCGCAGCTGTTCAACACAAACACTGCAGACAGAAAGACACTCATGCTCTTAAGAATGCACCTTTCACCGAGGGACCGCCAATGTTTATCTGTGCTTCCTGAGTTGTCTTGGTCTCTTTAAACGCATTTTCCTGGGAAGGAGGTGTGAGACAAGTAGCTGCTAGGAGGAGAAACACTTACTACTGCTACTGTACATTTCAATCACATCACTGTACTCTGTTTTCTCCCAGAAGCTTACCCACTCCGGTATCCGTCAAACTCTAGAACTGAGGCCCAGATCTTAAAGAATAGCCTTTTGTTTTCAGCGCTCTGCCCTCCAAAAAGAATCACATTTTCCATTTTTAAAACATCATCTCTCCTCTCAGATTTCCTCGAGTTTCTTGTGCCAATGTTACATGTGTCTCATTGAAGGGAGCTTGTTTTTTTTCAGTGTTAAACACATGTGGTCTAAACCAGACGAGCCTGGCCTCCCAGCATGTGGCGATGACTCACGAACCACACACACACAGACACCCTTCTCACTTCACACCCACCTGGGTTTTGCTAACAGCAACACACACACACACACACACACACACACACACACACACACACACACACACACACACACACACACACACACACACACACACACACACACACACACACACACACACACACACACACACACACACACACACACACACACACACACACACACACACACACACACACACACACACACACACACCCCTCCCTGTTCACTAGCGTATTAGCTCTCACACACACACACACACACACACACACACACACACACACACACACACACACACACACACACACACACACACACACACACACACCCCTCCCTGTTCACTAGCGTATTAGCTCACACACACACACACACACACACACACACACACACACACACACACACACACACACACACACACACACACACACACACACACACACACACACACACACACACACACACACACACACAGACACCCTTCTCATTTCACACCCACCTGGGTTTTGCTAACAGCAACCCACACACACACACACACACACACACACACACACACACACACACACACACACACACACACACACACACACACACACAGACACCCTTCTCATTTCACACCCACCTGGGTTTTGCTAACAGCAACCCACACACACACACACACACACACACACACACACACACACACACACACACACACACACACACACACACACACACACACACACACACACACACACACACCCCTCCCTGTTCACTAGCGTATTAGCTCACACACACACACACACACACACACACACACACACACACACACACACACACACACACACACACACACACACACACAGAAGATTTCACAGTCAGTCCTGTGGTTCTTATTTGATGGCTCCCTGCTGGGGGAGAGAGGACTGTTGAACCAAAAATCTGCAGATCAGCAAGAGGCCTGGAGCCGGGCCGAAACATAAATATATTTATATTTCTTTAATGAATACCAGAGTAAAAGACGGATCTTTATAAAATGACCAGGGACAGGTTGAATTACTTTGAAGTTATTCAGTTACTAGATACACATTACATGGGAATTCTTCTCTGTTCCCAAAGCGCAAACTAATATCTGTCCCTTTTATAACCAAAACATATATATAAAAGTCAAGATCCAACGTTGGAGATATTGCACCTTACACTAATAAATGGAGGTAGCTTAAGAAAAACAAGATCTCCAAATGTATTGTTTATTCTTTCCAAACTCCTTAAAGGATTATTAATGCAAGGAAATGCATTTTGTGTTTCTACGGTTGCTTGCTTCAAATACACCAACAAACTACAGGTGTATTTCTTATAATGGAAAGTTTCATTATTATAAAATTGCCATATTTTTAAGAAGTCATCAAAACATTTTCAAAATATAATCGAGTATATCATTATTTGTGTTTGTTACGTTACATGTATACGTTACTGCCCAGCCCTGCACATATTCCACAACAGCATTAATCTTCTAACTATCACTGCGTCTTATTTCACCATTCGTCTTCAGACTCGTGGACGGAGAAGCCAGCGTTCGGCACGATGCTGGACGAACACCTGAAGAGGAGCGGACGAGAGATCGCTCTGCCGCTGGAGGCCTGCGTCATGATGCTGCTGGAGACCGGCATGAAGGAGGAGGTGAGGGGGTGAAGACCTGGAGAGATGGTTTTATTGTTTTTATTGTTGACCCTGGTCTCTTTAACTCCCTTTATTCAGGGGGTCTTAAAAAGTATTAAAAGTTGATAAATCAATTTAGCGAAAATGAAGGCTATTAAAAAGTATTAAAGGGCATTTTCCAAGGTATTACATTTTGTAGCTTGTTTTCAATAAGTATATAAATTGTCCAAAGAGGTTGTATTCTACAGTCTGCCTGAATGTAATCATTGCGTAGGTGTGTAGTGTGATTCTGTGTAGTTTATTTATGGCATCCCGTTGGATTTGACGTCATCTGAACAGGACATCGCACGCTCACTGCTTGATAGCGCGCGAAGGTCCGTTTACGCCGGTTGCTAAGCAACATCGTTATGGGGAAATGCAAGTTTGCGTCCAAATGGTTGGAAGATAAGGAGGAAGGACAATCAATACTGTATATAGTCAATGTGAGGTAAAGTGTGTCGCCAAGGTAACCGGTTAGAACTCCAAGTGGCGATGAGGTCTTAAAATGTCACTATCATTCATCGTAAAATTTTATCGTATTAAGATATTACGCAAAGTAATCACATTACCACATTTATCCCAAAATGTCCCCCCAAATTGTATTGCAGATTTTTACCATGAATTACATAAACTTCTGATTAATCAGGATTAAAGGGGCCGTATTTTGCACACAGAACCCAGGGATTTAAGCCATTGGAGACCATTTACATGCACTCAAACCAACACTCTGAAGGAAAGGGAAAACCTTCTTTAAATAACAGCGAGGACACACATCTTAATGCTAAGCTATTCCCTTCACAGTATTTTATAATGAAGAATCCGTTTCTGTTTGCTTTAACTGACATGACTGCTCCTTTTGTGTTCCTCGCCTCACCATGAAAGTGAAAGAAGTGCTGGCGTAGGTCATTAAAAGTCACATGGAGCCGTGGCTGCCATTAGGGGCCCCACTGGTCATTGACTTAATTGAAACCAAGCTTCCAACTTGTTTGTTCACATGCACATCTTCAGACTGGGAGACGGGCGGACAGACAAACTATAAACAAGGGAAACTCCAAAGAAAGTGTCACCAGAGACGATTTATGACAAGTTTGAGATGTCCCACCCTGATACAAATATAGAAAACAATAGAATCTACTTGTCTCCTGACCATAAATCTGACTTGTGCGTGTGTGTGTGTTTGTGCAGAAAAAAGCCTGAGAGAGTGTAAGTGGTAACTGCACAGCACATTATTGGTGGAGCCATTCATTCCTCTCTGTGTCATTATGGTGTGAAGACGGCTTTTGTTTGTGTCAGAGTAAAGAGTGGTGGGTGTGTGTTTGTTCGCCTGCTTTAAGGTTTCATTATGTGCAGCTGGCAGGGGACTTTATACAGAGTCTATGTGTAAGTGAGTGTGAGGAAAGGGAGTGTGTAAGTTACAGTGAAAAGCACGGGGTCTCGTGTGCTCAGTGAATGCCGGCAACTGTGTCAACTCTGTTGTTTGCTGGCAGTGTAGTGTGGTTTATTTATCTGTGTGTGTGTGTGTGTGTGTGTGTGTGTGTGTGTGTGTGTGTGTGTGTGTGTGTGTGTGTGTGTGTGTGTGTGTGTGTGTGTGTGTGTGTGTGTGTGTGTGTGTGTGTGTGTGTGTGTGTGTGTGTGTGTGTGTGTGTGTGTGTGTGTGTGTGTGTGTGTGTGTGTGTGTGTGTGTGTGTGTGTGTGTGTGTGTGTGTGTGTGTGTGTGTGTGTGTGTGTGTGTGTGTCAGGGTCTATTCAGAATCGCAGCCGGGGCGTCGAAGCTAAAGAAGCTAAAGGCAGCGCTGGACTGTTCCACTTCACAACTGGAGGAGTTCTACTCTGACCCCCATGCTGTCGCTGGTACGTCCCAAACTACTCATTTTTTTATCAATTATTTTTCTTGGTTGCTCGGACCAATTCATTTAAATGTACAATTTTAATGAGATTATTTTACTGACGGTTGAAATGTATTGACACGGTCTACAAGCCACTGTCTCAAACCTGCAAATTAAAATGTTTAAATGTTTTAGAAAATTATACGGTAGCTCTTTCCATTCCACGAAAACAGGTCGGTACTAATCTTTCGACTTATATAGAAGAAAAAAATCATTATTTAATCATATTTACAAAAAAAGGACTAAGAAAACGGACGAGCAGATTTGTTTGCCTCTCAGGGCTTCCATAGATTTCATTAAAGAAGGAAGAACTCTATTTGATGTTTTATTAACTGGTTAGAATTTCACTTATCAGTTTGATATAATGAAATATTACCCCATTTTGTGTGGAAAGGTGGCTCAATAATTCTGTCTGTGTGGTTTCAGGAGCGCTGAAGTCCTACCTGAGGGAACTCCCTGAGCCTCTGATGACGTTCCAGCTTTACGATGAATGGATACAGGCATGCAGGTAACAATAACACCGAAACACTGGGGATAAAATCAACCATTTTTGTCCAGCAAGGCGAGGCGAGGCGAGGCGAGGCAAGGCAAGGCAAGGCAAGGCGAGGCGAGGCGAGGCGAGGCGAGGCGAGGCGAGGCAAGGCAAGGCAAGGCAAGGCAAGGCAAGGCAAGGCTAGGCAAGTTTATTTATATAGCATTTTTCAACACAAAGCAATTCAAAGTGCTTTACAAAAAATGAAAGACATTAAGAAAATGGCATTTTAAATCAGTCATTAAAAAGAGAAGTTAATCAAATAAATATTAAAAGAAAAAATACATAGATAAAAGTTACAGTGCAGTCTAAGATATGAATAGTTCAATTAAAAGCAGCGACAAAAAGAAAAGTCTTCAGCCTGGATTTGAAAGTAGTCAGAGTTGCAGCGGACCTGAAATAGAATGATGGATCCAGCTTTCTCTCTAGAATAGACTTATAACAAGCTCTGCGTTCACATGTCTCTCTCTGCAGCGTGTCAGACCCGGACAAGAGGCTCCAGGCTCTCTGGGTTGTGTGTGATAATCTCCCAAAGAACAACAAAAACAACCTGAAGTGAGTACTTTCAAGCATTGTTACCATCATCTTTGTCTCCTAGGTTTCCTTTGTTGTAGTCCATGCTCTGGTTTTAATGCATTTTCAACTTTTGCATGAAGAAAACCTGAAACAAATTGCGATAAAATCTTTAAAGGTAAAAAAGGTAAATGCTTGTTGAGGAGCAATAGTTGTTGGAAGCAAGAAAAGTTCAATGCAAGCAGATTGAGTGAACGCCATGTATGTGACGTCCATGGAGATGACATAATGAGCAGCTGATTCCAATAGTTTCTGATGTAACCACACTCACAATAATACATGACACCCAGGTGTTAAACAGACATTTTATATTTCTATCTAGATTTCTTATTTCTTTTCACCATGTGAGGTTCTTCAGAGCTATTTCACTTGTTGTCCACTCTTTTTCGGGATAATAAAAACCACTTTCTGCTTATCTTATCTTATATCTGCTCCCTGATCTCTCGGCGAATTGAAAGTACTTATTGCCTGAGATCGCATGCTATGGTTTTATTAAATGTGCCAAGTGCTAGGACTGGGGATGTCCCGATCACCTTTTTTTGCTCCCGATCCGATTCCGATCATTTGATTTTGACAATTTGCCGATACCGATTTTTCCCGATCCGATCTTTATGCAATGCATTAAGAGAAAAAAAGCATTCAAGTTGTCCCTTAAGGTTATTTTTTTATTTAAATTGGATATTCTATCCAACATGGATATAGCTTCTTTTTTTCACAGCAGCATTGGATCAATTCAGTTGTGCAGCATTGGATCAAAACAAAATAAAGCTTATCAGTACTCGTTAGCTTACTGCTACAATTAGACACTGCGCCCTGCCCACTCTGTTGCCAGATTTGAGAGAAATAAGCAGGTCTATGAAGACAAGCCCCAAAGAAGCAACACATACATGATGTTGTGTAATTTGAAACCAAAACTAAGGCCTCAGGATGACTTTAAGACTTGAACATGGTCATTTTTGTTTTGTAACATTGAATAAAAAAAAAAAAAAAAAATTTTAATTAAAAAAAAAAAAATCCGATCCCCGATTTTTCTGTCCCGATTCCGATCTTTTGAAAATCACGTGATCGGCTCCGATCCTCGATCACGTGATCGGATCGGGACATCTCTAGCTAGGACTGTCTTAGGGAAAAAAGCTTTTAGATGTGCAGCTCCACTAACATGGAACAGTCTGCAAAAAGAATGGAAAATTACCAAGCTGGTACCACTACATGTTTTTAAAGCTCAGTTGGATGCTCCACAGTCAGATGCTGGTGGTACCTGTACATGTGGATTGATATGTAAATTGTAATCCCTGTACATTTTGCTGTATGATGTCCTTTTGTTGTTCTGTTGTTTATGTTTTTATGTTTTCATGTGGAACCTACTTGCTGCAGGTCTCCCTTGAAAAAGAGATCATTGATCTTAATGGGATTTTACCTGGATAAATAAAGGTTTTGAATTGAATTGAATCTTGCTGAAACGAATCCTAATAATTGCATATCATCAGTGGATTCAAACAAGTACTCAAGTCACATTTCATTTTGCTTATATTCTGGCAATTCAGGTGATATTTGTGATCAATTTTAGAACCTGGTTATTGTTGAAACCTGTGTTGATTACCTCCATGTTTTCCTTCAGGTATCTGGTGAAGTTTCTAGCCAAACTGGCCCAGGACAGCGATGTGAACAAAATGTCTCCGAGCAACCTCGCCATCGTCCTGGGACCCAATATGATGTGGGCTAAGACTGAGGGGTGAGAAGGGGAACACTTCAGTTACTGTGTCAAACAAGGAACATGCATTCATCTCAAGAAGCCTGATTGTAGCACCTGTTGGTGGAGAGGCTGATCTGTTATTTGAGTCAAAGTCAACTTTATTGTCAATCTTTCAGTTTGTGTATACAGACAGAGAGATCGAAATACCGTTTCCCACAATCCAGAAGAATACAAAATATATAAAAATATGTATAATCAACAGACACATTTATACATATGCACACATTAAAGACGTGTGTGTGTGTGTGTGTGTGTGTGTGTGTGTGTGTGTGTGTGTGTGTGTGTGTGTGTGTGTGTGTGTGTGTGTGTGTGTGTGTGTGTGTGTGTGTGTGTGTGTGTGTGTGTGTGTGTGTGTGTGTGTGTGTGTGTGTGTGTGTGTGTGTGTGTGTGTGTGTGTGTGTGTGTGTGTGTGTGTGTGTGTGTGTGTGTGTGTGTGTGTGTGTGTGTGTGTGTGTGTGTGTGTGTGTGTGTGTGTGTGTGTAGGAGTCTGGCTGAGATGGCTGCAGCGACCTCTGTGCACGTGGTGGCCATCATCGAGCCGATCATCCAGCACGCTGACTGGTTCTTTCCTGAGGGTAGGTCCTGTTTTATCTTTGTAGGTAATCACAAACTATCTTACACCATGGAGTCACAATGTTTTTAAATTAGGGTTCACAGCTCACAAGGGTACATGCTCATTAGTAGATGGCACTTCAATCTCTTCTTGAAAGAGGCTCTGGACTGGCGGTTGTGGCGAAGTCAAAAAAATGATTTTGTTTTAAACAAGGAATCAAATATCACGGATGCTGATGACGATGACCTAAACTTTTATTTTCACGAACATTGTACGCTACAACGGTCAATAAGTCCTTGACAGCGGTCTGTAGGGATGGGTACCGAGAACCGGTACTAAGTCAATACCGGTACCTGATTTTGATACTGGAAGGTCACCAGTTCAAGTCCCGGCAAGACCAAGTGCTACCGAGGTGTCCCTGAGCAAGGCACCGTTCCCTACACTGCTCCCCGGGCGCCGATCAAAATGTCAGCACACTGCTCCTAACACTAGGATGGGTCAAATGCAGAGAAACAATTTCCCCACGGAGATTAATAAAGTATATAAAAATCAAAAAATATATATATTTCAGTAAGGTAGTTTGGCAATGAGTTCCATTCCTTTATACCAGGGGTGGGGAACCTCCGGCCCCCGGGTCGTATACGGCCCGCGAGACCATTTGGCACGGCCCTCGAGGTGATTTATAAACACACGCAAAAAAGAAAAAAATGAAAGAAATCTAGACCGCAAAAAAACGAAACAAGCGAGTGCCTGTTTTTCCTGGCCAAGGTCAGGGTCCTTGAACACAACACGGGCCTAACGTGTCATCACGTGGTAATTATGTCTCGTCTGACAGAGGTGTAGTGCTGACGGAGAGCACAAGAACACCGCTCCGGCACTTCCAAAAATGACAATAGCCTACCCATAAGGAGCCGTACACATGCCGCAGTTGTTGCGTGGCTGTGTCTTCAGTTGAAAGCCCAGTGGCGATCTGTTCATCTGTCATACTGATCATACAGTCAATAACTTAGTTGTTATTAGCATCTGGTTAGCTAGCTATGCTAACGAATATAAGAAGCTTTTTCTACAACCACTGAGGTAAAGGCACACCTTTATATGATCATTATAAAAAAAATAAGATAATAAAATAAACTGGTATAAAATACTATATGACAGTAAAATAAAGTTGTTATTAATAAACAAGAATACAGTTTGAAAGGGGAGTGATTTGTAAAATATCCATAAAGAAAAATAAAACGGCTTACAGTTCTGTTTCATATGGGTGTTGAGAGATGTATCCATAGATCTCCTCATGTTGCTCTCAAAGTGCACCAGATTGATGCTTTTAACTTCAACATTAAAAAAAAAAATCTTCCCGGGGGAGCATGCCCCCCGGACCCCCGTAGAGGAGGTTAGGTCCTCCCCCACTTAAATCATGTCCACATGGATAGGAAACTAAATAAATTTGCTCACATCTTGTGTCCATATCTTTCTGTTGTGGTGGTCATGCCACAACCGTGCACGTGCATGAATGCGCGAGTCATGGTAAGATATCTGGATTAAGACGTTGCTTTTTCTTTGCACAGCATGAAAGAAAGGCGAAATGAATGTGCAGTGATTTTAGTTTTTTTAAGCAGAGGTCAATAATTTGTACGGCCCTCGGAGGATGTTGAAAAAATTGAAATGGCCCTTGAGAGGGAAAAGGTTCCCCACCCCTGCTTTATACAGTAGCTCTATAAGTCACAGAAGATTTCTTAAGATTTGTTTTAGGTGCCCGTAGATGGCCTGATGTAGCTTGTCTATTCTTATGGTCATGCTCGTCTCTTGTGTAAACTATTTGATCATAAAAATACAGTGTTGTTTTGCTAAATTGGACATTTCTGAGAAATGAAGGCAATTAATAGGAACTTCCTGGTGAGAAAGGAAGAGTCAGCGGAAATCAAACTCCAGTAGGCTACGATTAGAATCACTGCTGCGTCTGCCCTGCTCCAAATGCTGCCGTTACAGGATGTGTATTTCGTAAATTGTGTAACTTTTTTAAAATACTTTTTTGTGCGTGCTTCTTACATTAAGCTGTCTTTGGCTCTTTTCTGCTGTAACAATGTAAATGTCCCCTCTGTGGGGCTAATAAAGTATTCTGATTCTGATTTGTATTCTCTGAGATAAGCATGCAGAGGGTGTTTGATACGTACACCTTAATTAAAGCAGATCATGAGCATCTGTCAAAATCCTGACCTCACTTCCTGTCCAGTTTTCATGTAGTTTTAACTTCCTCTGTTTTCCTACAGATGTGGAGTTCAATGTGTCCGGCATGTTTGCGATGCCCACGCCTGCATCCAACCACAACAACCACCTGGACTATGACTGTAGCACCATCGAGAGGAAGAGGCCGGGCAGCATGGTGGGACCAGAGAACGACTCGACACGCAAAGAAAAGTAATTCATCTGGAGTCTTCTTACCTCGAAACCTTCTCGCTTCCAAAGCCTACATTAATCTATTCCTCCGATTAATTGCTTTAGAAATGTTGCCATTAATCCAGGGGCTTTTTCTGATCCCTTCCTGTAGATTTTGGGGTAGATTTAATTGAATCCTTTTAATCCTTAACACTGTTTTTAAAATCTCTGGGGTTTTGGTGATTCTCTCCTCTTTTTGATCAAAGCTTTGGTGTTTTTTGTTTCTCCTTCACTGTCTCCCCCCCCTCGTGTAGCACTGCTAACAAGTACTCGGACCACACCCTGCGTAGAGGCAGTAACACCTTAGGTAGAAAGCAGCACACCTCACCTGCCTTCCAGCCCCCTTTACCCCCTGTGGAGGCCCCCCCCTCAGCCGAGCCCTCGCCCCCGGCTCCATCAGGGGGTCCGGGGCCCGACACCCAGCAGGGCCTCGCTCAGAGCCTGGCTGCCCTCGCCGCCGCGCAGCAGCTCCTAGCGCAGCACACGGAGGAGCTCAGGTAACATCGAAACACTGTGGAGAACGCATGCTGTTATTACTTTACTCCGGGGACAACAGCTGGAAATGATTTGCTAAATCTGCCCCATTTACTGTTTCTTGTGACAGTTGATCAATGGGGACTGTCCACGACACTATAAACAAACTAAACTTCAGTCAGTGGTGGAAGAAGAGCTCAGTTGTTCAACTTAAAGAGACCCCATTCTGCTTTTTGGGGTTTTCCAATTCCTCTAGTGTGTTATATAATGTATGTTTTAGTGTATGGTCTAAAGGGCTCAAATCCCCTCCCAATTGGGCTCCCTTGTTTACTTCTGTAACATATTGACATCACTTTGAAACACTCGAGCTTTTTTTGGCTAGCGCTCCAACACATTGTACGTGATAGGCTAAGGGGCGGGACATCTCTAAGCGGTTGACCAATCACAACAGAGACGGCCAGCTAATCAAGCAGAGCAGACTGGGCTCTGGTTTCAGACAGAGGGTGAAAAGAGGTGCTGCAGGACAGGCAGTATGAGAAAAATAAAGAGCTTTTTGAACATTAAAGCATGGAGACATGTCCCAGTAGAGCAGCGTTTCTCAAACTTTTTCACACCAAGGACCACTTAACCAATAAAAAAACACTTGCGGACCACCAAATATCTAAAAACACATCGTTTTTCTAGAACAGATTACAAATCGCCTGAAAATGGTACAAACAGGTGGCAACAGGTGTGACGAAGGTGTTGCGCTGGGCTATATCATGCAATCGAATGGAAAACTTAAGCTAACTCCATTGCGGAGATATTCCCTCGAGAGTGCGGAAAACTTAAATTTATTTATTTATTTCAAATGTGAAATGTTACCAATATACTCACTGACCACTAGAGGAGAGGACCACACTTTGAGAAGCATTGCAATAGAGGCACTAAATACACATTTGAACCTGAAAATGACCTTTTAAAATGAGCTCCAAGTGAGTGACTCTCACTGAGAGTATGTGTACAATTACTATCTCTTATTTCTACTTAAGTAACAGACCTGAGTACTTCTTCCACCTCTGATTATTAATGCATGTTTCACTGGTGCATTACAGACATGTCCTCCTCTCTGGGTCACTTTGGTTCAGCTTGTTGTTTCTCGTGCAAAAATCTTCACACTCCTCCAGCAGCTTCAGATATGCAGAAGTGTCTGAGTCCATCCCACAGACACAACAATGGCCGCTGTCATTCTGCTAACGGTCACTCCCAGGGCCTCTCCACATCCCATCCTTCTGCTTTCCCCCCAGATCACTGGAATCAGCAGGAACCTCACACTGACCGGCCCAAACTGCTTTGAAAAGCCTCGCATTTTACTGAAGGGTGTCTTTGATTTAGCTGCTGAAAGGACAAGCTTCATATCCAGACACTTAGCGCCATTCAGCTCAGCATTCTCCTGGTCCTTAGACTCTGATAGACTTAGATGACACACCCAGATTGGGATGTTTGTCTTAATAAAGCGTTGCAGAGATATATTTGAAGGCCGACCCGGATGTTAGCATGACAAAAGGCTCCCTCAACAAAAAGCAATTAGCTTTTTCCATTATGACATTTTTTATAGTTGCCGGTTTTGTTCAGCAGGATATTCTCCACATATTAACACCACTTTATGATTTTTGATGCGTTAACGCAGAGTAAAAAGGTAACGTTAGACTATAAATGATCTACATGGGGTCGCACTTGCTAAGCTAATGGCAGCTAATGTTTGTCGTGATGACATTTGAGTTTTTAAGACACATGGAAGCTTTGGACATTATTATTTACTGACTGATGGTATACTCTTTTCGGCTCGTGTTAACCACAGATCTTATTTCAGGCGTCTAACCAAAAACATGTTTAAAAAAAACGTTGACTTAGCTCTAACCCTCAGTGGGTGCTGGGGTATAACCCCTACCCAGAATGTCAGAAAGCTTTCAAGTTTAAAATACTTTCTATTATTTTTCTTCTTTAAAGCAACCCAAAGCTGCGTGACCACACCCCGGGCCCGACCCCCCCGCTCCAGAGGAACGGCTCCGGAGCGGGGCAGCTGGGCACTGTGACCCCCGGGGCTGGACCCCTGGGGCCCAGTCCACATCTGATGCGCAGAGGTAAGAGTCTGTGTGATTATCTGCTTCAAATTGGTATATTTCTATTTAGAACGTCACAAATCCAGGTTACAAGACGTTTAAAGCAACTGGAACTGAACTGAAGAGATTTGTTCTTTTTAAATTTATAACTACTGCTGTGATTAAAGCTGCCCCATTTACTGTTTTTTGTGACAGTTGATCAATGGGGACTGTCCACGACACTATTTTGATTGATTATGCAGCCCTACTATTAATATAAACTTTGATAATGCTAAGCTAACTGGCTAGCGGTCTGTAGCTTCATATTCACTGTTTAAAGATGCAGGGGGGGGGGGGGCGGGGGGGCTGCTGTTTGAAAGTGTATCTTTCCACCAATAATGACGATCTTCACCTTCACCTCTCAGGTACCAAGAAGCAGGCTCCGCCTCCCCCCAAGCCGCCGAACCCTCACCCCTTTCAGCCCTGTAACATGACAAACCACGCCCCCCCCTCCTCCCACTGCCTCAGCCCCTCCCCCAGACCCGTGTCCTACCTTTCCCCCTCCTCCCCCACCTCCCCCTCCTCACAGCCCTGTGCCACGCCCCGACGCCACTCCAGCAACCAGCCTCCCATCCAGGCGCCCAGCCACCCTCCCCCCGAGCCCCCGTCACCCGCCAGTCCTCAAACGCATCACGGGTGGGGGGGAGGAGACCCTCAGAGCACGGAGCCCTCGCCCCCAGGCAGCCCCACCCCTCCAGACACCCCTCCACCCTCCACCACTGCTGCTGCCCAGGAAGTAGCTCCTCCGTCCCCGTCTCCCTTCCAGTCGGGCTCCCTCCCCCGGCCCAGACCCGTCCCCAAACCCAGGAACCGGCCCAGCATCCCCCCCCCTCCACAGCCACCCCCCACCCTGACCGGAGACACCAACGGGATCTGTGCCACCGCCTACAAGATGATGGGTGAGTGTGTCTCGTGTGTAGAAACGTTTATATTAATAGAGAGGTGCAGTGATGAGTTTGTGTTCTGAAACTGAGTTAGCATCACTCCGGTTCCATTGAGAACAAGCCAATGGGAGAACAAGCCAATGGGAGAACAAGCCAATGGGAGAACAAGCCAATGGGGTCATTGGCTTTAGGAATATTGCAGAAGCTATGTTTGTGATGCTATATGACACTTATGACACCACTTTTATGATAGTTGAAGCGTACATGCAATTGCCAAAATTCCAAAGCTAACGTTAAGCTATGAAGGAACTACATCATGTTATCTTAACGTTAGCTTTTTCCTTTTGGCCATTGCATTTACGCTTCAACTATCATAAAAGTGGCGTCATAAGTGTCATGGAGCATCATGTGTTTTCCATGCTGTAGTTCCTTTACATCAGGGGAGTCAAACTCAATTTCATCGCGGGCTACATTAACATTATGGTTGCATTCAAAGGGCCGGTTGTAACTTTAAGACTATATAAAAATACATATATAAATATTTAATATATATAAAATAACGCATTATATTACATGATTGCCTCTGCATTGGATTATTTTCGGATAACTTCTTAATTAACTACGTCTGAAAGAAGAAGTCTAGGGCAAATAATTGCCTTTTCAGTGAGAATGTCACAAAATGATTTAAAAAGAAAAGCCAAAATCTGAAAAAAAAAAAAAAAAAAAAGGAATTGACATTTTGAAAAAAAAGTAACATTTTGAAAAAAAGTCAAATTCTGAGGAAAATTTGAGAAGCATTGTAGGACATGTAGTTTATGGGCAACGTGCTTCTGTAAATCATCATGTACCCGTATAATAAACATATTATATTCTTTGCAAGCCCTTGTGGGGCCACAGAAAATGAAGTCACGGGCCGGATTTGGCCCCCGGGCCTTGAGTTTGACACCCCTGCTTTACATGACTTCACGTCACCACCGCTAAGCTAAAGGCGGCTAACTTTTAGTGTGATGACCTCAAGTCGTCTCATTTATACACTTGTTTACATCCAACTCTTATTAGACACTTAAAGGCTTCAGAGATGCACAAGTGGGGGATTTACTGACATACTGTATTTGTTTTAACAGCCTTTATTTCATGCATCTAACCAAGAACTCGTTAAAAACACATTGACTTTGAGAAGAGGGAACCGAAAGTGGTAAAATGCTGACTCATCTCCAGGTTTTAGGACTCATTCCTGCACCCTTCTCCTGTCTGCTGAGTAATACTAATGTGCTCTCTTTCTAATAGTGTTGCATTGTAATACCTCCACAGGTTAAAGAGGCACCTGTTGAGGTTTGTTGTTAATTGAACTTTTCACCAATAGCACCATCACTTTTGGTTTGCCCCTAAAATCACACCCATCATCTTCATTTTGTGCAGCTGCTGCTTCATCCAGATATATCATGAACCTACGTGTAGCCCTGATGCTCGACTGTCACAGTGTATGAATATGTAGGAAGGAACCCACTGTCAACAGATTGTCCAAATAAGGTCACTTAGCCCCCAAAACATGAGCAAATATGGGTGTCTCTGTCTCCCACAGTGGGTTAATCTATTACAGAAGTTCATATTAAATGTAAAAAAGCAACATCTCAGTTAATAATAAAATGCGACTTTATGCACCATGACACGTCTTCCATCAGGGCTAACCTTCATCATCAGTCACTCTTCATCAGTCACACAGTGGGGTTTGAAACAGCATTGAATGCAAGTTTCACAACTGAATTTACAAACTGTCACAATGTATCTCCTGATTTTTTTATGTTGTGAACCTTTTTTGTTTTTTGTCATCAGAGGTGTTGTGACAATTATATATATTTTTTTAAACCAGTGTCCGTGTATCGCGCATGTTTGACTCTAACATGCATGTTTCTTGTCTTGCTGAAGATAATGCACACATTCAGAACCAGCTTTTATCTAACACAACACATTCAAAACTTGAGCATTTTTCTCAAACTAAGTATTAAAATGTGACCTGTGGACTTGAGCACAGCTTGTTCTGCACTTCTGATCGAACAGCTAATGAATTCCAACCTGGTTTCTTTACATTTCCCATTTAATATCCACTCTGCACAGCTGTTGCCCTGCTTCTCTCTGTGTGTGGCCCCACAGCGCCCCCTGCTGCTCACTGTACGACTGCCCGCTGCTCTCTAAGCTTTGGAAAGTATGACCCAGCTGCAGTGAGAGGCAACACTTAGTGATTACGCTCATTGTTCCTGTGATGCAGCTTATGCCTGCATGCAACACAGACAGATGAACCACTACTTACTAACACAACCAGTTACTAAAATAAGCTTTTTCTATTTGACTTTTTCTATATATATTTTAATGATTGTAAAGCTTCCGTGTTCCTTTCTTTCACAAAGTCTTGTTCAGTGCAGCTCAACTTCTGCATCACTTTTGAGCTTTTTTTGCGCATTAAGCATATATTTTGGTTCAAGTTAGGGTGTTATTATTTTTCAATTTGGAAGTTCAAACTTTTGTGCTACTTAGTTTTGTTGGTCTTATGGGTCAAATTCATCCAATTTTCCTAGTTTCCTGTTACAGTAAGTTAATTGAAGTCGCTGAATGAAAAGAAAAGTGTTTCATTTAAATTAACAATGGCATTGTTTAGATATAAATAATGTAATCTAGAAAATAAATACATATTCAATATTGATAATGGGGACTGAATTTGGAAAAGAGATTTAACTCAGTGGAAAATAATATAAATAAATATGTTTTTGTCCTCGGAGTAACTTTTTTAAGTTCACAAGGATAACAAAACAAAGTTTGATGTTATTGTTTTTTTATTTACTTTCTTATATTGACTTATCCCCCCCCCCCTCAGACCCGACGATGTCTTTCCGAGGCCTGAGTCGAGCGTTGGTCCCTGAGATCGCTGTAGAGCAGCCGCCCCCCCCCTGCCTGCCAACCAGAGACTGTGAGCTGGACACTGAGAGCACCGTCCTGTAAAGAGAGGAGGAGACCACACACACACACACACACACACACACACACACACACACACACACACACACACACACACACACACACACACACACACACACACACACACACACACACACACACACACACACACACACACACACACACACACACACACACACACACACACACACACACACACACACACACACACACCTCATTTAATCTGCTCGTCCCATATCTGGAACCCAAGGACTTCAATGTGACGCAACACTTCTGGAAACCATGACGGGGGTCCGGCTCTCGTAAATAACGGCTTTAAAACCAGTTTCACCAAACTGAAATGGGAATCCAATGTATTTGAAGAACTAAACTTCATTTCCTTGTCACAAGCATATTTCATTTAGCAAATCTAGGGGCTCAGGGCTGCAACTATCTTTTATCTTTGATTAGTCTGCTGGTTATTTTCCCAACGTATAGATTATTCTTGTCTAGTCTGAAAATAGTAAAAAATGTCCAAGGTCTAAATGTCTTTATTTGACAGTCCAGAACCCACAGTTAAAGGAAAATCCATATTTAAGAGGCTAAAAATAAAATGTTCTGCTATTTATGTTAGTAGTTGGATCTGAAAGACATTCAATAGATATTTACTTTAACAATTTAATAATCCATAAATCATTTTTAAAGCTAAAAATAACAAAAAACAAGCTACTAGAATATGTAAACTAAGGTTTTTAGGAGGGCATTTCAACTTTTTGGGGAAATCTTATAGATCAAATAATTAATTAAGAGACTAACCAGCAGGTTAAAAAACATGTGCAGCCCTTATCATGGGGGATATCATCGTATTAGACCACTCCACCAGACCTCCAGCCACACTACCACCACCACCTTCTTCTTCTTCTCTGTTTTTAAATACTTAATTTGGAGTCACAGAATATTTAAATTACATTTTGCTCAGTTCAGTTCAATCTAAGATATATCTAGTGATAAAAAAGAAAAGAAAAGAAACTCCAAAACAAACCCCTTCTTCTTCAGGTGTCCCAGAGTTGCCGTTATTTACCCAGAGTCCTCGTGACCTCCATCATGGTAGCAGCCGGTGGGGAGCGTTGTGTCACTGAAGCCCCCCCCGCCCGCTGCCCACGCCCGGCTGTCTCTACTCCGCAGACAATCACCCAGCAGAGGACAAAAAAAGGACTTCTGACTCACTGCTAACACGTCAGAAAACGAGTAAAGAGCGTGGGCACCGACCGCGGGGGGAACGCCAACACATGGACTCGTTTTGGACCTTGGTGTGAGGTTGTGTATGTTTTTTTTAAGTTGAAAAAAGGCCTTAGATCAATGAATGAATTAAAGAAGAGGTATTTCTACAGCACAGGGGGATATCAACTAAAAGAAAAGGTCAGCAGGTGACGGAGAAACCAAAAACTGGTAAAGTGTGACTGCGGGTTTCCAGTCGTCTCAAACACTTGATTTTTGAATGGCATCCCCTCCCTCCTGTATTTATTCACCGATTCAACACACATTCCCTGTGGCTTGACGTAATTAATGCAGTCTTTAAATGTAAATCATGCCTTAAGGGTTCCTCCCAGAACCAACATATATATATATATATACATATATATTTACTGTATCGGCTCCTAGTACTACAGTATTTTCCAAGAAGCTGTCTTGGCATCAGTTTGTTTCAGGGACGTGAGGAAGGTGACCCTCTGCAATAGAAGTCTTGTATTGTTATTTAAATGTGTTTTTTGGTTGATTTCTTTGGGTTTTTATAAGGAGAAGTAGCAACCACCGGCCCAGCCTGAACAGTCAGTATTTGTTTTTGCCTTTTTCTGTTTATTTTCCATCGATCCTGTGTGTGTTTTGAGCAGGCTGTGTGTGAGTGAATGTAGTGAAAGGTGTTTCCAGCCTGAACAGAAAGACGCACAAACAGCTGATGTTGCACCCGAGCGCAGGCAAGTGGTTTATGAGTGAACGGTTTAGAGGTCTTTTCCCCCTGTCTTTCCCACTGAGCTGAGAGCACGCAGCGCTGTGATCTCTCAGTCGTGAAGTGGTGTCAGATTTCGCCAGGTCAAAAAAAAAATGCTTTATGAAAAAAAAACGTATCTCTGTGTAAGCTTTTGCTCTTCGGCCTCAGATGTTCTGACCCAATACGGTACCAATGAAGAACGTCTTGGATGCTGCACCTTCCCGGAAAATGTTTTTTTTTTTTCAGAGAAACTCGAACGTTATAATCCCCCCCCTCCCCCCCCTCTCTTCTCTCTGCTGCCTTATCCTGAAGACGAACAAACGCCATTAAACTAAAAAGTGACAATGCTGCATTTTAAAGCGCCATTGTTTTGTATGTATGCCATCTGGAGAGCTGAAATATGGAATAAAAACATGTAATATGAACGCTCCCCATCGAGGGGTTCAAGAGTTTGTTTTTCATGTGGTGGGGGGGGGGGCTGTGTGTCGAGCACAATATTACAATATACATAAACTTTACAAATATCAAAAAACCTTTTAAGGAGTTAATTCTACTGTGGGTGTTATATAAAAATATATAAAAAACATGTCTATGAAGTGTTTTGCTCTAAATACCAAACATATCACCCATTCTAGCCATGCCTCATATCCCTCTATTTCACTTCCTGTTTCAAAAGTGATGATTTTGGGGTATAAAGCTTTAAAAAAAAAAAAAAAAAAAAAAAAAAAGGGGGCGGAGCTCATGCGGGACCCGGCAGCTACTGTCTAAACTAAATACTGCCGTGATGAAACACCTTATCATGGATTATCAAGGATTATCTCTGAAACAGTATGGAGCTCAAAGGCTTTCTCTCTTGCCGGTTATACCACAAGGTGAGTTCCTTTTTACTTCCTGCTTCTTCACACACATGCTCTCCAGTACAGGTTAGCTCTGAGTGTTAGCGATGCTAATGTAAACACTGACCATGTTACGTCCAAAACAGTCGGGCATTGTTTCTGATAGCAACTTTCTGATTGGGCCGTGGGTCCACATTTCTGATATTACGTCATGTCGGACGCAAATCTGGATCAGCTCCGTTGTTCCCCCATTTTTAGAGATTTGGGTACGGAGGAAAAGAGAGGGTTTTATTTTCTGATGCTGCGTGAGTTCCCTGACACACCGGGGACACATGTATAAAGGACATCAGAAAGTGCATTTTGCATGATAGGTCCCCTTTAACATACCTACATATTTCAAATCTATATATGGTTAATATTATTTGTATACAAAAACTACTCAGTCGAAACTAGAGCAACTTTCCAAGGAATCAAATGAAAGGATAATAAAAGGCAGTCTGTAGACAAACAATAAAGTAGACAGAACTGTATTTATTTTAAACTTAAATATCCAGGGAGGGGGGGGGGATGCTACCAGCCGCACATCTTCACATATCGACTGCACCAACATGCAATCCATTTGGACAACAAACACTGAGACTGCAGCCGCAGCTGGGGTCGCATTTTACAAGATCAGTCAGCTCGGCATATTGGGACCACAGAGGTTCAGAAGTAAATAATAACAGAGCCAGAGGGGAGTCATATTTAGAGTTAAAGCATAGGATTATAATTTGAAAAAAGTATTTATATATTCTTGGAATAAGTGAATATTATTAATACATTCATGAGGAAAAAACTTGAATATTGTGATTTTTTTTAATTAAAATGTGAGCCTTTGATTTTGGGGTATTTCAGATTTCTTTGCCAATTTATTACTTTTTATTTACAGATTAATAATATAAAAAATGTAATTATAAAAGATGAATTAATTACTCTTTCCTAATAGTTTAATCTCAAATAATGTACATGTTTTTTCACCTAAATTGACCTCTTTATTCACAAAATATATCCATGTTTTTTTCACATAAAATACACTTTATGTATTTACAACTTTAGTCTTTGGATATTTCTTTCAGATATTACTCACCTCTCCTGGCTCTGTCATTCATTTAATTTAAAACTACAAATGTCCCTAAGACGTCGTTGTATGAGCCTGACTAAAGCAGTGCATAAAGAATAAATAACAAGAATGTCCCGATGACACACATACGGTAAAAAATGAAATGATGAGCAGTGCATAGCAAAAACTGTAAATGTACAATCTCAACAATATTTCATCGACATAAATACAACACACTGTACTGTAGAGGAGTCACCATGACGACCAGGAAGCAGGAAGGAACCATTTACAGGAGGACGTTTAGATTTTCCTCCACATGCGTTTCATTCATCAGACGCTGTGTTTCCCGCACTGCCTGAAGCACTCAGCCCTCTCATGTAAACCCAGAGACCCACGCTTTGCCAAACAGAGGATTTGTGAGCCAGGTTTCTCCACACGCTGATGTGTTCAGTGTCGCCTCTCTGTGAAAGGTGGTCTGAGGATGTTTCAGGAATAAATATAAGTTATTTCATTCAACTTGAAGTCCTTCGCAAGCAGAAAAGTCGCAATGTAAATGAGTAGCTGCGTTTTTAAAGGGGCTCTTTAATGTATTTTCTCTTTCCTGTAGTGTGTTATCAAAGTGTTGGTGCATGTAAATGGTCTCAGAAGGCTAAAATCCCAAAGTTACCTCCAGGGGGGGTTTTGAACAATTTCATTTGTTTCATCCAACTAATGCCCTTAACGAAAAGTTTTTAGAATTAATGTGAAAACCTGAAAAAAGTAGGGCATTCAGATGTTTATATTAAAAAACGTCTGGGCGTGGTTTTGCTTCCATAGAGATTATTAACTGAACCAGTGGGTGGATGAATTTGACTTAATCTCCCTATATATTTGTATTGTATTACAATTCCTATGATAGATGCCCTTTAAACTCACAGTATGATAGCATGATACTGTAATGTAACTCTAAATCAGTAATGGTGATACATAATGCTGGAATACAACATTGATTTTTACCATTAGTAATGAACTCGTGCTGTGTGTGAGGCAGTGAACGCACCGCTGTATGAACTCTGGCTCTGCACACGCTACCTAAACTACACCTGCTTCTAGTTTCATCCGTCTACATCTACGCTTACTCTCTGATAGAAAATATAAACTTTTATATAGTCAGGTATTAAACATCGCTAGTAACCTAAATATCGAGATGCACCGGAGCTAATAGAGGGTTTAATTATTTGACTACCTGCTTTAAAAAGTAAATAGAGTAAAGACTAGTGTGCGGTGACTTCCTGTTCACACCCGAAATAACACATGCACACAGGTCGCTCATTATCTGTGATTTTCTACAGTTAGATTCCGTTTGCTATAGATGACGCGCTCTCTGTTCCCGTCGCTGTGAGTGTCTCTGTGTGTGATCTTGGCACTTTGGTTGTTGGAGAGCAGAGTGAAAATGAAGCCGACATCTGACCATAATCCTCTATTTCTTTCTTTTCTTCTACCAGACCAGAGGGGAGGACAGTCTGGGGCTTCTGGGGTTTTCTGGAGTCTTGGTCTCACTGAGAGCTCTCTGCAAAAGAAAAAAAAAGAAAAATCTCATGTGATTTATTTCACTTTCCCCGTGTTATTCTCAGACTTGGAGCAGATGTATTCCACAGACGGCAGCACTTTGCAGAGTAATGACTCGGTAGCTGCAGGCGGCTGTCAGCTGGAGCCCTAATTGTTCTGGAGGTTTTGATTATGCATTTATCACAATATGAACGGCTCACCTGCAGGAATAAGCCACATTATTTCTATCTGCTTCTATCGACACAGCTGAGGAAAACAGCAAGCAAAGCTTAATTATATAGCGTAGTTTATTCCAGGTGGAAGCACAATGGGCTGCAGCAACCAACACTACATATATATATATTGTAAAGATACATAAGACACAAGTAAACAATATTAAAACAGATTCAATTGAAATAATTCAAACCTCATTTTGAACTATATTTGACCAGAATCAGGAGATGCTGTTACAATGTAAGCCGCAAATGCTCATAAGCAGTGGTGTAGTGGGCGTTGGACGCGGGGGTACGCCGTACCCCCACTTATTTGAAGCATGATTTTTTTTTTGAATAGTCTAATAAATATAAATTCATTACCATGTGTTATCAGTTGCAAGTGTGTATTTGTTGTACAGTAATAATGACGAAAACATAAGCAGATTTCACAGTAATTATAATAAAAACGTAGCTCAGGCTTTTATGCAACTTGCAAGCGTGTGTGTGTGTGTGTGTGTGTGTGTGTGTGTGTGTGTGTGTGTGTGTGTGTGTGTGTGTGTGTGTGTGTGTGTGTGTGTGTGTGTGTGTGTGTGTGTGTGTGTGTGTGTGTGTGTGTGTGTGTGTGTGTGTGTGTGTGTGTGTGTGTGTGTGTGTGTGTGTGTGTGTGTGTGTGGGGGGTGACGGCATCATGTTAGTTGCGCTGAGAGGCGACACAGAGGTCACACACAGTGTACCACCCCCCCCCGTTGACAGTTCACGAGTGCGTCCATAGTGTCTCCCCACCACCTCCCGTCCACCCAGTAAAATAATCCCCACTACACCACTGCTCATAAGTGTTCTGTTTCTGATGTTAGTTGGTGATTTTCTAATAATTATGTAAAGAAAATATGTGTTTTATCTGAGATACGACTCAAAATAAGATTTTTTGACTTAACAAGATGATGCATTGTCTAACAACAAGACCTGATATCTCACTGCAGTGTATTTCTGACGTTAGTTCTTATATCAGGTGTAGAGACATATTCTGACTAGATACTAGAAAAATATACTTGGCAAGGAGTCGAGTTTTTGTGGTGAGCTTACCTCAAACTTGCCGATGAACTCTGCGAAGATGGCGAAGAAGGACTCGGTGTTGGCGGACTTGCTGTCCTCTCCGAAGAACGAGGCCACTTTGGAAAACTCCTCCATGGCTAGGGTCTGCAGGGACTCCAGAGACTGGATCGCAGGGTGGCTGTTCTCCAGGAAGCTCTGTGGGAACAACAAGGTCACACATTCAAGATTCATGACACTCATTATTACACATCAAAGTCAGCTAACTTGTCATGAGGAATTGTCAGCCAGTAAAACTTTCAAATGTCCTCTTGCGGCTCTGAATGACCTTTCTAAAGTTTGAGAAACAACACTGATTTCTTCTCAGATCTGCAGTCCAATAAATGATAACAGACAGCCTGCGTTACCATCTGATTTGTTCGAGATTTAATAAAGCTTGAGACAGCTAGCTTAGCATAACGACAAGACATGTTATATCTTGTATGATTAATTTGTGACAGTTAAATGACAAATTATATTTTTTACGGGGTTTGTGTAGTAGACTAAAGTTGTTATTACACACAAATTAAACAAACAAGATATGAAGTGTGCTAATAGTTACTTTTCCTTGATTCCGGACAAAGCCAGGCTAGCTATTTAGCCACGTTTCGAGTCCTAATGCTAAGCTAAGCTAAACTGTTATCTATACAGAGAGAGGGGGATTGAACATTTCATCTTATTGGCAAATAAGTACATTTCCCAAAATATCAAAATGATCCTTTAATTACGTAAACTGTCAGTAATCAGTAGCTTCCATGAACATATATTTGTAATGCTTAGATGTCTGATGATCATATATTTAAAGTTTTTGGCGTACGCTCATGACGGAGGCGAAGTGGTCCTCGGAGGTGGGCGGGATCTTCAGACACGCCTTCCTGATGTCCAGGATGGTGGAGTGAAGGTCAGTCAGCTCTGCAGTGATGGCCTTCTGGTTCACTGAAGGCATATTCACATATATGGAGGTTAGTTACAAAAATAGTTTAAAGGGGCCCTGTTATCCTTTTTTTCAAGTTTTCCCTTTCATGTAGTGCTTTGCTTAGGTTTTTGTGAGTGTAAATCAACTCCATTGGACTCCTTTGTTTACAACCAAACTGCAGTGACATCACTATGTAACACTTACGCTTCTATTGGCTAGCGCTTCAACACATGTACGTGATAGGCTAAGGGGCGGGACATCACTTAGAGGTTGACCAATCACAACAGAGCCAGCCAGCTAACCAATCAGAGTAGACTTGGCTCTGGTTTCAGACAGAGGGTGAAAAGAGGTGCTGCAGCACAGGCAGTATGAGACAAATAAAGAGCTTTTTGAACATTAAAGCATGGAGACATGTCCCAGTAGAGACACTACATACTGATATGAACTTGAACATTTGCATTATATGTCCTCTTTAAGCAACTGTACATTGTTTAAATATTGTAAAACAGGTGCAGGGAACTGGCAATTAAGTCTTGGAATAACGAGAATCAACTTGCATTAGATGCTTATAAAGTGTTAAAATGACTGCATTCAGCTACTAAGTGATATTCCTGAGGCTGAAACATCATCGTACCCTTGGCGGCCAGAGGCACCGTTGTGAGGTCTCTGGAGAAGTTGAGCAGCTCGGGGAAGTGTTGGCACAGAGACTTGGCCAGAATGTGGAGGAAGGTGGATTTCCCATCTACTGTTTTGGTTGTGCTAAGCTGGAATAAATGAGGAAAGAATGAATGCTAAAAGCTCCAAGTGAAGTCTATTGTGGTTTTAGCGTAGGAGTTTTTCCCCTACCTCAGTGAGGAAGTTGATCTTAAAGCTGGTCGTCCGGTGGCTCTTGGGCTGCCCATTGTTCAGGTAATTCCCCATTGCAAGTACAAACTGTGGAAAGAAGAAACACTTAATGATTGCTTTTAAGATAAATAATAAGCTAAACTTTCCTCTCCTTTCTCTGGGTGTTTACCTCCAGGATTTTGGCGAGCTTCTTGCTGCTCTTCAGCTCCACTGAAGCCTTGTAGATGTAATCGTACGCAACCTTCATCTCCTCCGTCCTCTCCTGCAGGGTGGTCTTGAAGTGGAGGCTCCGCAGACGGGTTTTATACTCGGGAACCGTCAGCATCTGAAGAACACATTTGGCTTAGTTCACTTTCTTTTTCTAACTTTAGTTGAGTGTTTTTCATGCAGAAACTGAGAAAAAAGACGAAAAAGTTTGATCTAAAATACGTTCTCTTCTGTGTTCATGACTTAAGGACATGAATATAAATATCTTTCTTGGTTTCTTAAAAATAAAAAATAAAAATATGTTAAGAGTAAAAAAAAATGTTGTCAGGTAAAAAAAAAAAGTTTCTGAGGTACACAGGATCTTTTCTTGTAATTGAACAGGCAATTTGTGAGAAAAAAAGTTGAAAACATCACACAAATTGCAACAGAAAATCTGACAACATTTCAAGAAGTCTCCATTCTAACAGAAGTGCCTCCATTGGACTCCTTTGTTCAAGTCATATTGGCTAGCGCTCCAACACATTGTACGTGATAGGCTAAGGGGCGGACTTCTCTAAGAGGTTGACCAATCACAACAGAGCCGGTCAGCTAACCAATCAGAGCAGACTGGGCTCTGGTTTCAGACAGAGGGTGAAAAGAGGTGCTGCAGCACAGGGAGTGTGAGAAAAACAAAGAGCTTTTTGAACATTAAAGCATGTGGACATGTCCCAGTAGAGACACTACATACTGATATGAACCTGAAAATGAGCAGAATAGGGCCCCTTTAAAATGTGTTTATTTAGGCATTGTTAATCTCTGCAAACATAAGAGATCCTTGAGCAAACAGTAATTTAAGAGCAGCTAATTACAAGGCTCCTTAGGCTCCATTTACACGGAGACGAAACGGAGAACAGAACGGAGAACGAACCAAATTTGATATCAAAAAAGTCTTCCGTCCACACGGTATCGGCTCAATAAACATGTCGGTCCACACGAGACCGCTCGACCCGCTGGAGACGCCGGGCCTGTAAATGGCTGTACTTCCGCCACAAAATACACCAAAAGCAGCGAAGAAGACCCCCGAACATGGATGCCATGGTTGCCCTTCTGTTTATTCTCCGCAGTGGATTTAGCAACATGTAGTTCATGTAGTTCTCCATGTTGCTGATTGTTGTGGTAGAGGAGCTGTAGATTTTGCACTAACATCTGTTCTCTTTTTCTCCCTCCCTGAGGCGAGCGTGTGCTCCTGCTGTAAAAGGCAGGTGCACCGCCCTCACTGCCACTAACTCTGAGCCTGGCTCCCGAGCAGGACGTTCTCCCCGGTAGTCCACCAGCAGATGAAAAACACCCACCTCTCCGCCTCTTCCAAGGGACGAGGGAACCGTGCTGGGTGCACTGTCCTGCGAGATACCGGGACCTGGCTCGAAACACTCGGAACACTGTTGTTGTTGTTCGAAACACATCAGCAGTGACGCGGGGTGAGCAGGAGAGGCGGGGTTATGGTGTATAGGGCGTACACACGGAGCCGTTTGGCCCCCCAGAGCGTTCCGTCCGCAGATCTATCCACCTTGGGACCCGTTATCGTTTGAGGGCTCCGTTTCCGCGGCTCAGTTTCCGCGGTTCCGTTTCCGCGGTTCCGTTACGGCCTCGTGTGGACGAACAGTCCATACGATAGAGAACTGTAGCGAAAACAACCCGTTCCGTCTCCGTGTAAACGTGGCCTTAGGCTCTATCAGCGTCCATTAAATATAAAAAGAGGTAATCAAACTCAAAACAAGGACCCTTTTCTGAGATGCTGAAGGAAAATGATCAGCAATCAAATGATATAGGAAATTGTGACGGATGTGACTAAAGTGAAAAATAAAGAGCTTTTTGAACATTGAAGTAATTTTTTCTCATGGTTTTCTTTAGTTTGATTGTTAGAGTTATTTGTACCTGGAAGATGAACTGGTCTGGCTCGCTGAGTTTGGCGGGGTCCTGCTCGAACTGCTCGTACTGCTTGACCTCCTCTTCGTTGGGGGCGTACAGCAGCAGCTGCTTGATGTGAGCGGGCTCCAGACGCTCCGTGGTCATGTTCATCAGAACCTCACGCAGCTCAGAGGTGGAGAGCTTCAGGTGGGCGATGAGGATGGCTGCAGTGAGGAGGAGGAGGAGGAGGAGGAGGAGGAGGAGATGAGAAGAGAGGAGGAGGAGATGAAGATTAAGGTCTGTTTTTACACATCACAAAGATGAGAGCTGTGTTCCTGACTGAGACAGAACCATTAATCCCACTCTGATGGTGTTTCATTTCTCTCTCTCTTATTCATTGTGTACGGGTGCACGTAATGTCAGCAGGAACAGCCTTGTTACTTTGGAAAGTGAATCCATTACTCATTGTATTAATGAATATATAACAGGGTCACATTTCATTATTTTAAATGTATTTCATTTGTAATTGACTTTAACAATATATATTTTCCTTTTTAATAAACATAAGGTAGGGAAAAATCCTAAAATGTAATTATATCAGTATTTTAAAGTTACTTACTTAATTGTAATGTTTCTTACTTACAAACATATTTTTTTCATAATTTTTCACATTTAAAAAAACATGGGTCTAACTATAGCCTGTCTATATAATGGGTCTTACATACAATGCCTTAAAGTTCACCTATCATGCCAAATCCACTTCTTCATGTCTCTTCTACATCAACATGTGTCCCCTCTTCTTCATGTCTCTTCTACATCAACATGTGTCCCCTCTTCTCCATGTCTCTTCTACATCAACATGTGTCCCCTCTTCTTCATGTCTCTTCTACATCAACATGTGTCCCCTCTTCTCCATGTCTCTTCTACATCAACATGTGTCCCCTCTTTTTCATGTCTCTTCTACATCAACATGTGTCCCCTCTTCTCCATGTCTCTTCTATATCAACATGTGTCCCCTCTTCTTCATGTCTCTTCTACATCAACATGTGTCCCCTCTTCTTCATGTCTCTTCTACATCAACATGTGTCCCCTCTTCTCCATGTCTCTTCTACATCAACATGTGTCCCCTCTTCTCCATGTCTCTTCTACATCAACATGTGTCCCCTCTTCCTCATGTCTCTTCTACATCAACATGTGTCCCCTCTTCTTCATGTCTCTTCTACATCAACATGTGTCCCCTCTTCTTCATGTCTCTTCTACATCAACATGTGTCCCCTCTTCCTCATGTCTCTTCTACATCAACATGTGTCCCCTCTTCTTCATGTCTCTTCTACATCAACATGTGTCCCCTCTTCCTCATGTCTCTTCTACATCAACATGTGTCCCCTCTTCTTCATGTTTCTTCTACATCAACAGGTTTCTCCTCTTCTCCATGTCTCTTCTACATCAACATGTGTCCCCTCTTCCTCATGTCTCTTCTACATCAACATGTGTCCCCTCTTCTTCATGTCTCTTCTACATCAACATGTGTCCCCTCTTCTTCCTGTCTCTTCTACATCAACATGTGTCCCCTCTTCTTCATGTCTCTTCTACATCAACATGTGTCCCCTCTTCTTCATGTCTCTTCTACATCAACATGTGTCCCCTCTTCCTCATGTCTCTTCTACATCAACATGTGTCCCCTCTTCTTCATGTCTCCTCTACATTAACATGTGTCCCCTCTTCTTCATGTCTCTTCTACATCAACATGTGTCCCCTCTTCCTCATGTCTCTTCTACATCAACATGTGTCCCCTCTTCTTCATGTCTCCTCTACATTAACATGTGTCCCCTCTTCTCCATGTCTCTTCTACATCAACATGTGTCCCCTCTTCTTCATGTCTCTTCTACATCACCATGTGTCCCCTCTTCTTCATGTCTCTTCTACATCAACATGTGTCCCCTCTTCTTCATGTCTCCTCTACATCAACATGTGTCCCCTCTTCTTCATGTCTCTTCTACATTAACATGTGTCCCCTCTGTGTAAAGAGACTCTGAAAGTTTCAGGAACAAAGATTCTCTCTCTTTTTGATCCATTTATATAAAAACTTGTCTGAAAATGAGCTGATCAGATTTTGGCCACTTTATGATGTCATAATGTTTTTTGGCTTGTGTAACCATTAGCCAATCAGCAACCAAGGTAACCCCCCCCCCCCCCCCTTATCACCTGAATGTCCCCCTAGAGCACAATTGAGTTCTTTGTAACCAAATCTCTCTCAGAGGGGTGTGGGGAGGGGCTCCTTATTTTCATCTAAAGTAACAGACACAGAATCAGCTCTTTGGAAACAGGGCTGAAACAGAGGGGATTATGGGTAATGCTGCAATGATCTGTTTGGTGTTTGGAGCCAAACACTTCAGAGACATGTTTTGTATATATCTGAGACCTGTAATATATTGATGAAAAACTGTATGATAGGGGACCTTTGAATGTGTTGCTCTGTCATCAAAACAGTGTCTACGTTGGTTATATCCTCAGATTATGAGACATGACTCCAGTTTTCATACCGATACATTCATGTATAGTTCACAGCTATTTTTTTAATGTCATGTTACTTATTATTTAATTTCTGTTAATATTGTGTATAATGTATAATCTTACCACCTTTAAAAAAAAAAAAAAAGTTTTCTTTAGGCTAAGATGCTGCAATCCGTCTTAAATAACCCTGTTAATTCTCTCATAATTTAGTTATTTAAGCACAATTTTGTTAATTGTGAATTGTTATCTGGTTTTAAAACAGTGCACTCATACTTAGAATGTATCTTTTGGCTCTTATTTTGAAATATATATATTTCTTAATGAACCTTGATGAATCCATGAGAAGAATTTGTGAGTGCTGGTCATGTGATTGCAGTCACTTGAAGTAGGTGTGATGGGGAGCCTCCCAGAATGCATTGGGGCCATAGATATGACAATCAGGGTTATTTGATCTATTCCCGTGTTGTTACTGAATGTTATTTTGTTTCACATTGTGCTCCACAGTGTTTTCACACCTCTACCACAGTTTAACCCTTAAATATTACCTGTTGATACACAAAGGGATGTTGGTGCATGATGTTATGGAGCCTGATACAAGTATTTCATAAGGCTCTTGCTTTGGATCACCAAGTGAAGACACGTTTTTATCAAGAGAAATTAATTTATTCTCTAATAACAAATAGAAGAAGAAGAAAGAGAAGAAATCAGGGTATCACAGTTATCAATGTGGAATTAAAAAGATAGCAGCAAGAAAGACATTTTACAGTAGAACAAGAAACTACACGATACAGCAGGTCAATAAGTTTCACAAACAAAAGATATTTAAAAAACAAACAGCTGAAGCATGATAATGTACTGCAGACTGTACATTTATACATTTCCAGATGCACATGGCACTCTTTCTTAGATGTGAAATGAAAGAGAGTTGATAATAGGCGCTTTCACACCGGAGTACTTTTCTCAGGAATAGTTCTGATAGCTCCTGGGATTTTGCATTCACACCAAAAAGGTCTGGAAGTAGAACTTTTTTTGCGAACCTTTTCACCCCTTTTCAGTCCCTGCTAGAGAGGTGGTACTTTCCTGGGGAGAAAAAGGTTCCCATTTCTGATTGGCTGGGCGAATTGCAAACCACGCCCCGTAAAACTCGGGAAAATGTTGTGGAGCCGCCATTTTATTTGCTCGCATTAGCATTATTAGCATTAGCCCAGCGCACCAACGGAGAGAGACTAACTTATGGCAACACAAAATAAAACGTGGGAACGGTGGAGTGATGAGGGAGTGTCGGCGCTTCTGGCGATTTACTCCGGGGGGCTCCGGGACTTCGGGTGGCAGTATACGCCGTGAAATTGTTTGCGGCCTGCCAGTAAACCCAAAGCAGAAGAAGAAGAAGTAGTGACGTCAGCGGCTTCATTTGCGTAATCCTCCCTCAGGGACTTATTCCGGTGTGAACGCGATCTACTAGATAGTTCAGGAATTAAGTTCCGGGGAACTATTCCTGGGAAAAGTACTTGGTGTGAAAGCGCCTTTTATTAGGATTTTAGATGAGAACATGCAGGTTATTGAGAAATAATTATGATCTGTTGCTGTAATATCACAATTGTTTTTCACAATAAGAGTTCTACGGAAGCCCTGAGAGGCAGGTGGGAAACAAAATGCCTTCTTGGATTTATTATATTTGTTTAATATATTGTGTTAATAATGAACTTGTTTTGGTAGGTTAGGAAAGTATAACACAATGTTCTTATTAATGCTAAAATAAGCATTTATTTTTACTTGCCTCTCAGGGCTTCTTACCTTTAATTATACATGTTTAATTATACAGTAATATCATAAACAATACAAAACAAAGTAAGAAACTGTGAGCAGAAATACATTAAAACAAGTATTGAAAGACTGTCAAAAAGGCCAGCGGAGACAGAATAGATGGCATTTAATTTGACATTAAAAATGGGAATTTGTACTCCAACTGTGTGTGTAGTGAAGCTGATTCTTAAGAGATTTCAGTAAGGTTTAATATTCATAATATCTTTATAAATATATCCAAAATCATGCTCATTGGGAAGTTTAGTCATGCACCAACATCCCTCATAGTGTGACCACATTCTCACGGAATATCCAACAGGTAACGGTGAGGAAAGCGGAACATTGTGCAGCACTGTATCACCGAAATAACCCCAGTAACAGTACAGGAAAACAGCCCAGAACTCATCTTTTGCCCCAATGCATGCTGGGAGGCTTCCCAACACACCTACCTCATGTAACTGGAATCTCATGATCAGTAGTGATGGGAATTACGGCTCTTTGAAGGGAGCCGGATCTTATGGCTCCGTTCCTTTCCGAGAGCCGTTCAAAAGAGCCGTTTTTTTTAAAGGGGGCGGGGTTAATAGGTTTATCTGCAAAATAATCACCAGGATAATGATTGACTGTATTGCCAGAAATCTACTTTTACTCACAGAAAATGTATAACTTGCTACATCTCTCAGCCAGCCAAACTACTACTCAAGCAGCATGCCATCCTCTATGGAACATTTGCACTCAGGAAAGCGAGTTCCCGTAAAGGCGAGTGGATTTATGGCAGGCAGTGAACCAACGATAAAAAGAACGGCTCTCACCAAGTACGACTTGGTTCGCTTCGTTCGTACCAAAGAGCCGTTCAAAAGAATCGGATCGTTCACGAACGTCACATCACTAATGATCAGTAGTCAGCGAATTTCAAAATAAGAGCGCCTTTTCAAGATCATTTCAATTGGGATCAATCGAGCCAAAATAGATTGATGAGGATTATTTTAAAGATGAATTATTTAAGTTACATTTGAAGAACAGGGGTCTACAAAATAATGCAGTAAAAAACGTTTCAGTCAAGAAAACAAATTGGTAAACAACCTTCTTTTTTCAGCACAGTGCATTGAGTGAAATTTGAGTTAAACACGTGAAATAATTAACAAAATGTGTCTGTTCTTTGCATCAGTTACATCCTTTACATCAGGTCATAGACTTCATCCACATCATGCCTACGTTTCTGTACAGCCTTCAGTACAAAAGCTGTGTGCGACAAATCCAGTCTGATGATTGCATAGTGTGTGTAAACCCCCGTTGAGAAAGGGAAGCCATTATTGGGTTTGGATTGGCCTGGAGTCTCTTTGTATAGAGAGACCGTGAGCAGAAGTGACACACAGAGAGTTCAGGGTCTGAGTTTGTGTTCAGTGTTTTGTAAACTGTGTTTCTTTGAGATGGTGGTGTGAAAATAAATGACCTGGTTTATGAGAACCAGCGAGGACTAAAGAAATAGATTATTTAACCTTGGGACCAGTGTCAGGATTAAAAGATGTTTTGAAGAGGTGCATCAGGTCAATGGAGGAAAACTGGTCAGCAGGTAACTTAAAAATAATAAAATATATATAATAAAAATAAATAATTAAATCATAAGAAGTAAGAATGTGCAAATAAAATAATAAGATATTATTATTGCAGTATTATTATTATTATGACTATTGTTGTTATTATTATTATTATTATTACTACAGCATTAATATACTTTTTTATTATAACTATTATTTTTATTGTTATAATTATAATATTATTTTTATTACAAAATTATTGTTAATAAATAAAAAATATATGTATAGATAATAAGATTTTATTATTATTAGAGTTTTATTAATTATACATTAATATGTATTCCACCACGTCTTTATATTTAATTTTACAATAACTTTTTATTGCACATTCTTACTTCTTATGTTCATATAAATATATTTATTTTATTTAATTCTCAAATGCAACAACCGTCACAAAACTCACTTTTCCCCCAAATAAATACATAATTTCTGATTCCTTTTGTGGACAAGAACCTCACACTTCAAACGACTATCCCTGGTTAATTAAATCTGTCTCCTCGTTAGCCTTCGTTAAGCGCTGCAGTTTGTGTTATTTCCCCGTTGTGTCAGAGACCTGACGCCTGAGCCTGCAGGAGTGACCTGCGGCGGCCATGTTTTTGTGGTACTTACAGGCGTTGTAGGCTTTCTTATGAGACAGAATCTCCACCACGTCTTTCTTTTTAAAGTTCTCCGGCAGGAAGGCTGGCTCTGGAGGAGACACTGATAATATTAACAACAGTGTAAGGATCCGTTCTCCAAGCACCGAGGGGGGTCCACACACACACACACACACACACACACACACACACACACACACACACACACACACACACACACACACACACACACACACACACACACACACACACACACACACACACACACACACACACACACACACACACACACACACACACACACACACACACACACACACACACACACACACACAGGTGGCAGGGTGATGGGTTTATAACACAGCTCTGCCATTTCTGTACCGCTACAGGCCATATCAAACGGGAAAGTATAATAAATAACAGTAAATTGTGTGTTTTCTGTAGCAGAGCTGTGTTATTACTAAACCCTTTCTAAGTATGAGAGGAGGAGGGGGGGGTTATGGTGCTTTATGGAGAATGCATTTGAAGAACAGGTGAATGGAGCGGCTCCAAAACAGGTTATGAAGAGCATCACAACTGTGAAGGCAAAAACAAAACAGGAGATGTCAACAGATAAATACATTACTTTAGATGTAATTTGAGAACCCTGATGATTATAATGATGGTATATTAATAATGTATGACATGAAGTAGGGCTGTGCGATCATGGCAAAAATCATAATCTCGATTATTTGGGTCAATAATTGATATCACGATTATTAAAAACGATTATCCATTTAATTTGAAAACATCAATTTATTGAAAAAGAAATGTGAACAGTATGTTTTTAACAGTTGATTACACTGAACTTTAAGTATAATTCAACTGAAAAAACAATTTAAAAAAAAAACATTTACATTTAAAAAATAAATAAATTAATAATCGTTGTATTTCGATTACATTGTTTTCGTAATCGTTGCAAGCCAAAATCGTAATCAAGATTAAAATACGATTAATTGCACAGCCCTAACATGAAGCATGATGGAAATATAGAAGAAGCCCTGAGAGGCAAATAGAAAAGTCTGGTGATCCTTGTTGGAGCTCCTGCCCCCACCCCCCCCCTCCCTATGAGCCCACTGTGCTCTGATTGGTCAGCTCGCCCACTCTGTTCTGATGAGTCCACCACCGTTACAGCGGAACATCAGTGTTTATGTGTTACAATGGCGTTTGTTAGCAACCAGGAAATGACGCCAGTAATGACAAACAGATGAGAATGCTGCGTGGGGTCTGTGTGCCGTGTTGGCGGGACGTTGCGGGGCTCGCTGCTCCGCCCTTTGAGGCTCGAGGAGCGGACAGTGTGAGCTGGATTACTGGTGTCGTTTCCTGGTTGCTGCGTGGGGTCAGCGAGACACAGCAGAACTCAGCCTGAGCACACACACACACACACACACACAGCCTGGATGTGTGCAGAGATCCGTGGCTGAGAAAAGATAAGGCTGAGTGAGTGTGTGTGAGGAGCTCCGCGGATTGGTCCATTTGGACGTGGGTATCGTTACGTCACTATACTCAGGAAGAAAAAAATTGAAAAAGAGAAATGTCCAACGAGGCGTTCTGGGGCAGCATAGACAGGTCTTCTCTGTGTTAGAGTTTTACTCGCTACAGGGTGCACTTTGAGGGTTTGTGACTTTGAAGGGCTTCATAACACACAAGGGGACGGTTAATAACTGGAAAAGCATGACATGGGACCTTTAAGTGTTTGTGATAGCCAAAGCAAAGACATACGATAAACGATATGATAACACTTTCTATCACAAAATATCCTTACTGATATACTAGGAGTACACAGAGAAATATAATATAATGATAGACAATGCATGTATTTATATCTAAGTTAGAAGTTTAATCTGGCCAGAAAAAAACAACTGGTTTAAAATCACAAACACAGGAGAGAAAACGAATTAGATCACCTTGTTTTTTTGTCACTTGCCTCTCATGGCTTCTGTACAATAACGCTGCAGTCGGAGAATGAATGACAACAAGCACACAAATACTTACTGGATTGGCGTTGAGTCCCAAAGTGCAGATCAAGATCCAAATACTTCACCATGTCAGTGAGCTTGTCGTAGTCCGAGTCCTCTCCGAGCTAAACACACACAAACACACACTCTTTAATCTCCAGTCACAAAGTCAAGGCTTGATTTGTTATTCAAAGATATCTGATAGGGTTAGAAAGCAGGAGCAAAACGTCTGATAAAAGGTCCACCATGTATTCTATTTACAAAAACAAAATGCGTCCTCCATGCGGCTGTGACTCATCAGAGAAACAACAGACTGCATGAGTAGGACTTTCCAAATATGGAAAGAGAAATGTAGGAGTGAGAAACTTCTCAGCCAAGGTGGGAAGATTCACAAGTTGTTGTTTACTGTATTCACTGTAATGTAAGATTTCTTCAGACATGATTTTGTAATTGAATCACGTCTCTTCTCAGACTGAAGAAGGGGACTCACCTGACCCCATATGGTCCCCTCAGAGTTCTCCACCTGCTCCCAGCGCAGACGCTTCACACTCATGTGGTTTGTGTCCGAGGCGTGGCCCGGTTTGGGAAGAGGAGGCGGCTCACAGGGGGGAGGCAGAGGAGGAGGAGGGGGCGGTGGTGCCTAGGAGATTATAATCATTTGTATTTATCAGTATATGGTTTTGTATAGCACACATGCTAACAGCAGATCAACTACATGAATAGCAGGAAGTGCAGAAAGTACCACAGTATAGGTGAAGCTTTAAAGGTCCCCTATTATACTGTTTTTCATCAATATATTATAGGTGTCAGATATACAAAACATGTCTCTGAAGTGTTTGGCTCCAAACACCAAAAAGATCATTGCAGCATTACCCATAATCCGCTCTGTTTCAGCCCTGTTTCCAAAGTGCTGATTCTCTGTCTGTTACTTTAGATGAAAATAAGGAGCCCCTCCCCACGCCCCTCTGAGAGACATTTGGTTACAAAGAACACGATGGTGCTCTAGGAGGAGATTCAGGTGATAAGGGGGGGGGGGGGTTACTTTGGTTGCTGATTGGCTAATGGTTACACAAGACAAACATTCGTTATGACATCACAAAGTGGCCAAAATCTGATCAGCTCATTTTCAGACAGGTTTTTATAGAAATGGATCAAAAAGAGAGAGAATCTTTGTTCCTGACACTTTCAGAGTCTCTTTCCACAGAGGGGACACATGTTGATGTAGAAGAGACATGAAGAAGAGGGGACACATGTTGATGTAGAAGAGACATGAAGAAGAGGGGACACATGTTTATGTAGAAGAGACATGAACAAGTGGATTTTTCACAATAGGTGACCTTTGAAGTTACAGTGAACAGTACACAGGTATTAAAGGCGTTACAACTGTGGTACGAACTGTGCTCGCCTGATCGAAAAGGTTGACTGAAAGCAAGGTAAAGCTGTGAGAATATTCTAAATATAGCGTACACTTAAACTGATACTGACGTTTTGAAGTGTGTCTTCACACAGTAGGTGACCACAGCAATACATTTCTATACAAATACTGATGTTTGCTTTAGCTGAATCTTGTTTGTTTGAAAGATTTAATTAAGTAGTCTTGAAACACTTGACAAGAAGTAAAGAGCAGGTGAGCTTCCTAATAGCAGTATGTCAGAATCAGAATACCTTTATTATTCCCACAGAGGGGACATTTGCATCGTTACAGCAGGAAAGAGCCATAGAGTATAGTAGTTGTTCTGTCACTTTCTTCCATTTGCACATATAATGTGACGATGAGAATAGCAAGAACCCTTTACAGTAATTGCTTCCATGACGTCAATGCTTTTGTGACGCTATTGTTGCTAGGCGCTCCCTGCTGCATACACATGTATACAACTCTTTATTTGGTTTTAAAGAGGCCCGATTATCCTTTTTGGGGTTCTCTTTCAACACTTGCACTTCTATTGGCTGGCGCTTCAACACATGTACGTGATAGGATAAGGGGCGGGACATCTCTAAGCGGTTGACCAATCACAACAGGTTTCAGACAGAGGGTGAAAAGAGGTGCTGCTGCACAGGCAGCATGAGGAAAATAAAGGGCTTTTTGAACATGCATGGAGACATGTAGAGACACTACATACTGATATACACCTGAACATCAGCAGGAGAGGACTCTTTAAAGTAGAGACACTACATACTGATATACACCTGAACATCAGCAGGAGAGGACTCTTTAAAGTAGAGACACTACATACTGATATACACCTGAACATCAGCAGGAGAGGACTCTTTAAAGTAGAGACACTACATACTGATATACACCTGAACATCAGCAGGAGAGGACTCTTTAAAGTAGAGACACTACATACTGATATACACCTGAACATCAGCAGGAGAGGACTCTTTAAAGTAGAGCCACTACATACTGATATACACCTGAACATCAGCAGGAGAGGACTCTTTAAAGTAGAGACACTGCATACTGATATACACCTGAACATCAGCAGGAGAGGACTCTTTAAAGTAGAGACACTACATACTGATATACACCTGAACATCAGCAGGAGAGGACTCTTTAAAGTAGAGACACTACATACTGATATACACCTGAACATCAACAGGAGAGAACTCTTTAAAGTAGAGACACTACATACTGATATACACCTGAACATCAGCAGGAGAGGACTCTTTAAAGTAGAGACACTACATACTGATATACACCTGAACATCAGCAGGAGAGGACTCTTTAAAGTAGAGACACTACATACTGATATACACCTGAACATCAACAGGAGAGGACTCTTTAAAGTAGAGACACTACATACTGATATACACCTGAACATCAGCAGGAGAGGACTCTTTAAAGTAGAGACACTACATACTGATATACACCTGAACATCAGCAGGAGAGGACTCTTTAAAGTAGAGACACTACATACTGATATACACCTGAACATCAGCAGGAGAGGACTCTTTAAAGTAGAGACACTACATACTGATATACACATGAACATCAGCAGGAGAGGACTCTTTAAAGTAGAGACACTACATACTGATATACACCTGAACATCAGCAGGAGAGGACTCTTTAAAGTAGAGACACTACATACTGATATACACCTGAACATCAGCAGGAGAGGACTCTTTAAAGTAGAGACACTACATACTGATATACACCTGAACATCAGCAGGAGAGGACTCTTTAAAGTAGAGACACTAGATACTGATATACACCTGAGAATGAGCAGAATATGTGAATGTAGATGTCACCTGTTGCGACTGCTGCTCCTCATGAGGGGTTTCATAGGTTTTGCTGTGAGTGGGGAGGGTGGAGTGGGAGGCTGGAGGTTTGGAGAGCAGCGAGGATCCGGTGGGGGGGCCTTGGTTCTGGTTCTGAGAGGAGGAGCTGTGGTCGTGGAGGGAGGGGGGCAGCGGGCCCTGGTAGCTGTGCTGGTGGTGGAGCTGATGGTGCCTCTGCAGGACGAGCTGGCTGGGTCTCAGCGGCTGGTGGGAGGGCTGGTGGGAGGGCTGGGGGGAGGGAAGTGGGGAGGGCTGGAGGAGGGGCTGGGGTTGGCTGTGCTGCCGGGGAAGGTAGCAGGGGCGGGACTGCTGAGAGGGGCGCAGGGTGGTGTGAGCGTGGGAGAGGCGCGTGGACGTGGTGGTGGTCTGGAAGCGCTGCTGAGATGTCTCCCCTTCCTCTCGGTGGTGGATAGGGGAGCGGCTGGAGAGGAGGGTCCTGAGAGGGGGAGGAGGGGGAGGGATGATGGGGTGGTGAGGCTGGAAGGGCATCCGGCTGCGGGGGACGTGTTCGGGGGAGAATCGGACTGGAGGAAGGGGGTCGGTGAATTGCACAGGGGGCGGGATGAGACCCTGGAAAGGTGGAGGAGGCGGGGGGCTCTGGGTGGGAGGAGGAGGGATGGGTTCTGACCCGGAGGAGTAGGAGGGGGAGGAGGGGGAGGAGCTGCTGTGGTCCTCACTGCTGCCGCTGCTGAGCTGCCGGGGCATGAAGCCCACCTCCTGGTCCTCCTGGAAACTCATCTGGGGGGAGAGGAGCACCGTCACACTGATGATCGTAATGTCCATCTCCTCCAACTCAAATAAAAGACTAAAAACAACGCATTATGATTTTTATTTTTAGTTATACTTTTGCTTATCAGTTTTTTCCTCTACCTACTTATGGGACAGAAAGTACGGAAGCCCTGAGAGGCAACTGAGATTTTTTTTTTTTTTTTTGGATACAAGTTGTTATCTCTGTGTTTATAATATAATAACCACAAAAAAAAAGTTTTGACAGTCGTGAAAGTGTTTTTGTTACACTCGTTTTTAAATAGTTTCCTATAGGACTACATTATTCATGTTTTGATCAATATATATATATATCTTTTTTTGTGATTCCAAAATAAAAGTTGCCAAAATTAGTCATTTAGCACCAACATTTTTTAATTATCCATCCTACAATAACCTGTCAAAACCCTTTTCTCTGGTCCACATACACATTACATTTAAAATTATATTAGTCAATAACAAAAAAACAAATAATTGAGATCAGATTTGTAAAATGTTTCAATTGCTTCTCAAGTATTCTGCAGCAAAGCCTTACCAAATTAAATGAAATATTTGTATCACATGCTCTTAAATATCATCAGACCAATCTATTCATAGAACTAAATAAATGTGAAGTTTACAGTAAATACTAAAAAGCATAAAATATGTGCAACCCTTTTTTCTTTATCGTTTATTCTGCATCCCACTGAATGAAGTACGAAAAGTAGCAAACACGTCCCTGAAAGAGACAAAAGCCTTAATGTTTGTTTGATGATTTAACGTCAGCCAGCATCTTATTATAACCTTAGATACAATTAGACTCTACTGTATAAACTGAGTATTTACTTACAGACACCCCTCTTCTTCTGAAACCATGACAACCTCCTTCATATATCTGTTCATGTGACACAAGTGTTCATTGTAGCGTACATTAGAGTGGCTCTAATGTCAACATGCAGCACTACAACGTCATTCAAATGCTATAGACCCTCCAGAAAAACGCGGGCAAAAATCCTTGATTATGCGGGCTAAATTCCTTGATTATGCGATTAAACATGCGGGGTTTTCTATGGGATTTTATGCGGTGAAATTGCGGGAAGTTGCGAAATATGCGGAAAGTTGCGAAATATGCGGGAAAAAATTATCGATTTTTTTTTAAAATATTGGGCTGTCTTATTTATTCTCTCTCACACACAACCTACCACTAACGTTAAACCCCTTTACTATTCAATTAAACACATTCAATGTTTATTTATTGTAAAAGCAATTGGGCTATTTTAATCTCACACACACACCCCCCCCCCCAAACACACACACACACACACTTCTCCGCCTCATTCTGTTTTCATTTACTCGTTCGTTATCTGCAGCTTCAATCTTGTAGGCTACTCACCTCGTTTCTTGTAGCCCTCGAAAGGGTTTTGGAGGTTGATGCCCCGTGAACGTGAGTTGTTTGGCTTTCTTGTCCGCAGCAGCAGAAAGCATTTTCGAATGTTTGAATGAATCAAAGTGGGTCGTCACCGTCGATTTTCTCTTATGCTCCAACACACAGTTGCACGGGGTGCAGAACAGTTTCCCCCCACTTTTTGCCCGGTCTTTAGTAGAAATGTTCGTCGGTAAATGAAATGGATTAGATATTTTCATCTTGGTGTTTTCTCTATCGTGTGAGCTCCACACGTTCACTCTATACAGTGTTGTTTACATTCTGTGATGCGCGAGCTGATGACGTCGCGTCAAGACGAGTTAATTTGTTTTTTCTCAACGCGGGGAAAATGCGGGGATTATGCGGCCTTTTGGAAATCTGCGCCATTTTGCTGATTATGTGGTTCGCGTTTTTCTGGAGGGTCTAAAATATGCTAATTTCAGAAGCTATACAAGCAAATGCACAACAGTAACATTTCCGGTAAATGCTGCTATATGTAATATGTTATCATTGCTGAAGTATTACATGTAGCAGCATTGCTTTAGCACATAACAGGAGGAAAATCACACCCAAAGACATGTCACAATTCCTGGCCACGAAGGTAGAATAGTAGTAGGCTACTGGCATGAGATGGAGACTGTTAGTCATTCTGTTCACAATCTCCACGATACTAAGGTTCATTTGCTAGTTGTATACAAAAATAGAGATATTAATATCCACAATATTCCCAGCCTCCTGATACTTTACATGCAAGGTTTCAAGAAGTTAGGATTGATGAGATGTGAACTTTATACAATACAATAAGAATGAAAAATTCATTTCCCATTGGTTGGGTTTTATTTATAAATCTCTGCTTGGGTTGGTTCCCTCCTACATTTGCACATATATGTGTCAAAGAGAAAGTCTATATGGCCTGCGCTCCCAAGATTTTATTCAGATGCTGGTCCCTACAGTGAGAACACAACTGGGTAAAAACAGCTTTTAGATATGCTGACCCCACAGCTTGGAACAATGTACAGAAGGAGCTGAAACTCTCAGATTGAATCACTATGGGGGAATTCAGGTCCATCTTAAAAGGACAGAGAACACGACACCATTGGTCGATGTGAGTGCTCGTATATCCTAAAATCGTTTTAAATTTTGACAGTTTTTTAATGATTTTTAATAGTTTGTTTTACTTCGCATATTGACTGGCTAATGTGCCATTTGATTTGTGTTTTACAGATGTATTTGTCTGCCTGTCATGTCTGTGTTTTATCTGTTGTAACTTTGCAAATGCTGCCCTTCTTGGCCAGGTCACTCTTGGACTTTAATCTCAATGAGTCTTTGACCTGGTTAACATTTCCTATTTTATTTAAGCTTTGGTTAGTTTGGATTTACCAACCTGGCACAAAAACAAAACAAACAAACACATCAAATCAGCAGTAGACCAGCAAATTGGGTATTACTGTATAAGTGCTTCAATGAATAGTTTTGTCGATAGTCTGGTGTAGAAAGCTGTCTGATGCAAAGTCAAATATGAACACATTCTTAATTTACCTTACACTTAAAGTAGTATAGATTTTCTTTCAGGTGTTTACAATACATTTGCCTCCTGCCCTGTTCAAAGCAATACATGTCTTTGCTTATGTGCAAGTACTTGTCTGCTTCTCTAAAATGTGGCGTGTCGATCCTTTGTCTACAGTAAGTGGTATTCTGACTTTGGATAAGTACCTCAAATTATCCCTTGAATAATTTCTATAACAAGTAATAATGTACTCTATAATAGGGAATGACTACTAATGAGTCAAAGGGTACATTTTCTGCTGTAAACTATTATTCATTTATTTAACACCTCCTACCTCCACTACAAATGTGTCATCCATCAAATGAATGCATTTCAGCTATGTACTTTAAATAACCGCACTTAAACCAACCTGCACCATTCCTTTAATATAACATCAAAGCATGTCGTCTATGTGTATTTATAACAACAGCTGATAATGCAGTATATCGTTCTTCCTCACCTCTTCGTAGTCGTTCTCCCCGTGTACGAAGTCGTCCACTAGAGTGACTCGGTGCCCCAGCTGCTCGCTCAGAGCGTCCAGGAACTTGTCGGTGTCCCGGCTGCGAGGCGGACGTGAGAACGTGAACAGTTTCTTGCGACGGGTCAGCGTGTTCGGCCCTCCGTCCGAGTGAGGGGAGGCGGGGGGGCTCTCCAGACACACGTAGGGGTTGGAGTCCACGCTGCTCTGGTGGTGGATCTGGTACACCGGAGTGGGGAGAGGCTCCTTCCAGGACAGGGAGAGGCCGGATTTACGGTTACCTGTAGTAATAATAATAATAATAATAATAAATCGTTATTTATATAGCACTTTTCCTACAACACATGCAGCTCAAATTGCAAAGTGATTATTTGTTAAGAACTTTAAAAGGTAACATTTTATCACGTTAATAGACACAAGGAGGTCAAATGTATCATAATTAAAATAAAATAAATAATGGTTTCTCTCTGACAGATAAGACACAAGACAACTGAGTCGATGCAACACTGTTAAATATAAAACCCCATCAAACTAAGTGAACATATAGGCACAACAGAAATACAAATAAAAAGATAATAGTAATAAAAATGCCATAATTCTAATAAAGGTTAAACGATTAAGAAATAAAATGACCAACGTAAAAATGAAAATTGCTATTGAAGAACATTTAAAGTGGGGGGTTGCTAAGAAACAGCTAATCTAAAAAGAATGGAGTTTGAAAATGTCCACTGAGTTTGCCTCTCTGATATTTCCTGGTAGACGGGAATCAAAGCTGGCATCAAGTCACTTGTGCTTTTGACGCTCAAGAGTATAATTAAGTGAAAAAATTATATATTGTGCTTCTTCATTACCTCAAGAAAATGTACGTGTTATATTATAGGCCATGTTTTCACCTTGGGGACCCTTGATAGGGAACCATGGAAACACATGGATGAACTGCAGGCTGGTTTGCACATATAGGTGGAGATCACATTCAGTGGTTTTCTCATCACATCGGGTAAAACCAACTCAGTTAAAACATCCACAATGATGTTGTTAATGTTAAATCATCCATAAACACAAGGCTGGGGATGAGAGGGGACAGTTCAACAATAAATCCAAAATTACAATCTACAAAACAATCTCGTTGAATCAGTGACTGGATTTCTGAGAGGAGAAATTGCTGTGGAATCTTTTCAATTATTTTGTAGCTAAGACATCTTTATGGCCGACATCTCCAACATAACTCACACTAACCATTCAGATTGATAAAAAGCACTACAGGGAAGAGGGAAAGTATTTGGTTTTTGAGATTATTAACCATATGTGTGCCATTTGTAGTAGTTCAACAGATCTTATGCCATGTTTGACTACTGTTTTGACCACTGTCCATCCCCCACTCAGCAACTTGTCTTTACGGCAAATTTCACAGGATTTGAACATGGCATCAGTAATGTGCCATTAAGGCTCAGAGATATCCAGTGTTCAAATATCAATAACTCATTCTGCAATTGCCTGGAATGAGTTGCACATATATATATATATTTGTATTTGTATTTGGGATTGTGGGAAACGGTATTTCGATCTCTCTGTCTGTACACACAACGGCACATTGTTTTCGAACCACTGGTGAAAGCATGTGTCTGAAAGCGTGTGTGTGTGTGTGTGTGTGTGTGTGTGTGTGTGTGTGTGTGTGTGTGTGTGTGTGTGTGTGTGTGTGTGTGTGTGTGTGTGTGTGTGTGTGTGTGTGTGTGTGTGTGTGTGTGTGTGTGTGTGTGTGTGTGTGTGTGTGTGTGTGTGTGTGTGCTATTGTGTCTCGGGTGCCCCAGAGTACCTTTGAGAGGGGGGAGTGTGAGGGGGGAGAGCGGGCGCCCGTAGGCCTCGGTCTGTCCCGGGCCCTCGGGCTCTCCTGAGGAGCCCTGCAGCGCCGACACACTCTTTCCTGCGTAAACGTTCTCCAGCTCCGTGTAAACACCTGTCATCTACGGGTGGAGGCATGGTCAGCTGTTAGCACACACATCGCCGCGCACATCCCCTTTGAAGGTCCGCTGGATTTTGCACTCACAGCACAACCTTCAAATGATGTGGGGCCAGAAAGCACAGATAACATGAAAGCTAGCAGGTATACCTACATGGTTGAGGTCAGGGGACTCGGGGAAGGAGGTCCCGTCTCCTGACTGCCTCTCCTCCGGGCTCCCGGATTCATCCACATGTATTCCTAAAGCACAACAAGGCATGAAGAGTGACACATGGACTTCCATCCACCCTCCCAGACAGGAGAGAGGATGAAGCAGAGGTAAACAAGGTGGTGGAGGAACAATGGCGATTGAAAAGCATGAATGAAATCTGCTGGAGATATCACTACGTGTCCTTCAGAGAGCTTGAACATTCTAGAAAGCTGAGATATGAGGAGTTATTCTATGAATGTATGGTGGCCATCTCTTGTAGCCTCCATACATCCACAGAGGATTTACTGAGCACACTATCTTTGCAACAACAGTTACAGACGTTCACACCAGGGAGCTGACAGGTGCAAACACTGCCTTATTAGTGACTGGGTTTCCGATGCCTTGCCTGAGGGAATATGAGCAGTTCAGTTCCTGCTGAAGGAAGCTGCTTTGCTGTCTCAGACTTTCTTAGTTTGTCGAGTTATTCAACTAAAAATACGATTACATTATACTGAATCTATAGGGAAGATGAGTTTTTATTACAAAACCAAATAGCATATTATCTTTACCGTTTTAATTGTTGTTAAACTTTTAAAAACTTTTTTGGGGTCAGCCGGGTGGAGTGGCAACAAGTTGTAACCACAACGCTGACGAATCATCACCTATAAAGTCAATATCGCAATAATATTCTGTAGCAATTAAAAAATAATTGTCCTAATATAAATTATCAACTGGGGAAGCTTCACGGTTATATCAATTAGATGATATTGGTTTCTACGGAAGAGGATTAGGGCCACATGATTTTTTTTTTGGGAGGATTTTTTTGTTCTGAGAAAAAAGTCAGAATTTTCCTCAGAATTCTGACTTTTTCCTCAGAACAAAAAAACATAATTTTTTTTGGGAGAAAAAAGTCAGAATTCTGACTTTAATCTCAGAATTCCGAATTTTTTTCACAGAATTCTGAATTTTGACTTTTTTCTCCCCAAAAAAATTATGTTTTTTTGTTCTGAGGAGAAAGTCAGAATTCTGAGATTAAAGTCAGAATAGTTTTTCTCCCCCCAACATTTTTTTGTTCTGAGAAAAAAGTCAGAATTCTGAGATTAAAGTCAGAATTCTGACTTTTTTCTCAGAACAAAAAAAAAACATATTTTTTTCAAATCCTCCCAAAAAAAATAATTATGTGGCCCTAATCCTCTTCCGTAGGTTTCCTCTTAAGAGAAACATATAACAATGTTGTCTCAGCTCAGGTAAACATTTCTTTCCCATTTGGGTGAGAAGTTTTTGATCCAGAATGAAAAGCTATTGAAACCAAACCTGCGGAGATTACACAGATGTTATGTTAAAGTGAATCCTTCTTCTTGTGATCTGCAGCGTACCCATTCCCAGGTGAGTCCCGATGATGCAGTCGTCAGAGCTCCTCTCTCGGATCGGGTTGCGGAACGACGACCCCGAGACCCTCATGGAGCTGCTCCTACGGTGGAGCTGCTCCGGGCTGACGCCAGGCTCCAGAACGGCTGCAAAACACACACCTTTTTATTTCTTTGTAATTTGTTTATTTATTCATTATATATTTGTTTTAATTTTTTTAATTTAATTTAATCAACATTATTTTTTATTACATTTGATATTTTTTTAACATTATTTTTGTCTATTTTTTCTATTTTAAATCAGAATTTTTTCTATAATTATATTGTATTTTAAAATGTAGCATCTGTCATGAAACCCAATTTCCCCTGAGCGCATAAAGTAATCTGATTCTGATGTTCTGATATTCAGCATCGCTTTTCCTTTTTGCAAATGATATGCACCTGCTCCTTTGTGTTAATTATAAAAAACAACCTTACAGTTAATCTAACACCAAGTTGTTGATAAAAAACACCTTGATTTTCAATTAAATCACATATTTTTTATTATGTTTTTCCACTTCACATGTTAGGAACCATCATCCATATCCAACAGGCATCTTATTGACTGAGTCCTGATACTGTTTCATTATTTCCACGATGTTCTTTGTGCCTCACCGCTGCTCTTGAAGCCCAGGAAGCGTGACAGTTTCCCCTGGCAACGCTCCTGCTCGTCGTACGTCAGGAGCTGGTAGATGAACTGCCAGATCAGCTGTTTGGCCGGAGTGTCCAACACCGGAAACACGTCGACAATCAGAGTGTCCACATTCCTGCAAACACACACGCACCATGGCGTCAAGTGAAATTCCTCGTATGTGTAAACCTAGCTGGTAATAAACCTGTTTCTGATTCTGACACACAATGCCTCCGTTACACATCGTTATACAACCAAACCCCATGCTTACTGCAGGGTAATTCAGTGCCACATGATGTAAGGATTTGGCATCCATAACGACACAGAATATGAAAAGGTGGGAGGATGACAGGGATGAAAGTAATGCCTTCAGGGGTTAGTACTGTATGCACACTGTGTAGAATTGATGCTTTCCTCACATGTTGGCATCATAAGCAAATCTCTATCCATATGTCTTCCTCAACTCTTCACCCTCGAGAAAATGAAATCTAAACCTAATGGGAATCATCGACCCTCTGTTTAGCTTTGTGCATTTTTTTTGTCTTCACTGCTTCGTGGTTTTATATTCCTCTCTATTTTGCTGCATTAAGAGCTTTCTGCAGCCTGTTATATATCCAATATGGTAAAAAATAGTTTCCCAGGCAACAGCTACATTTCTGTCAATGTCAGCTATCGGGTTAATGGAGTTTGAAAAATGCTGAAAACTTTCAGTTAGATATTTTCCCGCAGCCTCCTTCTTCTATTTGGAGCTTACGTCATAATAAAGTGATGTTTCCAAGTGAAGCTGCTTCGAGCTGTTCCGTCAGGATTTCTGACTATCACATTTCTGAAACAACATCTTTCTCTTCTCTCTATACAACAGCCCTGAGCTCTTTTCCATCTGTTCAATATTGCATTGTTGCAGAATGCAGATGTTCTTGTTCTCTAACTCCTTAAAGAGGCCCTATTATGCTTTTGGGGGTTTTCCCTTTCCTGATGTGTGTTACATAAGGTTTTAGTGCATGTCAATGGTCTGCAAAAGAAGGGAGTTTCTCTCCCCCCCCCCCCCCCCCCTGCCTGAAACTCCTCCATTGGACTCCATTGTTAACTTCGGAAAAATAGTGACATCATTACATAACACTCGTGCTTCTATTGGCTAGCGCTCCAAAACATTGTGCGTGATAGGATAAGGGGCGGGACATCTCTAAGCGGTTGACCAATCACAACAGAACAGGCCAGCTAACCAATCAGAGCAGACTGGGCTCTGGTTTCAGACAGAGGGTGAAAAGAGGTGCTGCTGCACAGGCAGTATGAGAACAATAAAGAGCTTTTTGAACATTAAAGCATGGAGACATGTCCCAGAGACACTACATACTGATATACACCTGAACATCAGCAGGAGAGGACTCTTTAAAGTAGAGACACTACATACTGATATACACCTGAACATCAGCAGGAGAGGACTCTTTAAAGTAGAGACACTACATACTGATAGACACCTTAACATCAGCAGGAGAGGACTCTTTAAAGTAGAGACACTACATACTGATATACACCTGAACATCAGCAGGAGAGGACTTTTTAAATTAGAGACACTACATACTGATATACACCTGCACATCAGCAGAGTAGGGGCCCTTTAAACAGTACATCCTCTGCCCCACTACTCCCAATTATAGACCCCCTCCTCCCCTCCTCCCCTCCTCCCCTCCTCCCCTAGACTGACCTGTGCTGGAAGAAGGTCTCCAGGGACTTGCAGACGGTGTATCTCTCCTGGATGGTGAGCAGGTGCTCCAGCTGCTGGCTGAAGGTCCGCCCGTGGACTTTGATGCTCGGGGGGAGGATCTCTGCCACCCACTGCAGAGAACTGAGGGCTGGAGACCTGCAAGGATTTAGTTATACTTTAATTCCTACATTTATATTCACCAAATAATTGTTTCTCCTTCGTTCTGCAACACCCAGTGTCATTTAACAGAGGGGTCTGAGATTAGCTAGCGGATTTATATGCATTTGTGTTTCACTTTAAAGTATTTTTATGATTTCTTTATATTTTATGTTATATCTTATTTATTATTGACTTTTCTTTTCAATTTCTTTCGCTTAGTTTGCAAACCCCCCACACTTTTGTTCTATTTTGTATCCACCCACCCGACACACTCCCCTCCAGACTGTGTGTTTAGATCACACACTGACACACATAGAAACAAACACACACACCAAGATCAAATCAACACAACACCTTACATAACCTTCTCTTATTGCTTGTCTAAATATTGATGACTGGCCTGTATTGACTTGTCTTCCTCTTGTTTTCCTGTTAGTGTTTGGCTTACAAAGAATAATAGAGACTGAGGTTAGTGTGTGTCCCTGCAGACTAGGGGCTGCTGGGTAATATCGAATCCAAATGTCAGGTGTGTTGTTGGAGTGTATTGACCTGGAGCGAGGCATGGTGGTGGGGGCTCGGCTCGGGGATTCCTCCGAGTCGTTTTGTTCTGAGGAGAACTCAGACGGCCCGTCCTCCACCACCAGAGTGGGCATCGCCCCGCTGCCCTGAAGCATGGACACCACCTTCTCATGGGAGCAGTTCCTGCAAAGAGAGAGAAAGGGACAGAAGCAAACAAATGGAGAGTCAAAGTCAACTTTAATGTCAATCTTTCAGTTTGTGTGTTTGGCTTATAGAAGATGGATTGAAGAAATTAAATGTATAAAACTCATGAAACCAAGGAATTGATATATCAAGGAGGTCCTTAACAATTCTGAGAGACGTGAAGAAATAAAATGATCAAATAATATACATTTTTAATATTGTTCTTTTTCCTCTTACGTTGTTTATCATACTGCAACCCACAGCTGTTCAACTTCAGAATGAAATACAATAAAATAATGTTAATGTAAGCGAGCCCAGCAACAACATGGCTTCTCTGAAAGTCACTGTAAGGCTTACACTTAATATTCTTAAGTCAAATTATGGTTTAATGTAAACACAAGTTATTACATGTTTTGTTATCTGTAGAAAATGTGCTTTCATAATGTCAATAACGAGGTGATTAGCTTGTGATCTTGAGATAACATGATTAAGAAATGGGATTTACAGGAATGTAAAACACCTGAGATAAGGAGCAAAGAAATGTCTCTGTTCGTAGAAACCGTTCACCATCTGCTCTCTTTGTAAACACGACACTGATAGCTCCGACCTGCCTTGTTCTTTATTTTCTTCCTCCCTCTGGTGAACAACTCCCACAGTTTTGCCGATCACCTCCTACTGCTGCAGCACCGTGTTATCAGGCAGAGCAGCAAAATTATACAGCGCCAATCAAACCCGTACATCAGGCAGCCATGGGAACAGATTCTGCTCCCACATGGCGGCTATCAGGTTGGTGCAACGAGCCACACTGCCACTTCACACAGCACTGGCTCATGAATAGCTTCATACACTGTGTTGACTGAGTTCGTAAAAGTACAATTCACTCTGATACACCCTGGATTTATTATTTGCGATCCCACACACACTAAAAAAATCTAAAGGCAGGAGGTCAAAAAGTTTTAAAGTCCACACAAGAACGATGACTACTCCTACAAAACATGTTTTAAATAAAGGCTGTGCTCAAGTGCTTCGGCCCGAACGAGGTTAAAGGTGAAGACTGTAGGAGCGTCTCACTTCGGTTAAATGGAGTCCTTGCGTCCCTCACTTGCGTTGTTTCCTTGCGACTAGTCCTCCCACCAGGGAAGGAGAGACGCAAGGAAACCACGAGAAGCAAGGAAATTAGTTTTAAGAGCAATGGGACGTAGTTTCCTCCGGAGCGTCACGTGAAGCCACGTCCGTTTGTGATGACGCCGCACAGCTGATCGTCTGACAGCAGCCAGACCAGTGCATGAGCTGCATCGTCCAATCAGTGAGCGATACACAGTAAGGGGGCGGGGCGAGTGTCTGAGGATTTCACCGGAGGATGGTCTGGTAGTTCCTCGATTATTGCTCCTCGATCCTCCGGCAAAAATAAGGCCACTGGGACGCTACTCAAGATGGCGCAGACAAATCAACTTCTGGTGATACCGAGCCCGAGGAGCGAGGAAATGAAAGATAACCGAAATGAGACGCACCATGTGACTTTCAGAATAGTCTGACATATCGGACGTTTCTCACATAACTCCTGGCAGAAAAGCACATTTTCCAAAATGTTGAATATTTATCAGCTGTGTTTGATTTTTCCCACAGTATTTGACAACTACGTTCATGATTTAATTGCATGTTAATGCTAACACTTTCTATAACGCTCGTGCCTCTAATTTATTAATAACATGTTATATTTGCTGATAGCACTGTAGCTTTAAAGACAAAAGCACTCATAAATAATGATAATAATCACAGGTCTTCAAGACAGTCAAATAGACGGCGGCATAAAGTCGAAAGTAGAGATTGTTCAAGGTATTATCTTTAGTTTGAGACGGATTTGTTTTTAGTTTAGTAATTTTTGGGGAAACAAAACTTGTGATGTTTTTGCAATGATTTCATATAAAAATACTACGGTATCAGTTTATTTCATTGATTCTACAATAAGTAAAATATCTTGGAGAGTAGGGACAGACAAATTCCTATTAAAACTACTGCTTAAAAAAATAAAAAATAATAATAAGTATAAAAAAAGAAAGAAAAAGAATGGTAGCATGAAAAAAAGATTTCAATAATAATATTGTTTTTCATTGAAGACAAACCTCATGTCCAGTCCGTTCAGGAAGAGGATGCGGTCGCCTGTTTTCAGTCCACATTCCTCCGCAGGACTGTCTACAAGAGACAGGAAAGATGGCAGAAAATCAAACGTCAATCAGGGTTAAAAATAAATAAAAGGTTCCTGGCTAACAAGGTGCGCTGAACAGATGGGAGATGGTGACTAATGTGATTCTGTCAGTCTGTCATCCAACATAATGAGATGCTCTTCATGCTTAATTGTCATTACATAAGGAAGCAGTGCTGTCAAAACATCCCGCTCCGACTGCACCGTCCTCCTCCTCATCGTCAACTCACTGCTGGATTTCACTCCCAATGAATCATGTTTGTTTTTCTTTACCCCAAACCTGGAAATAACAAGCTGTTTGATCCCTGTATAACTCTGTACAGTACAGCAGGTTAAGCTGATGCTTTTATCTCAACCTATAGAAGAGATCCTGCGTTAGCTTTCAACAGCAAAACACTTTTAGCTGTTACATAAATCCTTATTTATGTAACATTGTTGGCCAAGGTGCAGCCAAAACAGATGAGTTTGAGTCTGCGATTGAAGATTAATATAATTATAGATATTAAACACGACTGTATATGTTGTAATATTTATGTTTTTATAGATACTAATATATTTAAACATTTTAAAAAGTTCAAATTCAATTGTCTAATTGTTACTTTTAGTTCTCTATGTTGATTTTAATATATATATTTATTTATTGTATTTTATTCTCAAATAGAGCAACCGTTAGAAAATCTAATTTCCACCCACTATATTATTATTATATTTCTACAAGTTGAAATTTCTATATTTTTATATATTTAATGTTGTTGTTTCTTTTATAGAATCTTTCTACGATTTTAAAAATATTTCACTTTGTTTTTTATTGATTTATTTATTTTTCTATTTCACTCTAAAATGGAGCACCTGTGATCAAATCTATTTTACCCCTGGGATCAAAACGTGTCTGATTCTGTTAGAGACAGATCTTAAATCACAGAGTTTGGTGTTTTCCTGTTTATCAGAAAAGGATCTGTGTTCAGATGAGAGGCTCTGCACCCCCTCCTTCTCCATAAGGCCCACTGAGTCAGCGCTGCCGCTTCAGCACATGATGGTGGGAGATAAGGGTGGGCGGGAACAGTGCCTTCATCACACACACACACACACACACACACACACACACACACACACACACACACACACACACACACACACACACACACACACACACACACACACACACACACACACACACACACACACACACACACACACACACACACACACACACACACACACACACACACACACACACACACACACACACACACACACACACCTGGTGCTTTTGTTTGGGAGAGCAATAACAGTTAATTAAAAAACATTTTACTGCTGGAAATGAAAGAAAATGGAAGTAATGAATATGCTCGCTAGAAGCGCTTTCGCCAACTAATATATAGAGTTTTATTTTTCTGTGAATAAAGTCTCTGGTAAAAGTGGTGTTTTATCCAAATGCACCGCAGAGGAGATACACCAACAAATCAAAGATCAAATAATCAGCTAGAAAATTGAACAAAAAAGTGCAGATCTCTTCTAGGTGTATCTCCCAAACCATAAAAACTTGAATGTCACTTAATTGTCTCATCCCTTAAAGGGGCCCTGTGATTAATCCCAAAGTTCCATCAGGAAGGAGTTTCTGGTGACATCACTGTGTAACACTTGTGCTTCTATTGGCTATTGGTCCAACAAATTGTATACCAATTGATGACCATGTATATATTAGACATCTCTAAGTGGTTGACCAATCACAACAGGGCCGGCCAGCTAACCAATAAGAGCAGACTGGGCTCTGGTTTCAGACAGAGGGTGAAAAGAGGTGCTGCAGCACAGGCAGTATGAGAAAAATAAAGAGCTTTTTGTTGAACATTAAAGCATGGAGACATGTAGAGACACTACATACTGATATACACCTGAACATCAGCAGGAGAGGACTCTTTAAAGTAGAGACACTACATACTGATATACACCTGAACATCAGCAGGAGAGGACTCTTTAAAGTAGAGACACTACATACTGATATACACCTGAACATCAGCAGGAGAGGACTCTTTAAAGTAGAGACACTACATACTGATATACACCTGAACATCAGCAGGAGAGGACTCTTTAAAGTAGAGACACTACATACTGATATACACCTGAACATCAGCAGGAGAGGGCTCTTTAAAGTAGAGACACTACATACTGATATACACCTGAACATCAGCAGGAGAGGACTCTTTAAAGTAGAAACACTACATACTGATATACACCTGAACATCAACAGGAGAGGACCTCTTTAAAGTAGAGACACTACATACTGATATACACCTGAACATCAGCAGGAGAGGACTCTTTAAAGTAGACACTACATACTGATATACACCTGAACATCAGCAGGAGAGGACTCTTTAAAGTAGAGACACTACATACTGATATACACCTGAACATCAGCAGGAGAGGACTCTTTAAAGTAGAGACACTACATACTGATATACACCTGAAGATGAGCAGGAGAGGACTCTTTAAAGTAGACACTACATACTGATATACACCTGAACATCAGCAGGAGAGGACTCTTTAAAGTAGAGACACTACATACTGATATACACCTGAACATCAGCAGGAGAGGACTCTTTAAAGTAGAGACACTACATACTGATATACACCTGAACATCAGCAGGAGAGGACTCTTTAAAGTAGAGACACTACATACTGATATACACCTGAACATCAGCAGGAGAGGACTCTTTAAAGTAGACACTACATACTGATATACACCTGAACATCAGCAGGAGAGGACTCTTTAAAGTAGATACACTACATACTGATATACACCTGAACATCATCAGGAGAGGACTCTTTAAAGTAGAGACACTACATACTGATATGAACCTGAAGATGAGCAGGACAGGGCCCATTTAAAATGTGTTTATTTAGCCATTGTTAATCTCTGCAAACATAAGAGATCCTTGAGCAAACAGTCATTTAAGAGCAGCTAATTATAAGGGTCCATATCAGCGTCCATTAAAGATAAAAAGAGGTAATCGGGCTGAAAACAAGGACCCTTTTCTGAGATGCTGTGAAGTAAAAGTATCAGTAATGAAATTATGTATAAAAGTGTGACGGATGGGACTAAAGTGCATGATAAGTATGAACATGAGATCAAATTATGTAATTCCTGTTTAAAAACCACCCCGGTTTATTTTATACCTCGTTTGTAATATTGCATCGTGACAACTCAATTTACAACAATTTGTATTGAATATGAAAATAAGCATGATGCTTGAAGTGCTTGTTCCTGCACAGAACAGCCTGTGCTAAGTGTTTTCCTATCATCCTTTGTTGTTGGTGAGTCACGTTTATATATACACACACACACACACACACACACTGGGTCAAGCACCACACTCTCACACTCACACACACACACACACACACACACACACACACACACACACACACACACACACACACACACACACACACACACACACACACACACACACACACACACACACACACACTCACACACACTGGGTCAAGCACCACACTCTCACGCACACAGAGGAGGACTCCATCAGGAGTGTGTGTGTTAGTGTACCTGAGATCACGGAGTCGAGGCACACGGGGGCGTGGCCTCGCAGCGTGAAGCCAAAGTTCTTCTTCCCCCGGTAAACACGAACGATCCTGAGGAAACAATCAGATTCAGCATTTTTTTTTATCTTAAATCTTTATGGCGAAATTGGGTTTTATGGAAATTCCTCTTATATAAAATAAAGAAATACATTTATAAAAGAAACAGGAGATACATTATTACATAAAAGCTTAACAGAGAGCATCATGACATCTGTTGTATTTACTTTCGAGATAATGTTGTTTGTTTCCCACAATTTAAGCTTAAATTATTATTTTATTTTATGCTAAGAGCTTTTCCTATTTCTTCTGTTTCTGTTTTTTTTGACCTTCTCTGCGGGAGATCAAATTGAATCAAGGATTATTATTATTATTATATTAAAGGATTAAACACAAGGATTACAAACAGCGTCATGAAAAGTATTCTTGACTTAAGACTTGTTTTACATTTTACATTTGACTTTTTTTAACATCCTATTTTTCTCAATCACTTTTAAAGCGAGTGCATTTCATTGGCCCAAAAGGTGCGATATAAATAAAGTTTGATTGAGTGATTAAAATGTCAGCAAGAATCCCAAATTACCAAATATATTTAACTCAGAATGATAGAACAGACAGACGCCTCACTTTTGAGAGCTTGAGATTAAACAATTAATCATAACAATAGTTTCCAGCACGAATCGTGAAGTCCTTTAACTTTTCAGATGCTTAACATCCTTCGTGTGTTTGGGAGGGTTCACTCTCTGCTGTTTACCAGACTGATTGTGTTTTCATTTGTCTCTTTCTGTAGGTGGGAGTCTGGTCTAGAAACAAATAAGAATTTAGGAAAGGACATTCTTGTTATTAAAGCGTTGACATTTTGCTGATGGTGGTGGTTTGCTACGGTCCTCCCCCCCCCCAGTGGAGGAGTACAAGCAGAAACCTCCCGTTAAGATGAGACACTTATGGTTTCTATCCACCAGCGCGTTGCCTTGGAAACCGCTAAAGGGTACACTGCTTCGATATTTAAACAGAGGGAAGACAACAATGTCCTTTGATAGACTACTGGCTGTTATGCAAGACCAGCTAAATGCAGATGCGCGTGTGTGTGTGTGTGTGTGTGTGTGTGTGTGTGTGTGTGTGTGTGTGTGTGTGTGTGTGTGTGTGTGTGTGTGTGTGTGTGTGTGTGTGTGTGTGTCAGCAGTGAACACTCTTGACAAACTGAGAGACTTTCAGGCTGCTCAAGGCCTCTCCTGATGATTCCCTTCTTTCGACACCAGCTGTTTCTACGATTTGACATGATTCCACCCAGACATTTTGCAAAGGATTTTATTTATAACAACCCAAATTAAACAATCAGTCACTTTATAACGAAGCCACTGAGCGTGCAATATGACAAATGACTACAGCAGCAGGGAATCCATTTTTAAAAAAAAGCTGTTATCTTGAGATCACAAGTTAAATATTTTGTTTACTCGAGATAACAAAGATAGTTTTCTCTGGTTAATTGATGCCTATTATTAAGAAATCAAAAGTCAGATTCAAATTAGATAAGTAGTCATTGTAGTTGTATGAGGAGAGAAAGGAAACAGTAGCCTAATCAGCACCATGAGCCATGGACAGCTCAGCTTAAAGAGTCCTCTCCTGCTGATGTTCAGGTGCATATCAGTATGTAGTGCCTCTACTTTAAAGAGTCCTCTCCTGCTGATGTTCAGGTGTATATCAGTATGTAGTGTCTCTACTTTAAAGAGTCCTCTCCTGCTGATGTTCAGGTGTATATCAGTATGTAGTGCCTCTACTTTAAAGAGTCCTCTCCTGCTGATGTTCAGGTGTATATCAGTATGTAGTGTCTCTACTTTAAAGAGTCCTCTCCTGCTGATGTTCAGGTGTATATCAGTATGCAGTGTCTCTACTTTAAAGAGTCCTCTCCTGCTGATGTTCAGGTGTATATCAGTATGTAGTGTCTCTACTTTAAAGAGTCCTCTCCTGCTGATGTTCAAGTGTATATCAGTATGTAGTGTCTCTACTTTAAAGAGTCCTCTCCTGCTGATGTTCAGGTGTATATCAGTATGTCTCTACTGGGACATGTCTCCATGCTTTAATGTTCAAAAAGCTCTTTATTGTTCTCATACTCCCTGTGCTGCAGCACCTCTTTTCACCCTCTGTCTGAAACCAGAGCCCAGTCTGCTCTGATTGGTTAGCTGGTCGCCTCTGTTGTGATTGGTCAACCACTTAGAGATGTCCCGCACCTTAGCATATCACATACAATGTGTTGGAGCACTAGCCAATAGTAATGGAGTGTTACAAAGTGATGTCACTATGTCACATAAGTAAACAAAGTAGATTTTAGCCGTTGGAAACCATTTACTGTAAGGCTGTTTACAGTGTCAAGCATGTAAGGATAGCCATGTATATATAGCTTTGTCTCTAAGTGTCTATCTATCCGGATCTATTCCTCTCTCCATCAATCAATCCCAATTTCTCTTCTTTTAAAATCTCTTCTCGATCTCAATCAATCAATCAATGTTTATTTATACAGCCCAATATCAAAAATGTTACATTTGTCTCAGTGGACTTCACAGTTCTCATATACAGTTTGATCTGTATATTTCTAATTTCTCCTACAAAGATAAGGACTGACCTGAATGTTATCTCCAACAACTATCAATCTTTCTCTGTTGTATCTCTCTGTATCTCCGTCTATCGCTATATTTTACCTTATTTTTTGAATAGCTATTAATCTTAAACTCTGTCTCCATCTCAATCTATTTTCTTTCTCCATCAATTTAAGTCTAGTTTCTTAATAATAGATTTTTTTTTTTTGCGCTTTTACAGGTGCTCAAAGACGCTTTAGAGATATAGTGAAAAGAAAAGAAACTGGAGAGAACACTGGAGAGACAGCAGTGTTACACAATACTCTAGAGAGGGGTGTTATTTGAGTTTAGCATGCTTCTGTGACGGTGCCTTTTACACCACATGACGTCAGTTCCTGTCTCATTTCACGCAATCAGTCTGCCTCCTATTGTAGTGAGACCTGTCGGTGTTATCACACTTGACATATTCATATATCCTGAGTGAGTGGACGGAGAGACAGATCTCAGGGTTTAGATGGAGTGGGTGTGCACTGCTACCCTGACTGGTATCCTACACTAAGTCCACTGTGGTGTTATTAAGTGGACAGTCGTGTAATCAGTGTGTAAGTGGGAGGAGGATAACATGAGAGGGTGAACGGTCAGGAGCTCTACAACAGGGCAGGATTAACACGTTGAATAGATGAAGGGATTTCAGGAGGGGAAGGCAGTTTCAGTTTGAAAAAGATTTGGTTATTTGGCTTAATAAAAACTGCGCTTGAGCGATTTGTAACATGTGTCGTAGGGTTTGAAAACGTCTTCTTTTGAACACGGATTTGGGGTTTCCTAACGTCAGCTTGCGAGTAGAGGCCGAGGAAAACGTGAGGTAAAAGATGAAAGAATCTGAAGATGACAGGAAAACAGGAAGGATGGAACAGAGACACACTGTTGTCTGTTCTAGATATATTTTTAAGACATAAGGCTTATGAGCGTCTGCATAATAAAGTGCATTTTTGGCATTCGATCAGAGATTGTTATAACTGTGATCACTTGTGTGCAGCTCAACATCAAAAGTCAAAGTCAGCTTTTTTGTCAAGAATTCTACATGTTGTACATCCAGAAATCTCCAAATATCGTTTCTCGAGGTCCTACAGTGTGACATATATACATCAACCAACAACAAAAAGGGCCTAGATAACCGGGGTATACAGTTTAAAATGTTAATAATAAGCATCATGGTAGATAAGTGTAAACCAGAGCCTGGGCTAAGAAAAATACAGGAATTATTAATTATGTAACAAATATGAGACAGTTGCTCTTTTTCATCCTTTAGTTATGCACGGGGACCTTTCGATCCACGATGACATCATTGAAGATCGTTTGTCTTCCTCTAAAAAAGGATGTTTACTATAAAAAATGTCTCCTATGTCTGAAAAAAGATTGTTTTCCATGAAAATTAAAGTGATCCAAGTATGTTTAAGGATCCATTTGGATTAAGATTGGGATATCACCAATCACGATCAGGATTAGCATAATAATAATAAATGGGATTTATATAGCGCTTTTCTAGACCCAAAGACACTTTACATTACGAGTAAGGTCGACAAACAAAACAAGAACAAAAACACAAACAAAAACAAAACAAAAACAGAAAAGCAGTCGGGAGGATGTTGGTTCAGAGGGGGGAGGGGCGGGTTTAAGGATAAGCGGAGTTGAAGAGGTGGGTTTTGAGACGGGACTGGAACAGGGTGAGGGAATCAGACTCACGGAGGTCTTGGGGGAGGGAGTTCCAGAGCTTCAGGGCTGCCACAGAGAATGACATTCATTTTTTTATAGGATCCCATTCCCTGTGGAAATGAACCTGTGGATTACCTGCTGTCAACACTAATCAGATCGGCCATAAGACTGTTGAACACCTGAACCGGAACATCCATAACATTCACCTGTTTGCCTCTTACAACTTATTTATCTAAGATATCATATTCCAATTACTTTTATTGCACTATTTCTATTCTATTTTATTTCTTTTCACTTGCACGATTGTATCTGTGTTATTGTGTTGCACTGTTGGACGAGCTAAGATTTCCATTGACATATCTAAACGGTAGCTACGTACAAATGACAATACAAGCATTGAATCTAACAAAAAGAACATGTGTGCTCACCTCTGATTGGGTCCGAGGGGGGGATGTGGCGGTATCCCCGAGCTGGACTTCCTTACCCCCCGGTCCCGGTCCCTCTCCCTCTCCCTCTCCGTCTCCCCTCTCCCCCCTGGTTCCCCATCTCTTGGCACCGAGCTGGCCCGTTTGGACCCGTGGTGCCGGTCCGAATGATCCTCGCTCCGACTCCTCCGGATCCTTCCCTGCGGCTCGCTGATGCTCTTGCTGCGACAGAGCCGGTTGATCACGTTCTGGGACACGGACTCGTCGAAACGCTGCCGGTGCTTCTTGGGAATAAAGATTCTGGCAAACATGGTGGCATGTGAGGGGGGGGGGAATAAAGAGGGCGACTGTTAGTTTTCTGTCCTCAAGAGTTGAAAAAAAAAAAAAAGGTAAGAGTATGGATCTACATCACAGATCCACCTCAATCCATTTCGGAAAACACAAGACCTCGGATTTTCCCGGTGAAATAAGAGTTTTTAAATCAGAAAATCCAGCTTGAGCAGATTCTAAAAAGTGATTATCTTTGAAGTCCACTCTAATTCAATTCAACAGGCTTGAAGACGGACAGCTGACGGGTTTCTCCCTCTGGACTTCAGTCCCCAGAGACGAGAAAAAAAGAGAAGTTGAAGAGGAAGCCGGAGATAAAAGATCTTTCTCTGAGACAGTGAGGAAATGTTGCCGTCGCTCGCTGCCTGCCCGAGTCTCACTGCAGCAGCGTGCGGCACCAGAGCCAGAATACAGCGAGAGGGAAAAGGTGTGGGAGTGGGCGAGCATGGGATTTCTCTCTCTCTTCCTCTCTTTCTTTCTCTCACTCTCTCCCACACTTCCGTCCACGCTTCACCTCTGTGTCACTGTCAGTGTGAGCACCGAGCAGAAAGCTGTCATCATCATCGTACTGAACTCACACCTTACCATTCTGACAATGAAACACTCAACGTGCAACAAATCACATTTCTTTAAGCTTTAAGAGGACTAGGAAAGAATGCCTAATCAAATCAGTGGGTGGATATGTTTCAGTTTGAATCATTATTCCGATTTAAATTGAGAGTCTGGTATATTTCCAACAGCTTCAGCTCTTAATGGAAAAAGCTCGGCTGTTGACATTTTCACAACATACTAACACCAACGAGGGGAACAAACAACACGCTGGAAGCTCCATTTTCTTAACCCTCCTGTTGTCTTCGGGTCAAATCTGACCGATTTTACTACTTTCATCAATCTTAACTCTTTTGTTTTACATTCGATTGCATTAAAGGTCCCGTGTCATGGCCATTTCCACTGATCACAATTCCATTGTTGAGGTCTACTAGAATACATTTATATTGTACAATTTTCCAAAATCACTTTGGTTTCTCATACAGCATCTCTGTAAACTACGTGTATTCACTGAATTTCACTCTCTGCCTTTAACGGCTCGTTGTAGCTCCAGTAGCTCCAGCCCCCACCCTCCCTGTGAGCACAGTGTGCTCTGATTGGTCGGGACGTTGTGAATCGCGTTGAGCTCCGTGGAGGTGTGGTTTCCTTGTTTAGCGACAGCGAAACACATCCAAACTCACCCTGAGCACACACAAAGTCACAGCCGAAGTAAAAACAATAAGTGTGGTTTGATATTGAGAAAGAAAAAGGTTGATAAACGCTGTGAGAATGGGTCTGCAGAGAGAATGGGTCTGCAGAGAGAATTCTGCGCAATCCCAACTGTCTGTTATCAGCCTGCAGCAGGGAGGAGAAATCAGCAGAGCTGCCTGCACCGAGTGTGTGTGTGAGGCAGTCCGTGGATTGGTCAATTTGGACCAATCAGCGGGGGCTTAACGTAACGGCTCCACGGATTGGTCCATTTGGTTCCGGGTAACGCATGACATCATGCGGTACCCGGAAGAATCAATGGACAGTGACGTATCTCCAACGAGGCGTTTTGGGGAGGTATTTTCTGTGTTAGGGTTGTACTCGCTACATGGTGTACTTTGAGGGTTTTGACTCTGCAGACCGTTTACATGCATAAAAACCTTCATAACACACAAGGGGACGGGTAATAACCGCAAAAGCATGACATGGGACCTTTAAGGCTTTATGATATCCTTCACAGTAGACATTTGAACATATAAATTGCTGATCACCACTTTCATTGAATTTTGGATGATTTAGTCAACTTTGTAACACCCATGGTGTTCCCGCTCAAACATGACCGCCATAAAGAAAAGGAATTAGTAACCATCCGGATCATGATCAGAACACACACACACACACACACACACACACACACACACACACACACACACACACACACACACACACACACACACACACACACACACACACACACACACACACACACACACACACACACACACACACACACACACACACACACACACACACACACACACACACACACAACAATTTGACACGTTTCCCGCTCTTATGTGCCCATCCCCCCACATGGATCACACCTGGCACACGCAACACATGTTCAGTGTCTGTTCTTTGTATATTTAATGCAGTTTTTCATGTATACCAGTAGTCTGACACAATATGTACAGTTTGAAAGGGTGATAAATGAAATTTGGTGATGAGTAATGTTTTTTATGTTAATGTAATAGCAGTTAAAACAGGACCGGTCAAATTTGACCGCGAACACCAAAGACGAAGGATGAAGACAATAGGAGGGTTAAAGAGGTAGTCCAGAGATTGAGTAAAGTACTTCATAACGTTAAGTAAGACAAACGTTAAAAACAAACAGTCAAAATTGGTACAGAAAAAGCTGATATGTCTGACTTGTAGTCCCAACAATGCTGGATCCTACCATTCCCATGATGCAACTGGAATTCTTTAAAGAGGCCCTATAATGCTTTCTGGGGTTTTCCCTTTCCTGTAGTGTTATATAAGTTTTAGTGCATGTAAATGGTCTGCAAAGGTTGACATCCTAAATCCTCCAGAGGGAGTTTCTAGAATATATGTAACACTAGCACTCCTATTGGCTAACGCTCCAACACATTGACGTGATAAGGGGCCAAGGGGCGGGACATCTCTAAGCGGTTGACCAATCACAACAGAGCCGGCCAGCTAACCAATCATAGAAGACTGAGCTCTGGTTTCAGACAGAGGGTGAAAAGAGGTTCTGCAGCACAGGCAGTATGAGAAAAATAAAGAGCCTTTTGAACATTAAAGCCCATCATTTGTGATATTTTACTGTAACAAATACGTTTTGAATGGCTGCACGGTTACAGAAGAGACTCTCATCTAACTCTGGGCAAGCAAACAAATAAGTGAATTTTAATTTTCTACATTAAAGTGCCTTATCTTACAAGTCTACCATCAGTCTGTGATGAATTGCAGATAGTTATTTACTCTGTTAGCTTTACTCAATAATCACATCATTAATTTGTATCCATTGCAATCGTGTCAATTAAGGTTAGGGACTAAAGAACAAAAGACTCAGAAATGCAGTTACATCACTATTTGTGCCCACATCGAAAAGGTGTTTGTGGTAAGGCATTAGAGCAATTTAAGATAAATGTGAGAGTGTGGATATCCTCATAGGTATAATTATAAAACGTGTGAGTGAATGCCTGTGTGGGCAGCTGCCTTGTCTCTTTGCAGCAGTTCTGATCAATGAATGAAATGTTTTCTCTTGTCCTTGTGTGTGGGTGACGACTCATTTTATTTTTGTTCTCATTGTTTGTTTGTTGTTTGTTACGCGGCCAGCCCTCAGTATGAAGCAGCGTGTACAGTACAGTACGCTCCCCCCCCCCCCCGTTTTACTTTTTGCTAGTTTATTGTGCCACAAAATCCATGTTTACTGTTGTACTTCTCATTTTGTGTGAACAGAATGAATTGGAAATACAGCGTTTCAGATTAACTTAAGTCAGACTTGTAGTGTTGTTAACATGTTCTTTCAAAAGATAGTTTACAATTAAATCACAATTTTTCACATTATTTTATTTCCGACTTGAGGAAAATGCTAAGAATTGCTCTTTTCAAAGTAAGGTATCATAAAATAGATAATTCTTGTTATTGCTACCAAAGTAATGTATCATTATGCACTAATAATAACATTTCTTTACACAGTTCTGGGGGCTATTTGGCGTTCCATTTATACAGCAGCGGTTTTAAACCTTGATTCAAGTTCCCATCCCCCAGAATTATCAAGTTAGTATTTTCTAATACTACACATATGAATTGCTCATAGACTGTATGAAGATAAAGCAGTAGATACACAATATGCGGGCCATTGGTCGAATACATGTTGGTGTCTTGGTGCTGTTTAGATAGGAACGAAACGGGTTGTATCCGCTACATTTCTCTTTCGTATAGCCCGTTCGTTCACACGAGGCCGCAACAGAACCGCGGAAACGGACCCCTAAAACGATAACGGGTTCCAAGGTGGATAGATCTGCGGACGGAACGCTCTGGGGGGCCAAACGGCTCAGTGTGTACGTCCTATACGGTCATTTCCTGATAACGATGAAGCCATAGCCCCGCCTCTCCCCACCTCTGCTGCTCACTGCTGTAGCACCATGCTACAGATGTTAGTGCAAAATCTACAGCTCCGCTACCACAACCATCAGCAACAAGTGGACATGGAGAACTACATGAACTACATGTTGCTAAATCCACCGCGGGGCATAAACAGAAGGGCAACCATGGCAACCATGCTCGGGGGTTTTCTTCGCTGCTTTTGGTGTATTTTGTGGCGCCACTTACTGTAAATGCCCGGCATATGTAGGCTACTACAGCGTCTCCAGCGCTTTCGAGCGGTCTCGTGTGAACGGAATACTTTTTTGATATCGTATTCGGTTCGTTTACGTTTCGTATGAGTTTGCGTGTAAATGGGGTCTTATAATGTCGGCATTTGATTACTGTAAGCCTGACAGCTAATCAAGTGGGCGTTTGTGCTGTGAAAGGGTTAAATGAGCGTGGCTTAATTAGGGTGCTTGTGTAGGTGTGACGCCATGCATTGTGTTAAAAACTCAGGGGGTGGAGGAGATCGAAAGACAAACAGAAAACACCACATCAAGGTTTCAGCTGGGTCTCGCTGCGTGAAAATGGTCCGCAAAGGCAAAGATCTTGGTCCAAAAGCTGAACTGACCCACTGACAGTTCTTTATTAAATCAACAGTTTGACTTTTTGGCAAAAAATCCTTTTTGCTTTCTTTCCAATAGTTAGATAAGAAGATTAATATCCATTTCAGACGGAGTAAAGATGATATCAATCTTAGCGTTTAACTTTTGGCAGGAAGAATAAATAAGAGTATTCTCAAAAATGTCAAACGATTGCTTTAGTCCCAGTACACTAGTGTAAATCTGACTAAAATCATCTCATTTTGGAATAAAACAAGAGCCTGAATCTAAATAAAGTGTGAACATTTTTGACTGCACTTGTTAATGTGAATGAAAGAGAACCAAACCCCAGCTGACACATGGAGCGAGTCAGAAGTTAATAATTGGATTCCATGTTTGCTGAATCACAGCGGCATTAACATCCAGCTGAGAGCGGAGTGTTTTGCACATACAGCAGTCTGAAGCTGATGCAGATGAATCCGACATGGGAAAAACATCACCAGTTGAGTAATTAGCAACAAACACGCCACTGAAGTCAAGAGAGAGACAGCAGCTACCACGGCACGGTCTGAAGAAGCGAATTAAGACGCGTAAAAAACAACTTTGACAGCTAAATAAAGCAATTAGGACACACTTATTGCACAGAGACACACATAGAGAGAGGGAACAGCCGCAGAGTGATTGTGATGCACCACCACGGTTCATTTCATTATCTGGAGTATTATGAAAAGCTGTTCAGGTACATATAGAGGACCTTAAGACCTGTGCTGTTATTGCTAATGCCTAGTGGGGGATAATGAAGTCCCACTTACAGTACATGCGGATATTAAAGGTCACGGCTCCTGTTAACAACGCTGGTGTGAAGAGATCATTGAATAAACAGCACAGCTTATCTTCTCTCTTTAGTAGCTGAACACATAGAGGTATTTTAAGATAGGCGTAGTAAGGAGCTCATTAGAGCCTGAACATGCTGTCGTTGTAATGCTGATGTTAAGAAAACTGTATAAAGATGTAACAGAAGAAATTCTGATCCTTACAATATGAGGGTTGCTTTTTGTATATTGGCATGCTATCTTTCGGCGGCACAACAAATATTATTTTAAAAATTGTAGATCAATAAAGGCATGATTTTGTCATGTCACTTATTTTTGCTCCTCCTAGTTAGTGAGATCTAGGTCTGATTGTATTCGACTACATACATTGGTACATGTTCAACGTTTTTTTCCTAATTAAAAGGTCCCCTATTACACTGTTTTTCATAAGTATATCACAGGTTTCAGATATATACAGAACCTGTCTCTGATTGGCTGAAACACCAAACAGATCATTGCAGCATTACCCATAATCCCCTCTGTTTCAGCCCTGTTTCCAAAGTGCTGATTCTCTGTCTGTTACTTTAGATGAAAATAAGGAGCCCCTCCCCACGCCCCTCTGAGAGAGATTTGGTTACAAAGAACTCAATGGTGCTCGGAGGAGATTCAGGTGATAAGGTGGGAGGGGGGGGGGGGGGGGGGGGGGTACCTTGGTCAGTGATTGGCTAATGGTTACACAAGACAAAACATTGTTATGATGACATCATAAAGTGGGCAAAATCTGATCAGCTCATTTTCAGACAGGTTTTTATAGAAATGGATCAGGACAAAAAGAGAGAGAATCTTTGTTCCTGAAACTTTCAGAGTCTCTTTCCACAGAGGGGACACATGTTGATTTAGAGGAGACATGAAGAAGAGGGGACACATGTTGATGTAGAAGAGACATGAAGAAGAGGGGACACATGTTGTTGTAGAGGAGACATGAAGAAGAGGGGACACATGTTGATGTAGAAGAGACATGAAGAAGAGGGGACACATGTTGATGTAGAAGAGACATGAAGAAGAGGGGACACATGTTGATGTAGAAGAGACATGAAGAAGAGGGGACACATGTTGATGTAGAAGAGACATGAAGAAGAGGGGACACATGTTGATGTAGAGGAGACATGAAGAAGAGGGGACACATGTTGATGTAGAAGAGACATGAAGAAGAGGGGACACATGTTGATGTAGAAGAGACATGAAGAAGAGGGGACACATGTTGATGTAGAGGAGACATGAAGAAGAGGGGACACATGTTGATGTAGAAGAGACATGAAGAAGAGGGGACACATGTTGATGTAGAGGAGACATGAAGAAGAGGGGACACATGTTGATGTAGAAGAGACATGAAGAAGAGGGGACACATGTTGATGTAGAGGAGACATGAAGAAGAGGGGACACATGTTGATGTAGAAGAGACATGGAGAAGAGGGGACACATGTTGATGTAGAAGAGACATGAAGAAGAGGGGACACATGTTGATGTAGAAGAGACATGAAGAAGAGGGGACACATGTTGATGTAGAAGAGACATGAAGATGAGGGGACACATGTTGATGTAGAAAATACATAAACAAGCGGATTTTGCATAATAGGTGACCTTTAAAGCATTTAAGATATGCTGGCAATACATCAGGTCTCCCTTGAAAAAGAGATCTATGATCTCAAGGGACCAATCTGGTTAAATAAAGGTTTGAAATGAAATGAAATCAGAAGTACAGAGCAGTACACTACAGCTGAGCTCAAGCAAGTCTTCTATTATTTCATGCTGAATGCAATCCATCCTCACAGGGAGCACAGCCCCTTACAGAATGCTGCATTATACATCTATCGACTATAATTGAGACACTGGGCCCCCTAGTGGTAGCATCACAAACTGTGGTAATGGTTTTGTTTCTCCTCTCTTTACATGAGCTCTCCCTTCAGCACATAACACACAGCAAAAGAGCAGCAATGCAGCAGCCTATTGCTTCTGACACATTTCCCTCTCCTGCTGCTTGAAATGTGTGTTTTTGTGAAGTGTAAAAGGATTAAATGAGCCAATTAAATGCGTATAAAGGGGGTTCTTTTCCAGTTCTACACATTTAGATCAGTTTAAATGTCATTTGAAGTACTACTCTTCAAGTGAAATCTCTTTTTTATTTCAAATCTGTCTCTCATGAGCCCCATAACTTTGTAGAATTGCATTTGAAATCACTGAAATGACCCATTTAAGAGTTACTTAACACCAAGCGTACAGGCAGCGTTTTCCCTCTCTCTTTGCCGGCTCGCTGCACCCGCACAGCGAGGGGGACCCAAGTTCCCATCAGCAAAAACACGTGGGTTTGCTATCCTGGCTCCAAAATGGTGGAATGAGCTCCCCATTGAAATCAGGACAGCAAAAAGCCTACACATCTTCCGGCGCAGACTAAAAACTCATCTCTTTCGACTCCACTTCGAGCAATACAATTATTAACAAAGCACTTATATACTAATAAAGGACTGGCTTATCTAAAGCCAGTTGAGTAGCACTTGAAATGGTTTGGCTCTATGAAACCTGATGGACTTAAATGATTCTGTTTTCTTCAAGTTTGTATCTTCCTGGTCGAATGCACTTATTGTAAGTCGCTAAATGTAATCTAATGTAAAAAATGTAAGTCTAACACCCAGCAGTGGAAATGGCTTGCTGTAGCTACACCTCACTGTGAAATGATGGCATGCTGTAGTACACATATACCTCACTGCAGCAAAACAAAAAGTGGAACCACGAGAGGTCAGCAAAAAAAACGATTTTCTGTCATTTTTTTGTCTGAAACCAGAGCCCAGTCTGTTCTGATTGGATAGGAGGCCGGCTCTGTTGTGATTGGTCAACATAGAGTAAACCCCCGCAAAAAGAACAATAGGGCCCCTTTAATTATATCATCAGCTGTTTACCACATACAGTATATCCTCCCTCTAGTGAGAAAAAAAGCACAACATATTTTCTCCCTAGGTCTTTTCCCAAGTGGAGCAGCAAAGAAGCATCTTATTTGAGAAAGAATCACTTTAAAAATACCAAATTACATCAAAGTACAGAATACACACATAGTGGCCACGTTATAAGCCATCGCTTGAAAAACACACCATCTTTCTAGATGTAACACTCGTGTTAGCGTTGACTCTTTGGACCCCCTGCAGTTTGCCTATAGCGCAAACAGGTCCAAAGACGACGCCATAGCCCACACCATCCACACTGCCCTCTCACACCTGGACCAGAGGAACACATATGTGAGAATGCTGTTCATTGATTACAGTTCAGCATTCAATACCACTGTGCCCTCCAAGCTGGCCATCAAGCTCAGAGACCTTGGTCTCAACAGCGCTCTCTGGATCCTGAACTTCCTGACAGGCAGACAGCAGGCAGTGCGGGTGGGAAACATCACATCATCCACCCTGATCCTCAACACCGGAGCCCCTCAAGGCTGCGTGCTCAGCCCTCTCCTCTACTCCCTGTTCACTCACGACTGCGTGGCCATACACAGCTCCAACAGCTTCGTAAAGTTTGCTGACGACACGACCGTCATCGGCAAGATCACACACGGCGACGATACGGCGTACAGAGAGGAGGTCGAAAACCTGACATCTTGGTGCCAGGATAACAACCTCCATCTTAACGTCAGCAAAACCAAGGAGCTGATTGTGGATTACAGGAAGCAGCAGAGAGAGGGACACGCCCCCATCGCCATCAATGGGACTACGGTGGAGAGAGTCAGCAGCTTCAGGTTCCTCGCTGTCCACATCACTGAGGACCTGACATGGACTCTTCACTGAGGACCTGACATGGACTCTTCACTGAGGACCTGACATGGACTCTTCACTGAGGACCTGAAATGGACTCTTCACCGAGGACCTGACATGGACTCTTCACACCACCACCATCACCAAGAAAGCTCGACAGCAGCTCTTCTTCCTCCGCAGGCTGAGGAGGTTCAACATGGACTCCAGGATACTCTGTAACTTCTACAGGTGCACCATAGAGAGGATCCTGACCTTCTACAGGTGCACCATAGAGAGGATCCTGACCTTCTACAGGTGCACCATAGAGAGGATCCTGACCTTCTACAGGTGCACCGTAGAGAGTATCCTGACTGGCTGCATCACGGCCTGGTACGACAGCTGCACCGCCCTTAATCGTAAGGCTTTACAGAGGGTGGTGAAAACTGCAGAGAACATCACCAGGACGGAGCTGCCATCCATGGAGGACCTTTACTCCCAGCGGCTCAGGAAGAAATCCCTCAGGTTTATAAAAGACCCCCATCACCCCCAGCCACAAACTGTTCAGTCTGCTGCCGTCTGGCAGGCGTTACCGTAGCATCCAGACAAAAACAACAGATTCAGTGACAGCTTCATCCCGCAGGCAATAAGACTGTTGAACAACTGAACTGCTGAAACAATTTCATAACATTCATCTGCTACTTAGTAATTATTTATCTACTATCTAATATATCATTCCAATAACTTGTATATAGACTCGTATTGCACTATTCCACTTTTTTTTTCTCACTTTTAAAAAAAAACATTTTTCTTTGTGTATTACTTTTAATATAGTATATTTTAATATTGTTTTAATATTGTCTGCTTATCTGTATTATAGTGTTGCATTGTTGGAGAAGCCTGTGACCTAAGATTTTCAACGACATAATTACTCTGTAGCTATGTTAGTTTGACAATAAAGAACCTTGAACCTTGAAAGTAGCTGCCACTTCAGGGGAATGGCGGCTATCACATTTTGGGAACAAATCTGCTCAGTTGAAAAATAAAGGGCACGTATTTTTAGCCTGCTGTCGCTGTCTCTGCAGGTTTTGATCAGTTGTTGAGGCTTTGCTGTGTCTCACTGCAGCCTGAGCACAGACTACCGGCTACAATGAGAAGTCTCCTGAGATATAAATAAATGTTATGTAGTGATGTAGGTGTTGCATCCCACACAGCCTCGCTCTGTTTTCTATCTTAGCCTCCATGCTTTTTGCCATCTATTCATATCACAGCACTAACATGTCTCTGTCTCTCACACAGCACCTGTCTGTGAGGGTTTACCTGCTGCTATCAGCATTTTTTTTATATTATAAAATCCAGATATTCATTCACCTCGAAATGCACTGCCATAGGGTAAAAGAGCCACATCATCACAAAAAGTTTTCCGCGTCAACTCTCCGAAACTAAATGAGTGCTCTGATTTGACCTCATTTATACGGAAGAGGGATCTATAATTATCTGAGGGAGGGTTGTGGAGGAGGGAGCAAGCAGGGACAGATATCTCAAAGGGAAGAATGACGAGCAGGAAACTACAAAGAGGAGACCTCATTTCATTTCAAGTGTCCAGACTACAGGTGAGTGAGGGGGAAATTGATGACATGTCTAGACAAATAGAGAGGTAGGTGTGATATGGTATCCTGCCAAGAAAGGCACAGTGGTTGGTCACACATGTAAGGATAAAGCCAGTGAGATACAAATATATGTATCTGATTTCAAATCCTTTACTGAGCCTCACTGGGTCTGTGTCCAGGAACATGTCAAAAGTAAGTAGATTAAAAAACGGTGCTGTTAAAAAAAGTCTGAGCCACTGAATAAACACACTAATGTGGTTTTAAATGTGATGAATAAAGAAATCAATAATTAAACAGATACAGTTGAGTAAGCATTCTAACATTTGCTATTTAAAATAAAACACAGTTATTATAATTAAACCTGAGGAGGACATGAATGTGTGTCCTACATTGCATTGCAATCTGAAAAGTGGAACCAGTGCAAAAGAGCCTGCATTCTTTCAAATGGCCAGCAGGGGGAAGATACACTGGTGACAAAAAGGAGCGAGCTTTATTAACTCTGTAAACATCTTCCTGAAAGGTTTATGGATTAAATCGCCAATTAATGGTCTTCTTTAAAACAGCCTGATGTCCATGTTGTCGATTAAGGGCACAATGTATCACAATCAGAATCGGTTTGATTACCAATATGTTTACACACACGAGGAATAAGCATTGAGTATACTTTGCTACCTTGTGATTGACAAGTCGCGACAACAACATTCGTCAGCATTTTGTTGTAGCAAAAAAGTCTCCAAGCATGTTTTTGCTAGTAAATATTAGAGTCAAAATTAATATATTTATGTGAATTAGAGTTAATTAATTTTTAGTTTTTTTAATTCTTGTTTAAGTCTTTTATTTTATAATTTTTTTTAAGTGAAGAGACGGATAACTGGAATGCAAATACCTTCAATAAAGTATTTAAAATAACGTACCTAGCCCCGCACGGCATTGCCCTTCCCCAGCTCAACCCTCTCGTCTAAATATGGTCACTTCTGGAAAAAATAAAACCAAGATGGCGCCGGCCATAATGCCAAACTTGAGGGTTCAAAACGGTAGTCTAGAACAGGGGTTCCCAAAGTGGGGGTCGCGTTTAAAAAAATTAAATTGAAAATTTAAAAAATAATAATTATAAAAAATAATTGATTAATGGTTTTTATATATATATTTTTTTAATTATTATTAATAATAACGTTTGCATAGACATTTTCAGGGGCGGACTAGCCATTTGTATAATTTCCCCGCAACGAGGCTCCCCCTTTGACAACCCACTAGCGCAGTGTTTGTGCGGAAAACTGAAATTAATTCACTGGCACCCCCCCCCACCCCGTCGACAGGGGGTCGCCAGTCTCTGGCACTGTTATTTTTGGGGGTCGCGGGGTGAAAAGTTTGGGAACCCCTGGTCTAGAAATCTAATGGGTGATGTCAGAGTGACTACGTCCACTTCTTTTTAAGGATCAATCAGAGTCGAAATCCTCCCCTAGAATCTTGACTACATGGTTTACAGTATACTCTCTATGTGAACATGATTGTATGTTATACATGAAGACGTAGTAGTAAAGATATACCATCCGGCATAAGCATCCTTAGAGCCGTGTGGATAAAAAGCAATCTGTTTTTTATTCTTCCTTCGTCACAAACAAGCAGCTCACATAAAGCACAGATAATAAATCCACCAACAACGATAAAAAACCAACTGATTCCAGTCTAAATTATGAATGTACTGGCTTTAGTACGGCTTGTGCTCATATTAAAAGCAGTTTGGGAGGCTCTTGTGGGCCATGGTTGTGTTTTTAAGTGTAGCATCTCAGCAGTAGTTGCAGAACGAGCTCCACTGACTCCTGCAGTTAAGATTAAACACCATCATTATCAGCACCATTGGAACGGAAAGCGCTGTGGGGTCAAGACAAAGGAGCTGAGAGAAGCAGATATGGGGATCATTTAGACGCACCGTGATCACCCTCTAATCACTCGTTTCTTTTATAATGCATGAATTTCAATGAAGTAATGAAGATGTAAGTCGATGTTTGCATGATTAAATAAGTGCACCATAATGACCATAGTGTCAGCGATGTCAAATCACATCGCATCAAACGTATTCACAAACAACGGTAACTCAAAGGGCTTCACAAACCAGCAGCACTGAATAAAACATTCTAATCAAATGGAATTTAATGTGAATAAATAAAATTCAGTTCAAATCCAAATAAAACGGTGGGTCTTGAGTTAAGGAGAAGAAACACACAACCAGTACTCAGTTTAAAAAGGGAGCAACATTTGGCACACACACACACACACACACACACACACACACACACACACACACACACACACACACACACACACACACACACACACACACACACACACACACACACACACACACACACACACACACACACACACACACACACACACACACACACACACACACACACACACACACACACACACACACACACACACACACACCGAGAGATTAAATCCTAAAAGCAGAGCATCACTCAAGCTAATGACTTTGCTCACGAAAGAGACAGATACACTCACATTCCATTGTATCACTCACTGTGTTACAACCTGCAGTGTCCATTTTAATGTTGGTCACAATCATATGAAGCAGCCTGAACAAACTCCTGATTTAAGGCTCGAAATTGCCTTGAAGAAAGCTAGGAAAACAACGAGGGAATAGAGGATTTCGGAGGCAAAAACATCAGCAGCAGCCGCCATCAGATTTCACTTCACGTACATAATTACACTGATGGCAAAACCAGTGCAGGCTTAGACCCAAAGAAGCCAATAAAAAAATTCACAAATTCTCACATATTCTCAATAACACATTTCCTAACACCTAAGAGTCCAATTGAAAGAGTAAATACTCACCCCAGGCAATTCATCTTGTTAGCTGTCACCCATTGCTCAAAGAAAGAAACTAAGTTACACCGTCAAATAGTGAGCAGCTTCACTATAAGACTGCTTCATTGCTGGCTCTCTGAGGGGGATCAAATATATGTTGGGACTTTACCAAGTGTCAGGGGAAAAACGACCGCCAGCAGAGAGTGAGCAGAATAATGAGAATAAAATCCATCCGGAGAAAACACAGAGAGAGGGAGGGGAAGGTAGAAGAGTTCGGGGATGGGTGGGGGAATCGTAAAAAAAACACAAAGAGATAATAATAATAATAATGTTGTTATTGGTGCTCGAGCAAATAGGAGTGTCCTTGAATATAAAAAAAGTTGTCAGTGTTTGAATTATTCATGACCAATTTAGCACACAGAAATCCTGTCACCTCATTTGTCATTTCAGGTAACCACAGCACTCACTGACCTCATACTGCTGGAAAGGCTTTATACTGTATATTAGTGCCACTAAAAATAGAACAAAGTGGTGTAGTAGTGGATGAGAGCCAGCGTAGTAAGACAATAAAAGGTTTTGATTGGCTCTACTTGTGGAGGAATCTGTGGACTAACTGTCTGGGGATTGAGAGAACGTCTGGTGATTTTGGCGCAAACAAATCCTCTGGCTACCCCAGTGCTTTTTCACGTTTCCACTTCATAGAAACTCACAAAATCTGTTGCGTGTATCTCCAGGGACAGTGGATACAGAGCCACCGGTATTACATTATGTTTCCATGAAGCGAGTACTCGACTAAATCTGTCTGTGGTTCGTCATCACACACACTTCCATGCTGTGAGTTTCGCCTCACGTTGCCAATACTCATTTACGGCACAAAAACTCATAGCTCGGGCAGTTAAGTCCGAGTTTCACTAACACGGATGAAGCGACTTGGAGGGGGTCACTGTGGGTTTACTGTGGAGTGGCAGATGGGGCCCACCTAAACCTAAAGCACAGCTCTGAAACGGCTGGCAGCGGTCGAAACCCCCGCGCTAATCCATCCTGCAGGACGAGCACCGGGAAAAGCCTGTTTACCCGTCATTATGACGAAAAAAACCCTGCAGATTATTTTACTTTTCAGTACTTGAAATATATGACACATTTGGGATGTGTGTGTGGGATACAGTAGATGGGGAGTAAGGGCTGCACAATTAATCGATTTGTATCGAAATGTCAATGAGGACTGGTGTAATAATCCCAGGAAACACAAAATGTGTTAAATGTTGAATACAATATGTTATAAATAACATCTTGAATGAAGTATTGTGGAGCTGCTGAGACATCCCAGCTTACAACTACCGGTAGTACATATTCATTTTCAAAGGTCCTTTCATCTCATTTATAATGAAAATGAGAAATTAAAAATGAGTAATCCCTCTAATACTGCCATTCATATCTCAAATGCCTTAAAGTCAAAATAATACAAATTAGCACAAAATGATTTGTACCATGGGACCGAGACAGTGGGGGATAACATGGAAGAAGCCATTTTTAAATAACAGATGTCTTAGTCACAAACAGTGGCGTTTTTATATCTACAAAACAACTTAGATGTGTATATATATATATATATATATATATATATAAGTTCCTGGTGCTTTTTTAAACACGTAAACAAATAGCTTAAGGCTATCCATGGTTCCCATAGAGAGGGGGGGGGGGGGGGAGGACACTCATCACCGAGGTCACAATATCAATGGATCCAGCAGAGCAATAGCCTATAGGCATAACACAGAAGATCAACTAAAGATATGACATAACATAACTTACCAAAGCTGAAGCAGATGGTCAACTTCATTCAATTTCTTTCCGTTTTACTGATTGTAATCGCTACACGCTGCTCTGTCTCGTCACCTCTTCACAAACAACTACAATTTTGCGGCTCATTTACTTTACAGCCAATCAGCTCTCTGAATTATGAGATGACGTTTGGTAGGTATGTCAGCACTTTGCCCCTATGGTGATTATTTTGTTGCCGCACACTTTGAATAGAAACAGACTCTGAGCATGTGCAGTGTAGTTTTTACAGCACCCATTCATTTAGACAGTGAGAGAGAGGGGGTCGATCGGGGCTTGACCCACGTCACTCAAAACGGCTCAATAGGCACACTGTAGACACTAATTAGAAGAACACAGACTAAAACAGCAATGTACAGACGAATCAGATGATCAAACTTGATCTTAACATATATTTTAAGATGTATTTTTATTGCATTTTTTTGGAATTATAATTTGAATTACTTTCTGCTGACACTAGGTGGGGCTGTGCCACTCGCCACTGGTCACAAATGATGCATCTCTTTTTATATTTACCAGTAGGCCACTTGGTACATTTCCCCTCGTCTCAAAGCCTAGACTCAAGACGCTTGGCTAGAATCCAGATAGCAGAAGTCAACTCTCTACTTTCTACCAGCAGTTTATTCTGCACTGTGTTTGGTGACCCCTTGTAATGGAAGTTCAAACGCTTTGTCCTTACCGGATGTTGGAGATGAGCTGTCGGTGCTCTTCAGTGTTCAGGATGTCTGGCAGCACCGAGGCCAACCACTCCACTCTCTTCTCCGCTGCGTACTGCTTCAGAGCCGTGAAGAGCTTCTCTTTCACTTCGGGTTCATCACCTAGAATCTGTTCCACCTGATGCAGAACGGACAGAGATGTTAGAGGGGAGAGGCTGTCAGCTCATAGTTTAACTCAAAGCCTGATTGGTACTATGAGAAACTTTGTCTGCAATTAAAAAGACAAATTGCCTTAAGAAGGGCTCTTGAGTTTGAGTTAAATATTTTTTACTTCCTTCGAAGAGTTTCATCTTCCTTTGTTCGTTTTTATTCCCTCACAGTGTACATTTTGTAAAAGGATTACACCAGTGAAGTGAATGAAATTACACACATACATTGTTTGAATGTAATAGTATTTAGCATATTTAAGGAAAACATCTGAAGTGTTGCTTTAACTTTTGCAAAAACATGGTGGAAATGAAACACTTGGTTTCAAAACTGAATTTTTCAGGTCTCATGACTAAATATGCAATTCATCTGGTAAACAAAAGGTTTATAGCAATGCTATTTTATAATTCTGGTTTTGAGATATGTTGATTAATCCATTAGTAGACAAAATTGAATAAGTGTTAGAAGACTACGTACTCTTCAATCTAGGTAAGCCCTAATGAATCATTTCCAATAGTTGTATCATTCAAACAATTGATCACATTAAGAACAAAGTCAAACCCAACTTGAACAGAAAAATAAGTTAACCTGCGCTGTTCAAGGCTTTTATTATAGGTACATAGCTACAATGAAATTCTTAGGTCAGAGGCTCCTCCAACAGTGCAACACAATACAACAGATAATAGTGCAAGTAAATACAATCAAATAGAAATAGTGCAGAATAGTCTATATACAAGTAATTGGAATATTAATGAAGTTGCAGTTGCCGTTTGAACGTACCCTCCTGTTGAACTCCAGAGCTTTGTGTTTGCGGTCCAGCCTCGCTCCCTCTCCTCCCACCTGACTGTCCTCTATGCTGATGCTGTGTTTCTGCCACGGGCCGAGACACAGAACCCCCAGGCGGAGCGTCCGGCCCTGCGAGGCTTTGATCAGCGCCGCGGCCGTCTCGTGCTGCCGGACGGGGATCCCGTTCACCTCCATGACGTAATCCCCCGCCTTCAGACCTGCACGGCCCGCCGGAGAGCAGGGCGAGCAGTCTTCCACCAGCAGGGGGCAGTCTCCTACGATGGTGAACCCAAAACGACCGTCCGGACCCGGTATGATGTCCATCTGTGACGCAAGAAAAAAATAAAAGTGTAAATGTAATGAAATTTAAGGAATTAAACTCCCCAAAAGACCCTTATTGAATAATTATTTGCCCCGTTATCTTGAACAAAATATTAGCTTGTCCCACATGCCACTATGATAAATAATGAATCCAAAAAAGAACAAGAGTCTCGATGTATTGAAGTAAATGGGGGGCCTTATTTAAAAAGCAGCAAAATCATATCACATCATGCATTTATAAACTCTCACAAGAAACGTGCAGCTGAGATTGTTAGTGCAGAAGTGTATTAAATGTTAAGATTTTAGAAAGTATGCACTTCGTTTGGAAATACAGAGCATTCGATAAGACAAATAATAATTGGATTAACCTGCACGATTTCGATGACAGTGTGAAAAGGGATGTTTTATATATATAGTATCGCTGTTGTCAAATATGGCCACAATGTACTTAAATTCGTCAAACCTTTTCCAAATGTTTTGTTCACCATAGAGGCATGCGGGGTTCAAGGATTCAAGGTCACACAGAGCGAGTGACGGACATACAATTAATCATATTGCGGGTGAAGAACACCTTTAGGAACATACCCCTAAAGACTTTTGATCAATCTAGATGTCACATATTGCGGTATCTCCACAGGCATTAACCTACTTATGCATTATTGCTGTGATTCAGGAGCTGTCAGACCTGCTGTATGCGGGACACCACTCCGATGCTGGGAGGGATGTTCTTCTGAGTCTGGGCGATGGCCACGACAGCTTGGGGGCCCAGCGTTGACACATTGTGGCCCTCGATCTCCAGGACCTGGTCCCCCGCCTGCAGCCCGGCCAGGTGAGCGCTGCTGCCCTCCTCCACCGACAGGATGTAGCTGGGGCCATTGCCGCCCAGCAGGAAGCCGAACTCCTCAGGCCAGCCCTGGTTGGACGACGGCATGCTGAGGACTTAAAGGGGGGGAGAGAATATGAAAGATAGGAGAAGGAAAATAGTCCCCACCCATGATCCAAGGACTTTCCAAGGGTCTTGCACTGGCTATACTGCGGACAAAAGCTACGAAATGAAGAAAGCCCACGCATAGACATTCAAACACAAGCACTTACCCACTTTGGCCAAAATATTCAAGTCAAGTGACATTTTTTTGATCGAATAATCCTTTGCTTGCGTTCAAAGTGACTACGTTTTTGTCCCCGGTCTCTTCTCCCTTCTGCTGTCTTTCGCATCTCAAGATGTACTCGTGAGTGCGGCTCTGTAACCCTCTACCCTGAACCATGACACACTCAGCGGTCCCTGACCTGGTTCACAAACTCCAAAGCAGCCAATCAAATGAAGTCATTGCAGGGATTGTGACCTTAATTAGCTTTAGAGACAAAAGTTCCTGCAGCAATTCCATTTTTTTTTAACTCCCTGCAAGTCAATCCTGTTGAATGACAATGATATAATAGAGCACACAACTGACAGCATGGATTTCAGAGCAGGCAAAAGGTAAAAAGTGCAATCAAATTGGCTTATATTTTAGGCATTCTGAAATGTCAAAATGAGACATGGACAGTTCTCAAAAACATATCTAATATGACAAATACAGAATTACAGATATACACATGTTGGATTTTGTTAAATATGATTCAATATAAACCCCTCTGGCTCAGCTGGAAGCTAATTTTGCTCCACAGCCATCACACAAAGCTGATAAAAGACTTACAGAAATCTTTAGATGGATACCGAGAGCCCCGTCGGATAGAGTATCTGCCTTTTTTGTTTTGCAAAAACTTCTTCATCTTGAATGTCAAACAGCGGGCGGCCTGCTGGCAGCCAATCTGTCTCCTCAAATGTTATATCTTTAGAAAAAACCCAAGGACAAGTCAAACGGAAAGGGTGACAAACTCAAAACAATACCCCATTCTTCCACCCTTAAAACCACAGCAGTGTCCTCATAAGCAAAAGGTGAGTGTACACGGGCAGCGAGTGCAATCTCTGTGCGAGTGTGTCAACGAGTTAGTCCTGTTCCCTGATTCATCCTCGGGCCGGCCCGCCTGCACAGTGTTAATCAGAAAACTGGGACGCGTGCACCCAGGCACCTCGGTTCCTTAATAATTCTCTCTCCCAAACAGGGTATTGTGCGAGGCCTCATTTTTCTATAAATACACCAACATGTCTTTTTCCTCCTCCTGCTCTCTCGGCTAGGTGGCTCTCCGAGGGACCGCTCGTGGCCCAGAATCACTCTGAGTCGACGCAGCCCAGCCTGATGAGGACTAATTGGAGCGTCTGCATGCCTGGGAATGCGTCCGTCCGTGTGTGAGCACAACGAAATGTGCCGTCCATTGAGAAGGAGGGGGGGGCAATTTAAGACTTCAGCCTGTGGGATTAGTTGGATTATGAACTGAATCTTCAGTGCTCCTCCACCCCCCATGTCATTAATACTGAAGGAACACATGCTCCCCTCAAATAAAGAATGCAGACACTGACTAGTGGAAGGACACATTGTGAATGTGACATTATGACAAGTGACGGAAAGTTCACACAGTGTGAAGATAACGTCTTTCAATCAGAACTATCTTTTTAAAGGGGCCCTAATATGCTTGTTGGGGTTTTGCCTTTCCTGTAGTGTGTTATATAGGTTGTGCATGTTAATGGTCTGCAAGGGCTAAAATCCAATACCAATAACAGTACCCAATAATAAAGAGAACGTGTAAAGGCTGTAGACAATTCAAAAAATCGTGTGGCTGTAAAATCAACATGTAATAGAAAAAATAATCATATAGTGAAAATACACAAAAGCTTGTCAATTACAATAAGATGATGTCAATGTAATGTGTTAGCTTCACCCTTCAATATGAGAAAGTACTGTATATAGTGCAGGATATTTGAAAAAACATATTATTATGTATTTGATTGTATTTATGATTGATTGGACATCTCAGATACACTAATTGTATGACGTAGTATTTGTAGAGGGTGTGTCAATAAGAGCGGGTAACATGTTGCAGTCAGTAATACATTTATATGAAAAGTCATTACAGCTGAAGAGAAAGTAGTGACAAAGTTATTGGAGTTCAAACTGTCATTAGGTGCAAAGCGTGCAATAAAGAAAAGACAGTCCGGCTTCAACTGAATAATTCAACACGGATGCTGCTCGCTACAATCAAACTCCTCTTACATTACAGCGAAGACGTTTACTCACGTGTGACAAGACAGAAACTGACATATCACAGGCAATCAACCCTGATAAACCCCCCTGTAATAAATTATTCTTCAGAGAAATCGTGAAGGATTTTCAACGTATACATTGTCCAGTTATTGTTTGAAACATGAACATGACGTTGATATAGCCTGATGTGTTTGCACGAGCGTTTGTTTACATGAGAATGCTAGCAACGTTTTAGCCAACGTAACGCTTTTAAGGAATTAATGAGTGACATTTTGAGCCCAAAATATGTTTCTTTTATAGTTTTCATTGTGTGTTTTTACTTTATTTATTCAAGATAGTATGTTATTTTTCTTGCAACAATTCGCAGGTCAAACGATAAAAAATGTTTTAAAGTGTGTACTTGCTAAATGAATTTATGACAATATGTATCGATTATCCTTTAGTCATGTTTTTAAATATTATAAACAAGGGGCTTTAAATAAAATACATCTTCATTCGTTATAATTAAGGTGGAAAGCATTTAGAAAAAATGCATTGTGACCAAAAACACATAAAAAATAAGAAACATATAATATTGTCCACACCTCACATCCTGTACCTTTTTAAACAGCATCCATAGATGTCCATGCAGAGCTCCAGAGTAAAGCTTTCCTCTCCGGCACCGAGAGCTGTAATATGAGTGTCGGGCCATGTCAGCAACCAGACCCAACAGGTGTCCTGTGATGCCGTGTTGCATTGTGTGGAGCTCTGGAAGGCAATGACAGAGAAAAACAAGCCTAAGTAACTAATAGTCGGGAATTCAAGCATGCACTATAGCCAAAATGTTATAAAGGTATTCATAAGGGTTGAATTTCAAGCCAAAATAGAAGGAAGTGTGTGCATTAAATAACCTTTAGCCTGTTTTTCATGTTTGAACTTTGTAGCAAATACATGCGTTAAAGTCAATGGCATTGTCATTTGTGACTAAGATAGTGAAGTAATAGCTATAGTTTTAAAGTGTCGAAAAATAAGAGTCTTCAGGGAAAAGGCATATAAGATGAAAATATGACTGTCTATTAATTATATAAATTACTTGTGAGCTTTAAAAAGTAATATGAGGTTAAAGTAAGCATAGAACGTGTTAGAAATTTGAATTAAGAAAACCCTTAACACAGGTGAAATAAGTACTCTTCTTATTATTCACTTAAGTAGCCTACAAGTAGCAATACCAAAGACAACAAATACTATTACAAGTAAAAGTATTGCATTTAAAATTGTACTCAAGTAGAGGTAAAAAAGTAGCATAGTAGCAAAATTACTCATTATGCAGAACGGCACATTTAATAATAATAATAATAATAATAATAGATTTAATTTGTTAGCGCTTTTACAGGTGCTCAAAGACGCTTTACAGATAATAGTGAAGAAAGAAAGAAAAGAGAAGAAAGGAACAACAAATAAATATATAGTTAAAGTTAAAGTCAAATAATACAAAAACAATCACACATTAAAAGCCAGATTGAAGAGGTGAGTTTTTGTGAGTTTTTTGAAGGTGGTGAGGTCGGTGCAGTCTCTGATGGGTTGTGGGAGTTTAAGATTTAACGTTTTAAATAATCACTCAAGGAAAGTACAAGTACCCTCATTTTTTACTTGAGTAAGTGTAGTTAGTTAAATTCCACCACTGCCCTTTAATATTTAGACAAACTTTACATATCGAAATGGAGTTACAGTAGATACTCCCCCTCCTCCTGCAGTAGGTAAACCCAGCTAGCCCATCAAACGTTAGCTTTGAATGTAGCTACATCGATGCTAAGGAAGTATCATTGTTTACAGAGCACCAAAGGGGATGCTAGTGTCCATAGCGCGAACAAACTAAGCTATGTTATCGTGAGATAAAACACTTACAGACAGCTATGGGTGACCAAGACTAAAAGGTGAAGGAAGAAGGTAAGTAAAGGACTTTAAGAGGTGAAGAAAGTGGGAATATCTATGCTAACGTTAGGTACTGATTTAGGTTAGCATGCTAACGTCAACTTGTCCATGTGGGTATTTTTAGGAGTGGTACATCATTTTGTTTAAAGTCGTGTTTACACAAGCAGATACACTGAATAGTAACACAACTTTTTGGTGAGTTTGCTCCCTGTTCGTGTTGACTTTGCACCATTAACACCTGTTGTATCGTCTCTCTGAAGCCCCCAGGTGAGATGGATTTCCTCACCCTGTTCGCTATCTACGTCACGGTGGTGCTGACATGTATAGTGTTAATTTGCAAATACTCAGGCCAGCAGCAAACTCCATTTAGTATCCTCTTCAACTTTGTAGGAAAGGTAAGAGAAGATGCAGGTTGACTGTATTCCCATAAACTGACACTGTGTGGCACTGTTTGACTAATTTATAACAATATTAAAACATGATATTCACTGCAATTAAAGCTGACAAATATTCTCTGCACAGGTGTTTGCACCGATCACACCAAGATGGCTCCAGAAGTTTTCACAGAGGACCTTACACAGGCTGTTTCATCAAAGGTTTGTAGTTCAATTCCTTCGTTTTTTTATATAGATATCTTTTTTATTTAACTTTATATCACTTTTTGTATTTCCCTGTACAATACTACACACAATGTGTCTATGAAAAGTATAGATACATTTTATTTTCTCAATGTTTATCCAGTTTGGATCATCTCTGAATAAATCAAAAGGTGTTTATTGTATATATAGCTTTTATTTTTTGTGATTTTCCTTTTTTATTATGTAGTTTCATTTGTATTAAACACTAATTTTCCTTTCATCCTTTGACTCTTGAGTTGCTCTGTGTAGAATAGTACATGCCCCAAATGTGGAATGAATAAAGGCTTTTTATTTAATCCTATATACCTCTGTAACATCATAGACAACAGTTCCAGTTATACTCCTGCATATCTGCCTTCAATCTTTGTCATTTGCTTCTATTTGCAGGAACAACATGTTCATCTACCTGCACATCCTGATAGAGGCCGCTGTGTTTGCAGAGTTCACCTACGAGGTGTTTGGCTTCTGCAGGGATATGGACACCAGTCTGATCAGCCTGTCCGTGCCTTATATCCTGCTGGTTATCAAGAGTCTCTGCTTCTACCTCTGCATCAGGAGAGATCCAGGTTCATATTATACTAGCTTTCAAAGTCATTTGTTATCTGCTGCAATATTAGGAAATATGATATGAGACAGACGAGGGAGGTTAACCCTGGTGTGTTGAGGTGTGATATATTAAGAACTCGTATAAGCAATACGTTTGTGGTCTACATGGCATCAATCATTGTGCACTAAAACAGGCCTCATGTGAGTCCAAGTCTTGGGAATAACGGATCCGGCTAACGTGCCCTTTCCACTCTGGTGTCTGTTTTGTTCTTGGCACCAACCTAAAGCATCTGTGTTTTCATATGAGAAATGTTGTGTTGTTTGCATGTGTACGTACTCCTGTTACATTTGCTGCTCATTTCCCTACAACCATCATTTAGTCTAAAAAAAAAGCAATATTAGTCCATATTACTACTGGTTATACAGCCATGTGGATTGAGGGTGTGCAGGACATTAGGTATTAATTGGTAATTATTATTTGATATGACTCGATTTTTTGCCTTTTATTTGGCAGTTAAATTTTTTCTCTCCTCTCAACCTTGGCAGGCACAGTGACGAAGAAGAAAATTGCCGGCCAGCTGCACATCTATCCGTATGACAGGAGGCTGTTTCACCCGGGCGTCTCCTGTGAAACCTGCGAGCTCGTCAAACCGGCTCGCTCCAAACACTGCAGTGAGAACAGAAATATGAACAGGCAGCATAGTTAACATTGTAATGCATTATATTTGCAAAGCTTAGAATACAGAATCATACTCACTGTCTGCGTTTCAGGGGTCTGCAACAGGTGTGTTCAACGCTTTGACCACCACTGCGTCTGGGTGAACAACTGCATCGGTGCTCAGAACACACGCTACTTCCTGCTTTACCTCTTCAGCGTGTGCGCCGCGGCGGGCGATGTGGCCGTTCTAACAGGAGACATGCTGCTTCACGCCGTCCTGAGGTCAGGGCTCCTGAGGTCCAGTTATATAGACGAGGAAGGCCAGCAGCAGTCAGCAGGGCCTCTGTTTGTTGTGCAGGTGAGACTCCATACTGCTGACATAGTGCATGTCGCGGCTACCTTCCTTTAACCTCAAGACACGTAATACCTTTTGTCAGGGAATAATTTTGCCCTACATGTTTACCTTTCGCCCTCTGACGCAGCTGACCAACCTTGAGCAGCCGTTATCTCCCATAAGGAGGGGCTGCCCTAGCAAGTTGTTGTTACCATTTTATGACCGGGCAACTGTCTGTCAGAGATAGTTATTGTTGTGGGACACCTGGAACACATCCTTCTCGGGGTGTAGATGACCCCGAGCCATAAGCGACAAGAAATGTGATTCAGTGTCCTCAGCTGTTTAGTCTATCTGTTGAAGAATGTTGATTATTACACTCTGAACTAGTTAAACCTGGAGCTACAGGAGGGTCCTTCAGAGTTGATTATGGCATCTCAACCGTGTGGTCAGACCGTGGCCCGTGACATGTCTTGTGAATTCTCCGGCCGAAGCTCCAAATAAACCGTCAGTGTTTGCCATCAAAGCTCCAGCTCTCCATCGTGTCTCTCTGAGTCCTGACTCCTATTGCTTCAGAAGTTTTCCCCACACCTGTCAGAATCAGAATACCTTTATTAGTCCCACAGAGGCGAAATGTACATTGTTACAGCAGAAAAGAGCCAAAGACAGCTTAATGTTACCTAAAGCATACATACAAAAGTATTAAAGATTTTTTTTTAAATAAATTATAATCAAAAAAGTTACACATTTTACAAAATACACATCTCTCTTTCTGCAGCATCTGTTCCTGACCTTCCCCCGAATCGTCTTCATGTTGGGATTTCTGGTCTTTGTCTTCTTCCTCCTTGCGGGTTATGCTCTTTTCCATTCCTACCTGGCTCTCGTGAACCAGACCTCCAACGAGTGGTACAAAAGTCGAGGTTACGTGTGTCAGCACTGCCAACCGACTGCAACCGCTGACCATCTCTGCAGCCCGGCACCAGACCACTCTAAAAGAAACTACTACAGCAGAGGAATACTCCGAAACCTGGGAGAGATCTTCTTCCCTCCACGTCCAGTTCACAAAAAAGACAACTAAAAGAAATTACTTGTCTGTGTTGTTATGCTGCATTTTTTTGTACACCCCCTGGGGTCACTGTGCCTAAGAACTACTGCTGACTGAAATAATAAAGTTTACGGTAGCAATTTATTTACGAGCTCTGGTGTCTACCTCCCACACAATGTATTGTATTAATAAGCTCTGGCAACATTTACAGCAAACACAAAAGTAATTAGATGTTTTGACTGCCAATTTAGAACATATTTGTTCATTCTTGTTCTGCCATTGAGTAAAGCTGGAGCATATGTCCTGCCATTGTAATTGTTCAATATTTGTTAAAGGCATTACGACTCAGGTTTTTAATGTTGTGTACTTATTGTGAACTTTATATATTTTGCATCCAAGTGGGATTTGAACACTTTTCCTAAAGACTAATGGGAGCTGTAGTTTGATGCAAAGAAGGGACAGTGTCCTTGGCTTTTTTGTTGAAGCACTTTTGTAGTTTTGAATACGCAGTTATTATGGAACATATTTCATTAATTGTGTTATTATTTTTGAAAAGACACAGTGGACAGGGCATTAGCTTGACCGGAAGTGCAGTTGTTTGGGTGTTGTTCTGGACCTGGCTTCTTTTTGTAATGCCTTGTAGCCTATAATCAAAGCTTAGAATACGACGTGATTATGCTATAATGTATTAAAGATTTGTTCTTGTTTATTTTAAAGAAAAACATATGCATGTTTTAAACAGTAAATGAGCTTAACCGGAAGGGAACTGTATTTGTTCCTTTCCCTTTAAGCCGGTGCGGAAGTAACCTCAGAATTGCTTCAACACTTTTACACCGAAGTGGAAGGTCAGGATTTTGTCAGCGACGTATCTCAACAAACTTATTTAAACAACAAAACTACCATTAACACAAAACTGGACGTAACTACAAGTGCTGACATTAGCGACAACCCGTGACGTTGCACGGTAGGGAACACGAAGTGTTGTAACGGCTATATAACGGTTAAACAGTTATTGTATTTGTTTTAACCTGACAACACGTAAAGGCTATTTAACGGTCAGACAGTTATTCATATTTGAACCTGAAATCACGTCTCTTGTTGTTTACCCTATGTCTGGGTCAAAATGTACCCGGTTAACTGGAGCTCTGGTGAAGCCGGTACTGGACTCGGTGGACAGTGTCCTGTTTGACTGCGACGGGGTCATCTGGCGGGGGGACCAGGCCATCCCGGGAGCCTCTCAGGTCATAAACCTGCTTAAGGAAAGCGGCAAGAAGGTGTTCTTCGTCACCAACAACAGCACCAAGACCAGGAAGATGTACGTGGAGAAAATGACCACAATGGGGTTTAATGCGACCGAAGAGGAGGTGTTCGGGACGGCGTACTGTTCAGCTATGTACCTGAAGAATGAGTGCAAACTGGAGGGTAAAAAGGTGTACCTGATCGGAAGTAACGCGATGAGAGACGAGCTGCAGGCGGTGGGGATTCAGCAGACCGGGGTGGGAGAGGACCATATATCTGGGAAGCAGATGGACTGGGCCAACGTGGACCTGAACCCCGAGGTGAAGGCGGTGGTGGTCGGGTTCGATGAGCACTTCAGCTACACGAAGCTGAACAGAGCCCTGCAGTACCTGATCCAGCAGCCTGGGTGTCTGTTTGTGGGGACCAACAGGGACACCAGGCTGCCCCTGGAGGGAGGCAAGGCCGTGCCAGGTAGGGACTGCACACACACACACACGCACACGCACACGCACACGCACACACACACACACACACACACACACACACACACACACACACACACACACACACACACACACACACACACACACACACACATATAAGGCCTCAATTGTGTGCCAGCAGGTCATGAAACAAATCTGATAGTACTAGCACTAGGTACTGGATACAAACACATATTATAGGGGGTTAAGTCAGGTTAAATCAGTGCAGCACACATTAACAATAGTCAGTGGATCTTCTGCACACAAAGCTTACATTTTAGGCCAGACCTGAGGCTATAACAACAACAAAAAGCATGCACTAAATTGTGCATAACATGCTCAATACAAAGTCAGACTTTAACTGTATAACATGTGTCAGGTAATAAGTATTAGGTCTACTTCCTGGAAAGACATGTCTTAAACTCACGTGCATCTCACCTGTCTGGATTTCTAAGCTCCACCCATCCAAAATGCTATGAGGGATCATTATAATTTAAAGCGAGGGGGAGTGTGTGGGAGAGAAACTCTTACATGCACTAAACCCATATAGGGGAACATCCCAAAGTGCATAGTAGGGCCCCTTTTCATCTAACTTGCTAGATTGAGTGTCCTCACTACTCCACTTCCTCTCAGGTACCGGCTGCCTCCTGCAGGCCGTGGAGACCGCCGCCCAGCGCCAGGCCCAGACGGTGGGCAAGCCCAACCGGTACATGTTCGACTGCGTGGCCTCCCAGTTTGGAGTGGACCCCGGCCGCTGCCTGATGGTGGGCGACCGCCTCGACACGGACATCATGCTGGGCTCCAACTGCGGCCTGAAGACCCTCCTCACCCTCACGGGGGTCAGCACGGTGGCGGACGCCGAGGCCCACCAGAAGAGCGGCTGTGCGGAGAGGCAAGGGATGGTGCCGGATTATTACGTGGAGAGCATCGCTGACCTGCTGCCCGCTCTGCAGGGATGAACCTGGACTGAAAGACTCCATTACTCACCAGAAGGGAATCTGTTTCCTTAAGATATATATGATACAAAGTTTATTAAGATATACATAATTTATCTATTTTGGAAATGCCTGCCAATTTAACATTGTATTAATGATTGCTTATAACATAAGAACAAAAATTCACAGTGTTGTGTATATCTTCCGTTCCTGGGGGAAAGGGGAAGAGAGAGTGAACTTTAAAGACTGTCTGTGATGCAAGATCCTCTTTAGCAACTACAAGTCAAACTCGAGGAGGATGAGCACATACTAGAATGTGTTGTAACATGTGATGAGCACATACTAGAATGTGTTGTAACATGTTTTGTTCAGGTTTACAGCTGTTTTAACGTATATAAATAACAAGCACCGAGTCTACGTGTCTGACTTGAACTCTCTGTGTATTATAACCTTTATTTTCACACCTCAGCAGAAGCAGATACATTAATGGGAGTGAGTCACAGTGGTTCATTCATGTTTTAAAGTGAACCCGGTCTTCCTTTTGACTTCTCGTGCTCTCTAACTTGTCCCTGAATAGCTGCTCAAATCCCTAATAAAGCTGAAATTATATTGACTAAATAAACGTCTGCTCGCTGTGCTGGCTTTCCACCTCAAAGTGAACACAGAAAAACCCTCCCGTGCTTAGAGTCACCTTGGCCTGTCGTCGTCTGGATGCAGCAGCGATATCGCCTCTCACCTGATGAGAGAGGATTTCAACCTGCACCTGCCTCACCCCTTTGTCCATTGTCTGAGCCGGGGAGGGCGGCCAACTCCTCTCCTGTAAGTGTGTGTTTGAGTGAGGGGGAGACAGGATAATGTTAGAGAGGCATATTAAGTCATATTAGATATAAAAAGGGAGGAAATAGCAGGAAGACAAGACTCCAAATGTGAGTTTGGCAGGTTCAGAGTTTTGTGTGAAGTGGGATTTGGGAGTGTGACTGAAGGGGGAGGAAGAAGGGGGAGGTCTGCAGGGACAAAGAGAAGCTGGCCAGGCGTACTGAGTCTCAGTCATGACCACAGCTGCATGCCGGTAGCTGAGAGAAGGGAGCTGACCCAGTGAGTGAGCCGTCAAGGGACTCAGGATGTTGAGGTGTTGGAAACATTCGGAAAACCGTTTGGAAGAGGCAGAGTGCACGGTAAGGAATATACTTTCATTTCAAAAGCAACCGCCGCCGCCGACCGTGGAAAGATGGTGATGGCGAGACATGTTTGGATTCTGCGTACCTACACATTTAAGTAATTTTGCCACAGGTAAAAGATACATGACAGGATGAGACATAGCTTTACAGACAGTTCATTTAGTTCTCCTACCTGCTGTTGTGCCATGTATACATTTATATATCTAGACTATTTTGTGAGAGTAAGTTAAGTGTGATGTCTGCTTTCTCTCAAATATAATGCAGGTGACACTGTTGTGCAGAAAAACTCCAAAGAAATATTCCAGAAACCACGTTAACTCAAAGAATACCTTCTCGTGTCGTTCTGTCTCTTTGGTATGTGTTGTGCAGTGAACGTCGAAATAAGTCCAATATGGTTTTAGGATCTTCTTGAAAATCCTGGTCATGATTTTTAGAAAGATTTCTTCTAACGCCTTAAGCATCGAAAGCCAAGTGCCATCAAGAGCTATTATACTGGAGAGAAGGCAGACCTGTGCAGCCTTTATTTCCAACTAAGCAACAAAACAATCTAGTTTGACGAATAACATTTTAGGTAAGAGATTTGAGTGAACTGTCCCTTTAATACAAATCTCAACAGCAGCAGTGTTCCCACCCTGCTGCAGTTTGTTTACATCCAATAATGAGATTTGAAGTACTGTGTAAATAGCTTCTCCTCGTGTGCGTAAACCAGGATGGGGGCTCTGCTGCGTCCCCTCAGTCCCACTTCCCACACAAGGCCTTCTGGGTAAGCCTGTCAGCGTCCCTGCTCCTGGTCATCATCGCCCTCGCTCTGACGGGGCACCTGGGGCTGTCGCAGCCTCCTGCAGAGGTAACATGACCATCAATGCACCCTCTGGCATCTTTTTCCAGACCTTATTGTCTTTCATTAATCAGTGTGTGTAAGTCTTTACAGTTGGTCCGGATCACAGCTCCAGATCAGACCGGACTTCTGATCAACCAATCGGCCGTCGTTGACTTGCAAAATGACCTGGTGACCTTTTCCATCACCTCACCTACAAATCAGACGTCCACTGTGCTCTTTGATATCAAACACGTAGGGGATGTGCATGAGATTGTGTTGGTTTGAATGGTAGTTTTTGATAGAAAGCGCGCCTGAGTTTTCTGACTAATGGGAAGATGTCTTGCCATTGTGTTTTAGGGTTTGATATGTTACAAACCCATGGACCAGGAGAGCTGCTTCCTGCGAAAGATGGAGGACTCTGACTATAAAAACGTGCACTCCCTCCTCCAGGAGTCTACACACAAGGTATTTCTACATGTGAGAGCTGAACGCTGATTTGAAACAATAGGGTTTGTCCTTCAGTGCCTTCAGGACACATGAAACCACACAACTTGGGATGAAACATGCACCTGGGCACACGAAGAAAAGGAAGTGTTGCCCTTTTAGCCCTGCCGTCTGTGAAGTCGCCGCCTCACTAATGTGTGAACTGGCCTTTCTGTCAGTGACTCACAGTTTTATCTGAGCCAGGACCTGCTGGGTTTCATAGCTCCGTGCCGCTCTGAAGCTTTAAGGTTGCATATGAACAGCCGTATAGTCTCCCTCTCTCACCTCCACGGCTGAATTCCTCGGCACATCTGATCCCTGCAGGCACATCTGATCCCTGCAGGCTGCTCGGGATCTCCTTACAGGCGGCTCCAGCAGATAGCCTGAGCCGTGGAGAGGGCACAATGGCAGCTCTGTGTGAGGGCTTTTTAGCTTTTAAGACCTCTTCTGTTGGATTCAAATAGAGTGATGCATGGTTGGTGAGGGAGCGGCCTGAGTGCGTCTGCTCTGTGGCAAATACCTGGTTCTCTAATAGGTATTTGGCTCTGGATTAAAGGGAGCGATGCAGGAAAGTAGGGAAATATTTGTACTTATAGATGCCACCATGAAGCTTTACCAAAAGAGCACTTAAAATATATTTACAAAACGTAAATATCGGCTGCATATGAGGCCATTTCTTATTAAGTATGTGCTCATTTGCATACTTGATTTTGTTTAAACATTAAAGTCAATGTTAGATACTTATTAAAAAACAACACATAAATCAGAAAATACAACATCAGCTTTAGAACAAATCTATTTTTGCCACGTTTTAAGGTTTAAAATGTAGACATACAAGGTACTCGTTTGAATTCAGTTTGTATGGCTAGAAATGGAAGTGAACGTTAGTTGTAATGTAAGTGTTACTGAAGTGGAGATTTCTGGAACAAAAAAAACAAATTGAGAAAGATTATTTCTTACATTCACACAATCATTCTTTGTGTTACAAATGTCATGAAATGTTATCTTTATGTAAATTATGCTTATTTTTATATTTGTTTAAGAGAAATCTACATTAGCAAATAGACAGTATAGTTAAATATCAACACCTTGAAATGTGTTTGAGGTTTTCTTTCCACAAGTCAAAAACGGTTTGACCTTGCAGGTAATCCAAGATGACCGAGTTCATCCTCTTTTTGCACAATAGCATAATTTCCATCTTTAGTTGAGTCTCAGAGCGTCTTTTCTGATCCCCTCTCATGGTGTCACGTATCTCATACAGCTCCTCACTGCTGTCATTCAATCTATGATGGGAGGGGGCCCTTATGGATGGAGAGTAAACGCTCTCTGTCTCTATTAGCACAAAGGTCTTCTTCAGCAGAGGAGAGCTGGTGGTTACGTGACCCACTCGAGCATAAGAGCGCATTAAGTGGTTCGCTATCAGAGCTTATCGAAGCTGTAAGTGTTGCAATTACACACTGCCTTTGTGACTAATTAGAGCGCAAATGTGCGTGTTGACCTCATCAGCGCAGATATCAGGGTAATAGCAACTCCAGTTTCAAGTTTGTTTTTTCTTCTTCGCTTATTTATTCATTCTTACTTTGTCATTGTGAGCTGAATATTATTTCTCCCCCTTATTAAATGAGCCTGCAGCTCCAGACAGAAACTCTTGGGTCTTCTGTTGAGATGTTGTGATTTCTCCTCAGCAGGGTCAGATCCAGCTGTCCAGGAATGAGACCCAGAGGCAGAGGGAGTTCCTGGGGGTGTTGGCAGGCAGTCCGGTGGACGTGTCCACGCTGGAGGAGCCTCTGCAAACTCTGTGTCAGCACAGCTCCGTCCACTGGACCAGGAGGGTCGACGGTGAGGACGGCAACACGTTATCTAGAGTCGATTGCTTTGACATAAAACTCAAATGGTTAAATAAAAAAGTGTAAACACTCTTGAATCACCAGCCTGGTTATAAAGTATCTGGGAGCCACACCATAGCACTGGGTGGCCTTTGGTGGCATGAACATTGACACTAAACATTACCATGCTTATTGTAGTTGTAAGTGCACTGTCTTGCGGCCTGGAGCACCATCCTTGATGGAGCATATGTGTGGGCTGGACCTGTATTATACAGGAAAGGAGTGAGCAGAGGGTAGAGTTGTCGATTCTTGTTCAGCTTTCTGTGACTGTCTGCCTCACCCTCTCAGACTTTCAGTTGCGCGCGCTACTAAAGAGACGCGCTACCATGGAAACCAAACAATGGTGTAGCTGTATTAAAGTCCGAGTGGAAACAGTCCTGAGTAAATCTAATTTTGTCAGAAATCGGGAGAAATATGACCCCGGGAGGGAACCGGGAGAGGGCAATGAAATCGGGAGTCTTCCGCGAAAATCGGGAGGGTTGGCAAGTATGCAGCACCTCTTTTCACCCTCTGTCTGAAACCAGAGCACAGTCTGCTCTGATTGGTTAGCTGGCCGGCTCTGTTGTGATTGCTCAACCGCTTAGAGATGTCCCGCCCCTTAGCCTATCACTTAAAAATTTGTTGGAGCACTAGCCAATAGAAGCGTGAGTGTTACAGAGTGATGACACTATGTTACAGAAGTAACCAAATGAGTCGGAGGGAGGGGGGGGGGGGGAGAGAAACCCCCTCTGGAACACAGGGATTTTAGCCTTTGCAGACCATTTACATGCACAAAAACCTATTTAACACACTACAGAAAAGGGACAACTCCAACAATAAGGCCCCTTTAAAGTAAGGCTCAAGAGTTAAACATCACAAAAAAGGAATGGTCAGCAGAGGTTCTGGATGTGTTTGTCAGAACCACAGAAGCAGCATGAAGGGAGCTTTTAAAAAGCACCAGCTGGCAGCTCCATAGAGACCTCCTGAAACCTAATCTGAGACATCCAGTGACCTTTCCACTGTGGCAGTCAGTGATAGGCTGACAAATCTTCACTCAACCAACATATGTTCTGCTAACAGAAGCACAACTATTATTCAGGCTGCTTTTAAACAATAAGTGGTCTCTACATTTGTAAAAAAAAAAAAAATGCTTTTAATCTATTTTTATTGTATTATTATTATTATTGGTATAATTATCAGATGTAGATATTGTTTAATTTGTTTTTATTTGTTATGGCTAAAAACCCGGAGAATACATTGTGCTTTACCCAGATGAAAAACCCCTTTTTTTTTATTCATGCCTTTAAGTTGTGACAGATCATTAGTCAATGCATGTGTTTTCTGCATTACAATTTGGGTCATTTCTGCAGTTTAAGAGGTTAATAATCTTCATTTAGGAATTTTTAGGGCTGGCTTTTGGATCCTTTACACCGGGGGCCAAATCAGGCCCGTGGTGGATTTAATTTCGGCCCGCAGGATAATTTTCAATTACTATTAGATCTGGCCCGCCGGTATATTGCACGCACACCTTCACTCCATCCTGAGGGTCTCCTCAGCTCAGAGCCTGAGCCCAAACATTGATGACCTTGCACCCAAGATGAGATGCCAAGTATCTGAGCTAGCATCACAGAGCAGCACACTGAGTTCAATGGATGTTTCCTTCTGCACTTTCTTTCTTGAGACAACAGGGCATGTTTGGTTTGTTCTTTGAGGGAAAGTTTTGTTGAAGCTGTTGTTGGCCTGTGGAAAAATGTAATCATAAGAAATGAAGCTGCAGATAGAACCATAAGAAATGAATGCAACTGATTATTTAATGTTTCATGTTGTTTTTTATAGGCAATAATTTAAGCTTTGTTAGTTCCAGGTTTAATATGTGCAATAAGTTCATTTCAATTAGTTCTGCAATAAACATTGAACCAGTCCGGACCTCGACTAGCAGCCATTTTTTTTATTTTGGCCCACTGTGTATTTGAGTTTGACCCCCCCTGCTTTACATGTTCTAATATTCAACAGTAATGCTACGTTGCCTCCTTAATGATGACCCGTATCTTCTGTAGTCACCAATGTCTCTGTCTGGTTTTAGGCCCGGGGAATCAGAGGCTGGTCTACTTCTGCATCGACATCTGCTTCCCCAGCAACATCTGCGTGTCTGTGTGCTTCTACTACCTGCCAGAGTGAAGGTCAGGGAAACAAAGTTGTCTTTTTAGCTCCTTCTACAAGAAAGAAAAAAAGAATACAGAACAAAAGCTAGCTTTGACTGTTTCCTCTGTGCCATGCAGACGCTAGAAACCCAGTGACGCAGCCCAACCCTTCAGAGCCTTTCCGACAGAGAGAAGATGGAGACAGGCGCTCAGGTTATCGCCAAAGCCCCGTCGTCACTCTCTTCATGAGTGATACCGTCTCTGCTGGGACACTTTGGAGATTACAGAAGAAAGATCCCCCTTTTTTTGCCTCCGATTGTATTCCCTGTAATCCACTGCTGCAGTATAATTATGCGTAACCGTTCCAGAGTGTTTTCACCTGTTCAATAAAAGACTGTTGTGTAATTGCAGCCAATTCTGTCTTTATTTGACTAAAGAAATAAGACTTTGAACAACTTTGAACAACGCCTTTACTGCAGAATCACTTCCTAAACATTTGATATCTCCCTATCCACATTAAGAATGGTACAAGTGGTCTTTGAGTTAAGAGTATCAAAGGAATTCACATATCTATCTATTCCAAGTTGCTGTAAAATGTGGTCCTTTTTATAACATAAATATGGTGCACCATTTAAAAACATAGAGTGGCGCTGATTAATGCTAACATACATACATATTTAATCAGACTTACCATTTGCTACACGGTACAGAAGTGCTCCTGTACGCGGTGCGCTTGATGGATTTGGACTCTATGAATGGACTTTTTAAAAGACTTACGGGCATTTGGCAAGAAAGAGCAGTGTGGAGAACTGGGAACACAGCTGAGATTCATCGTAATGTTCAAACACAAGCCTCCATTTTTTCTCAAGGTGATCATCTCTGGGAACATTTAGTAATTATCCCCAGATTGAGTCCATTGCTTTTTCTGTTATTCTTCCCTATTGTGCTAGCTCCTCCTCCTCCTCCTCCTCTTCATCATCAGCCCAGCACACTGTCATTAAAAGCCAGACACGTGACAGACTTCTGGTGTCCGCTGTACTCCCTCTTGATCTCCCCGGTCTCTACGCTCCACAGACGAGCCAGGTTGTCAGAAGAGGCTGTGGATGCAAACAGGAACAAGATGGAAACTCCATTCGTAGACATTTTTATATTATCACTTTAAAAATCACTTCCTCTGTGCTTTAATCAAATAAAGATCAAATTAATTCATAGTTTATTAATCCCAATCTGTGATTTTTGTTGTTTTTGTAGAAGCATAAAACAAAACAAGGCTTTACACGTAATAACAAATTAAACATCTCAAAATAGAAATAGAAATAAAGCAGCATGAGAGAGTAAGAACATTATACAGATGACCGTGAAGTAGAGATGTCCCGGGGATCGGAGCCGATCACGTGATTTTCAAAAGATCGGAATCGGGACAAAAAAATCGGGGATCGGATTTTATTTTTTTTTTTATTTTTTTTTTAATTCAATGTTACAAAACAAAAATGTCCATGTTCAAGTCTTAAAGTCATCCTGAGGCCTTAGTTTTGGTTTCAAATGACACAACATCATGTATGTGTTGCTTCTTTGGGGCTTGTTTTCATAGACCTGGTTGCTTATTTCTCTCAAATCTGGCAACAGAGTGGGCGCAGTGTCTAATTGTAGCAGTAAGCTAACGAGTACTGATAAGCTTTATTTTGTTTTGATCCAATGCTGCACAACTGAACTGATCCAATGCTGCTGTGAAAGAAAGAAGCTATATCCATGTTGGATAGAATATCCAATTTAAATAAAAAAATAACCTTAAGGGACAACTCGAATGCTTTTTTTTCTCTTAATGCATTGCATAAAGATCGGATCGGGAAAAATTCGGTATCGGCAAATTGTCAAAATCAAATGATCGGAATCGGATCGGGAGCAAAAAAAGGTGATCGGGACATCCCTACCGTGAAGATAACAAATCTATAAACTGACTGACAAATAAAAACACTATTGAAGGTAATATATAATTACACATATATATAAACAGTGTTTAAAGATGTGTTGGATCAAATGTGGCAAGACAAGGGGAGAATAGAAATGAGGAGACGTGTGGGATGTCATCAAAGTGCAAATGGCCCTAGGACTACGGGAGTGTCCTGATTGGATTTTCAGAAGGCTATGGTTCTTTCAAAAGTGGCATTACTCAAGTTTTTTTTACTTCTCCTGATTAATATATATAAAAAGGTACTGACCAGTGAGGATATACTGGGAGTCTCCGGAGAAGGTGCAGTCCCACATCCAGCCTCGGGACGTCTCCCCGGGGTTGTTGCTCTTGATGCTCAGCTCCGTCATCAGAGAGAAGTTAGACGTCCTCCAGATCTTACAGGTCTGGTCCGCGGAGCAGGTGGCTAACAGACTGGAGGGGATTCAAAGAAACACACACATATGTGTTTGATCAGCAGGGACAGTCAGAGAAAGACGTTCAGTGTGTAAAGTAAGGAGGAGGGCACTCACGTGGAGTCAGGGCTGAACTTGCAGCGCAGGGCGTAGCGTTTGTGTGCCGGGATCTTGGTCTTGGGGATGAGCTGGGTCACCTCGTCTCCTGCCCCTCCAGACAGGTTCCACACATAGCAGTTTCCCTGTTAGAGAAAAGAAGAGCTTTAATATGCAGTAACCTCGAGGAACTTCAAGGGGGCAAAAGCAAAAGCAGGGTTCATACACTTTTTCATTAATGATTTTCAATGACTTCTCTCCAGGACCTTTACCTCGTTTTCCATGACCAAAAACATGACTCTCTCAGCGGTACCACTGGAACGTTTTTATTTGAACATGGTAAGCTGGAAAATAAGGTCTGCATATGAAACATGTTGTGCCTATCTAAAACAAATCAAATAGTAGGCTTACTAGCTCCTACAGACTAAAGCCACTGTCAACTAGAGGGCGTGATTGTAAAAATCTCTCACCAGCGAAATGCCTCGTCAGTTAAATGCCATTTTAAGTTTCATTAATATACGATACAGTATTTATTATCGTTATAGTATTACTATTTCGGCGATTAAATAAAATATAAATTATATTTGATGCAACTTTAGTTAAATTTCCATGACTTTTCCAAAACTTTGGGAAAAATATTGTTTTCCATAACTTTAGGGAAAATATTGTTTTCCAAAACTTTGGGGAAAATATTGTTTTCCATAAGTTTTCCAGGGCCTGGAATTTGCATTTTGACTTTTCCAGGTTTTTAAATGATCCGTAAGAACCCTGCAAAACATGCTTTAGCCACCAAAACAAATGAGAATAATAGAATGAAGTGCTATATTTTGAATATTTTCTATTTTCTTTGAAGACAGCGTAGGTGGATATAAAGGCTTGATTGACAGCAAGGTAAGGTGCTGAAAACATGTAGCAAATATAGCAAACATTTCATACTGATATTGACTTTTTTTTCTTTCAATGGCTTCTGTGCCGGGACTCCCGTCTGCTTTTCAGAACTAGGGGCGATGGACTGGAGGTGGCCTATCATTATAACATGCCAATGTATCAAAACACAGCGCCATTTGCAGACTGCTTGAGTACTGACCGAGCTGTTGATCGCTGCCATGTAACTGGCATCCGGGTCGATGTGAACGGAGTTAATGGCGACCTCTGGCTCAGGAATCAGCTGCTCGTTGTGGTCCGTCTTCAGATCCCAGATATGAATCACTCCACTCTGATCGCCAACAATCAGCTCTGCCTGAGAAATGTAACAACTCATGGTTTAATGCAAGTCTTTTCAGCATAAACTGTTAACTGTCTTACAATAATATAGAAACAAATGCATATCCTAGACTGTCGTTTAAGTCTCACCTGGTTGGGATGCAGGCACACACAGTTGATTGGAGCGTTGACCTGGAATATCCTCTGACACTGCAGATTTCTTGACCTGGAGGGAGCATAAGGGATTCAAGTAAGGGTTTTTTAACAAAGTGAATTTCCTTTAGCACAATGAGCTTCCTCTACAATACCTAAGGTCCCATATGCGAGCCATGCAGTCCTCTCCTCCCGTGTACATCCAGCGTCCGTCCTCATGGAAACCCACAGATGAGATATTCTTGCTCACGCCGTCGTAGCTTATCACAGGGTTTGGGTTGTTGGAGTTCAGGTCGAACATGCGGATGTGCTGATAACCTATTAACACAGAGTGGAGTTTACTTATTAAAGGAGATATTCATTTAATTATATAATGCAAAAGAGAGTTTGGGAAACATTTGGACCAACCTGCTGCAGCAATCATACTCTTGTCAGGCGTCAGCTCAAGGTAATTCACTTGCTGGGAGCAATCGTTAAGAAAAGTTGATTTTTAATTTCTGTAATATTTTACAGCTCTTGATCTGGTTAGCCAACTTGAGCAAGTCTGTCTTTATACAATAGAATCAGAGAGTTACTATGAGGGAGGCTGTGGCTCAGTGGTTAGTGTGCTGGACTTCAAATCAGGGGGTAGCAAGTTCGAGTCCCACTGCAGGCAGCATGTCGTTGTGTCCCTGAGACACTTCACCCCAAAATGCTCCTGTGGGGATTGTCCACAGTGTTGAGTATGTAAGTTGCCTTGGATAAAAGTGTCTGACATGTGACATGACATGTAATGTACTACAGTCAAATTCTGGAAAGACAATAGACAAATGCTTTATTGACAGCATTGATTTGTCCATATAGATTGTATTAAGTATACTCTATATATAATAATATATTTGATTTATAAGCGCACTTTTCATTTACGTAAACAAAACTCAGTGCTACAAAATTAAAAAGGGTGAAACAAAAACAATAAAAAACAATTAAAACAACATAATAAAAGCTGTGGCATTCATGCCGGCATGGCATAATGTGGGGGATTTAAAAATCTAGTTAAAGGCTATCCTAAAAAGATGCGTTTTTAGGCCTTTTTTGAAAGCATCTACAGTCTGTGGTGTCCTCAGCTGGTTTGGGAGGGCAGAAGGCTCGGTCTCCCATGTTCTTCAGTTTTGTCCTTGGTGAGATGAGGAGGTTTGCCTTTACTGAACATAGGGTCCTCATGGAGGTTTGTGGGGTGAGCAATTCCTTGATGTAGGAGGGAGCATTTCCATATATGCACTGATGAGTGAAGAGGGTGATTTTGTAGTCAATCCTGAGTGACGTCATCATATCAAAATGATGATGTCACATTCCTCCATTATCCACTATGTCATTATTGGGTGTTTAGTACAAAAGCACTTTGAATTGCCTTGTGTTGAAAGGTGCTATATAAATAAACTTGCCTTGCCTTGACTTGTCTTAAAACCCAATCCAGCGATAAAGGCAAGAATACACAAACATTACAATTACAAATATTTGCAGTAGATCTATACGATTCGAGATAATAAAACTTGTTATGGAATGACCCACATGTGTTTGTGTAATATGCATTCTGTACACAATCACCCTCATGTCACAGTAAAAGCACACTGTTGCTCTAAGTCACGGTAAGGATACAGAGTCCTGGTGCTGGACGGTCCTGGTGCAGATGCCGCTGTGCGCCTGCCAGAAGCGGATGGTGTGGTCGTATCCAGCCGTGGCCAGAATGACCGGGTCGCTGCCCACCGTGCCCGCGTTCACATTCATCTCTGCTGCTGCTGCTGGCTGTCACTGCTCACAGAGGGAGGTAAGATTCAAGGGTTCAAAGGTGATATTGTCATATGCACAGTCAGCAGCTACAGTGTAGTTGTTGGGAAAATATTGAATGTCCTCTTCCAATATCAGAGTCCACATCACATGATAACAAAGGTATCCCAACTGTGTGCATGACAGGATGTGTGATTACCTAGAAGAGCATCAGGACTGTTTGAGGCATATGATAGCTATGTGATTAACATGATGATTCAGCCTCTATGGAGAGAGACATATGACAAGCATGATCATTTCTGACGTGGAGCTAATCTGAAGTAAACATTGAATACTGCTTTCTATTCCTCCATCTTGGGACTGTGGAACTCCCTCTCTTGGATATCAGCATGTGAAGGACACTGTTCAGGAACTAGTTGATGCTCTGTATGTGATGACTACTTCCGTTCTTACAAAGATAATAAATACATGGATCCTGATGTTGGAGCTCAAGCCGGTGACGAGTGAGATTTTTCTAACAGTAGTCATGGCAATGAAAGTCCCAGGCTCCTCCAACAATGAATTATAAATATATATAAAATACATAAAATTGTGCTAAAAGAAACCAAGTGGAAATAAAATAGCTGCAGGAGAAGTAAACGATAAACATGTATTAATAGAATAAGATGAGCTCCAAACAGAATTTAAAATGTAATACTGTACAGGAATAAAACTGTTTAGATGGTAAATCGTAGTTTGGCAATTAACACCTTCAGACCGAGACTCCAATTGTGCACCATGCAATATACTTAAGACATAAAAACAAGTAATACAATACTTTACTGAAATATAAATTAATATGTGAAATGCAAACAGAGCGTGGAGATACAGTCAGCTGCTGCAGACTTCTGTCTCTTTAATGTCAACTTTAAACAGAAAGGTAGTTTAATTTAGTGCAATACTGTGGGAATAATACATGTAACTTGCGACATGCATGCTAACGTTAGCATTGCTAGCTGTTAAGGGTCAGTGGAATGAAGGCAGTTAGGTAACTATATTTCAACAGCTAAAACATTGTGACTTATTTCACTGTGTGATATTATTTGTGATCATTTATACTACCTTACAGAATAAAATGTACAAGTTTTTTTATTACCTTCAGTTGTTGTTGGTGTTGACGTGAAAAATAGGAATGTCCCCGACCCTTAATCTGTCCGGTAGGAACGTAGGAACACACACTGGTGATTCAAACGTTCCGCTTTGATAACCGTCGCTTTGCTGCCATCTTGTGGCGTGTTGTGTCATAGCAGGATAAATGGACCACAGTCGAGTAATGAATACCTGTGGCTTTTAAATGATCAATTATTTAACAAAGACTCATCCAACCACTTAGAATAGTTTGTGAAGGCCTTTGTAAATTACATACTAAGATTTTGGTGAATGAATTCCAGTACCAATACTAAAATATCCAGTTGATTAAATGTAGTTAACAAAAATAACAGCATGTAAAAAGTGTGTACTACAATCAGGATATTATTAGGAATTCAGATAGATAGATGGTTGAAGTAATACTTAGTTACATACATATTTTTATATATATTTGTTTGTGTATTTGAGATTGTGGGGTATTTCAATCTCTCTGTCTGTGCACACAAACTGAAAGATTGACAATAAAATTAACTTTGACTAGTTCACAACAAACATGGGTAAGTGATTACAATTCTATAATGGTGTTATTTATGAGTGTGGCTGCTAATCAAAGCCTCTTTACATGGAACAATAAAGGCCGATTGATACATGAGATATTGACATATAACTTTATTTTAATGTATAACATATAAGTTAGTTCATTCAACAGTTTCAAGCAGTCATGCAAACAGTATATTCTTTAATAAATATTTAAATAAATAAGTTAAATAAATAAATATATTATGCAAAGAATGTTATGTTATCAAAACACAAATTCCACATGTATATAAATTACCATCTATTACATTTCAATCAAAACAGTACTGTGACTATGTGTTCTGGTCATGGCTGCTGCTGCAGCAGGGCGGACAGGTGCTGCTTCACCTCTCCTGGGTCGGCCACAGAACAGTCCAGAACCACCGCCCTCATCCCACTCTTCATCTTAATGGAGGGGAGGATCTGAAACGTTTCATTACAATATTTAAATATATAATAAAGCGTTATTTATATAGCACTTTTCATACAACACATGCAGCTCAAAGTGCTTTACAAAATGACACACCACAAGTTAAAAGTAAACAACAACAAATTCCCCTCAGATTATTTGTTTAAGAACTTGCAGCAAAATATAACAATTTATCAGGTTAAGAGACACAAGGAGGTCAAATGTTTGATAATAAAAATAAAATAAATAATGGTTTCTCTCTGACAGATAGGACACAAGAGTCGATGCAACAATATAAAATGTAAAACCCCATACAACTAAGTAAGCATAGGTACAACAGAAATGCAAAATAAAGAGATTAAGACCTATAAATAAATGAAACAATATAAAGGTAGGTAAATAATATAGACTAAAATAACTTTTAACATTATTTAACCGTAACACACATTATTTAATCAAAGAGCTACAGTACCTTCACGTATATCTTGCATCTCTCCAAAAGTAATTTCCATTTCATTGCCGTCCGCTCGTCTTCAGTCAGATTGGTAAACTCCTCTGTCTGATGGAAGAAATTAAAATGCGGTTTATCCAACTTGAAGCATAGCTGCTTAAGATACCAGTTCATAAGAGAAAAGTATAACTATGACATGGATTTATTATATTTACACAGCAGCAAATTCTACTTTCCGGCGTAGATGTAAACACAAACGTAACACAGCACTCAAAGGCTGTCATATTCATAGTAGCTAAAGGTTAGTTTGGAAATTCAAATCTTAAGGCCCAAGCTCCTCCAACAGTGTACTGTAACAAACAATATACTTAAAATATACATAATATATATTGTAGTTGTGATCAACCAGGGTAGAGTTCTTTGTGTTATACTCGGCATGCACCAGTATGTATCCCATTGCTCTCGTGTTCTTTAACTCCTACACAGTTGATACCGCATATACCACTGACATTTATATATTCAGTTTGTATTTAAAGTGGACCTATCATGATATATTTGAATAACATAGTACCATACCTATATAAGGCATATTTATACTTTTTATTTTTCAAAATACCAAACAGATCATGCATTTTAGCCATTCCTCATTTCGCTCAATTTAACACCGTTTTTGCATCATGGGCTGATTCTGTGAGAACAGCACCATCTACAGGCCTGAAATATGTACTACAGCGTCTCCAGCGCTTTCCAACGGCAATGTCCGTGGCTGTCTCCTCCTGATTGGTGGAGTTGGCCCAATAGCTGTAGTGCCACTTCTGTGACGTCATAGAAGCGTTCAAATCTGGATCAGTCTGTATCAGATCCGTTGCAGCCCCTTTTTAAGAGATTTGGGTATGGAGGAAAATAGAGAGGGTTGTGTTTTCTGACACTTGGTGAGTTCCCTGGAACACCGGGGACACATGTTCATGTAGAAAAGACGTACAAAAGTGCATTTTGCATGATAGGTCACCTTTAATATTCCATCTCTTACATACTTATGTATATATAATAACTTACTTTATATTTAGTTTTTGTTATTGTTAATTTGTAAATTCAACATGTATATTTTCTACTTTCTTGTTTATTTGGGATCAATAAAGTACTACCTTATCTTATATAGAGTTGAGGATAATTTATGATCCTGTGAAGAGTTACTGACCGTAAAAAATAAGGCAAGAAGATATAGAAATAAAACCGTGCAAGAGAAATGTTCAAGTGGCAAAAAAGGAAGAAAGAAGTAAACCATATACATGCTAAATATAATTAAGATGAAACAGAATTTAAACTTAAATAGAGTGCCACAGTGACGCGTCCTGAAACCCAGAAGTAAGTTGCGCATGGGTTCCTTTGATTTGTGATTCGAAAATGATAAAAGTAGGGTAGACATGTGGAGATTATCCGGCTGAACAAAACGTGATCCGTCTCTTAAATGTGTCTCAACCACAGACCTTATTTCCAGCTATTTTCCAAAATCCTATGGAGAAATGAACATTGCTTTTTTGTCGAGGGAACCCAATGCGCAGCTTACTTCCGGGTTGTAGGACGCGTCACTGTGGCACACTATACTGTCCAGTGGAAGAAAACACTGCATTTTGTAGTAGAGTTGCTCGTGTTATACTCGAAATTCACCAGTATTGCATATATGATACGATTACAGAGGATGGACACCATTGGTGGAGGTAATACGAGGAAACTGGGATTAATAATGGAAGGATTATTAAGGCCGCATAAAAAAAGGAACTGGACTGTGTGACACCCCAAAATAATATCATATGGCTTCTTTAAAATGAGGAGAATATGTAGGATGACCTTATATATAACCTATCTTTTAATTATTTTTTGTTATAACTGGGTTATTTACGTTTTCAGTGTTGATTTGATTTCTATACGATTTGTTTTTCATGTTGAATGTCTTGGATTTGAGACCTTCTACATGTTGTGGCCCCTTGTTAAAGAAACCATTCATCCCATTGCTTTCACGTTCTTTAACTCCCGGATGAAACCGCATATAGAGTTGAGGATGATTGATGATCCTGTGAGGCGTTACTGACCGTGCAGCCGAGAGCCTTCTCTGCCAGCGGGCTCCTCAGAGAGCAGGCCTGCAGCGTGCCGGTGTGGTCCGTGAAGTCCATCAGCATGTCGAAGCCTGCGGCGCTGGAGAACATCTGATCCCTGCCCGGACACATCAGGTTGCTGCAGCTCACCTCCTCCTCCGTCACCATGAACTTACACTTGGTGCTGAGGAGGGTCAGGAAACAGATGATCAGAGATGGCAAAAGTACACACATCCTTTACTCAAGTAGAAGTACAGATACTCGTGTTTAAAAATGCTCTGGTCAAAGTAGAAGTACTGACTAAACTTCTTTACTAAAGTAAAAGTAAAGAGGCTTTGAAATGTGCTTAAGTAAAAAGTACCCATAACTAGCAGCTGTTTTAAAGAGTACCTGACCTCCCTTTATATTAATAGAACAATAATGTCATTGTTAGCTAATGAATGTTTCCATGCTGAACAACGGCAACATGACAACGTTTTCATTGGTCCCTCTTCTTTAGAGAAGACCAGGAAATGACGGATACACGGATCGTGTTCAAATCAATAGGCACGCAATGACTCTAAATAATAATGATCACGCCACAAACACACATTCAAACTAAAGGAACCAGCCTGTTTGGAAAATGTGAGAAGTAGAAAGTACAGGTATTTGAGTTCAACATGTAAGAAGTAGAAAGTACAGGTATTTGTGTTCAACATGTAAGAAGTAGAAAGTACAGGTATTAGTGTTCAACATGTAAGAAGTAGAAAGTACAGACGTTCAAAGTGTAAGAAGTAGAAAGTAGACGTTCAAAGTGTAAGAAGTAGAAAGTAGACGTTCAAAGTGTAAGAAGTAGAAAGTTCAGGTATTTGTGTTCAACATGTAAGAAGTCAAAGTAAAAAGTCGTCAGAAAAAAAAGTAGTGAGTAAAGTACTGATACCAGAAAAATGTACTTAAGTACAGAAACTAAGTATTTGTACTCCACTACTTCCCACCTCTGCAGATGATGAAAGAATTGAGGGGAAACCGTTAATACAGCCGCTGTTTAATAACAAATGCACTTTATGGATTTACCAGCGAGTCTTGATGAGTTTAGAAACAGAAGAGTTCAGGTCGAGTTTGGAGATGAAGCTGTATGTGATCCCGAAGAACATTTCAGAAATCTCCTGGGCCTTCTGCTTCAGCTGGCTCACGGTGTACACGTCAGTGATGGACTCCACTGCACACACAGAGGCAAACGCAAACAAACGTGAGTGCAGTCTTTTTGTTTTTATTGGTTGCTGATAGACAGTATATCTTATTGACACTGACTTCACAGATAATACCTTTATTTCAAGACTAAACTAGAACAAATAGAACACTAACTCGTGAACACAGTCCAACAACAACAACAAGGAACTAACAAAGACTAACAGAAAACACAGAACCTAAATGCACACATGACTAATCAAACAAACAAGAGACAGGTGAGGAGGGAGGAGAAAACACAGGGGCACCAGGTGAACACAATCGGGTAATCAGGGAGGGGAAACAGACAGAAAGCAACAGGCAAGACAGGAGGTGAACACCTATCAAAATAAAACAGGAAACCAAAGACAGAAAAAGACAAAACACAACACGGACAGATCGTGACAGTACCCCCCCCCCCTCAAGGGACGGATCCCAGACGTCCCAAAAAAAGTCCAGCAGGGTGGGTGGAGGGGGACCGGAGGAGGGACACAAAACTAGGACCAACAGGGTGGGTGGAGGGGGTCCGGAGGAGGGGCTCGGGCGGACGGCCCTGGGGCAAGGCAGAGATCAAGAATGGGGTCTCGGGCGGACGGCCCGGGGGCAAGGCAGAGTTCAAGGTGGGGCGAAGGCCACAGCGGGCGAACTCAGGGGGCCGAGCATGAGGGCGAAGGCAGCGGTTCTCAGGGGGCCGGGCTCGAGGGCGAAGACCAGACAGCTCCGGAGGCCGGGCAGGACCCGGTGTCGGCTGAACAGGAACCGGAGCCGGTGGGACAGGCTTCGGCAGGATCCCCCATGGAAGAGGACCAGGAGTTGGCAGGACCCCCGGCGAGACAGGTGATGGCGGGGCCTCCAACGGAACAGGACAAGGGGTTGGCAGGACACCCGGCAAAAGAGTTGACGGCGGGACCCCCAGAGGAACAGGACATAGGATTGGCAGGACCCCCGGCAGGAGAGTAGTCAGCGGGACCTCCAACGGGACAGGACACAGGGTTGGCTGGATCCCCAGCAGAAGAGTAGTTGGCGGGACCCCCAACGGGACAGGACATGGTGCTGGGAGGAAATCCGGCGGAGCAGTAGTCGACGGGACCCCGAACCATACCGGACACGAAGTTGGCAGGACCCTTAGCGGAACAGGACATGGTGTCGGCAGGACCCCCGGCGGAACAGGTGACGGAGGGACCTCCAACAGGACACGGGGAGCTGGAGTGGGTCGGAACACCAACAGAACCCAAGGGACTGGAGTAGGCCGGAAAGCCGGAACGTGAGCCAGAATCAACGCTGCTGGGGCCGGTACTGGAGTCGGAACTGGAGCCGGACCCATAGCTGCTGGGGCCAGAACTGGGGCCGGAACCATAGCTGCTGGGGCCAGGACTGGGGCCGGAACCATGGCTGCTGGGGCCAGAACTGGGGCCGGAACCATGGCTGCTGGGGCCAGAACTAGGGCTGGAAACATGGCTGCTGGGGCCAGGACTGAGGCTGAAACCATGGCTGCTGGGGCCAGAACTAGGGCCGGAACCATGGCTCTTGGGGCTCGGGCTGCTAGCCTGGAATCACACACTGAGAGGAAGTCCAAAAACCCAACCAGGTAAGAATTTAACTAAACCTGGTCTCTCCATTGCCATCTGGTGCGCTTCATTCAGAGCAGCCTCACGCTGCTGAACTCCAGACGCTCCCCTCCACTTATCAGAGCAGCCAGCCGAAGAAAAGGAAAAATCCAATAAATCCTGCTCAAAAGGATCTGCTGGGCCCATATTTGGTTAGTTCCTTCTGTCAGGGTTGAGTGAAGCAGGCAGGACCCAAATGCAGATTTCACAGATAATACCTTTATTTCCAGGCTAAACTAGAACAACCAGAACACTAACTCGTGAACACAGTCCAACAACAACAAGGAACTAACAAACACAAACAGAAAACACAGATCCTAAATGCACACATGACTAATCAAACAAACAAGAGACAGGTGAGGAGGGAGGAGAAAACACAGGGGCACCAGGTGAACACAATCGGGTAATCAGGGAGGGAAACAGACAGAAAGCAACAGGCAAGACAGGAGGTGAACACCTATCAAAATAAAACAGGAAACCAAAGACAGAAAAAGACAAAACGCAACACAGACAGATCGTGACACCTGCGAGCTAGTTCAGGCAGTCAACTCGAGCACCAATGATACATTAACACGTGACGCACCTCGTCCCTCTTACAACCAATCAAACACATTCTCCTAAACATGCCGCTCTATTTAAGCTGCCAGGGTTGCGTTCCGATAATCCAAAAATCAGCTCCTAAGTTCTAACCCTATCTCCTATTCCTTGACCTCTGAGTGAAACGTCACGGGGTTAAGGGATAGTGGATAGGAGAATTCAAAAGGACTTAGGAGAAGAGACTTCGGTACTTTAGAGAATCCGAATGCACTTTCACTATCCGACGTGTTTATGATGCGCCAGCGGACGTCATTGTGTGCGTCTGCTGCTGCTGTGGGGAAACTATGGAAACTACAGTGTTCTATACAACGGACTACAACATGGATGTTTAATAAGAACAAGGGACTCATCTAGAGACTCTGCACCGTGCTCCGATGTTGTTGCTTTATGCTTTATGAACGTGGACAACAGAGAAACATATTCTTCATGTCCAAAGTTGGAATTTAAATAAAAAAGGAAAATGAAACTTCTGCTCGTCACCCTCTCCCTCCGGTTCACATTAATACAAATGATCCCAATACGTATGATTGTATGAAAATATCTTAAAATCAATACAAATGTATTTATTATAAACGTCATATTTCTCTTTTTGATTATAATACTGATGAACGTTCAAAACAAAGCACTTTGGCAACTTACCACATACGTTTTAAAATGCTTAATAAGCACCGTAACTTTCATGATATAATTTCTCCGTCATAATCGTTTGTTTCCGTGAACGGGCGACTGTTATGTGACGCAAATGCTGCGGCTGCAAGGCATTGTGGGGCAGTATTTTCTCCTCTCCTTTCGGTTAGGGAGGTCCAGTGGTTCCTAAGCTAAAGGAGGTTATAAAGGAAGTTTGAAACCTCCTTTCCTTTCATTTGGAGAATTGGAACGGCACTTATCATGGCTGCCACTGAGGGACTTCCGGGTCATTGCACTTGGTTAGGAAGGTTCCTAAACTAAATGGACTATTGGAACGCAACCCTGGTCTTCCTGCCTCTGCTATGCTGCTGCTGCCACTGCTGTGTTCACTTGCTACGTTCATGTTCCTGCTGCTGTGTTTCATGTTGCTGCTACTTGCTGCCCCACCACCACCCCAGCTCCACCCCAGCTTCCACCTGTAGGCTCGGGGTATAGTTATCTAATCATCACTCAATGTTCTTTGTAAATCTGTGGAGTGATGAGGCCCAAGCCTAGACGCCTAACTCAAACTATATGCTGCTTATAATAAACCTATTAAGAAACACATGAGTTGTCTGACTGAAATAAGAAAATGTTGCATGTATCAGGGAGTAGGATAACAGTTAGAAGTGCATTGCCAATTAACACTGTGACTTTAAAGTAAATGATAACATAAGGGATTTAAAACACAAAGAAGGCTTTACACCAACATACAGCCAGACTTCCCCTTATTATAATACTACAGTAACAGTATGAGAATGGGGGGAGTTCTTCACAGTAACCCACCAGTAGGGTTGGGAATCGAAACTCGGTTCCAGATGAGAACCGATAAGAAAATGCCAGGTACCGGGTACCCGTACAAAATACACAATTGTGGTTCTGCTTAACGGTTCCTAAACACGGTAGACGCTGTATTACACCGGGTCCGTCTGCGCCGCGGCGACCCGGTGGAATACAGGGTAAGGGCGGACTGGCCATCTGTTTGTTCTGGAGAATCACAGAGCGGCCGGTCGTCAGCGGGCCGTTGAAGGCCGGCTCGGTTCGCTGATGGCGAGCACCGCCCTTCATTTTTTCAAACGGCATCATGTAAGTTGCGCTGACAGGCGACAAAGGTCCACAGTTGCGCCGCAGCGAGGCTCCCCCCGCCCTCCCGTAGACAGTTCACGAGCTCAGTCATTTCACAACACCAAAGATGGGTCGCGGTAAACGCTCTAAAGTGAGGCTCCACTACACTAAAAAAGAAAAAGACAAGGCACAGTGTAATGCCGCCTGTTAATAGCTTGCCACAGGCATAGCTCAGTTAAAATAAAGCACAGCTATTGTGCAATACTTTTGTATTGCATGTATATTTTTATTTGTAAAAATGTCAGTTAAAGCTTAAAAGAATAAAGATATTTTTGTTATCTAAACGTTTGACCTCTTTCTTTTACAATGTTGGAATCGAAACGGGGAATCGATAAGAACCGGAATCGGAATCGATACATTTCAAACGATACCCATCCCTACCCACCAGGCACGTCTTCTGGCTTCTCGTCCTGATCCAGAGCTCCAGACTCCGCCACTTCTTTGGCGTAGCTGAACAGCAGACTGGCCTCTCTGGTGTCTGAGAGCAAATTGTGATTGACTTACAGTACACAGCAGGATCACAATGGAAACGGTTGAAAATCTTGTTTTGATTAATTCCACATTTAAAAGTTATATATCAGATGTTGTGTTTTTATAAACTGTTGCTGTAAAGCACATGTGTCAAACTCAAGGCCCGGGGGCCAAATCAGGCCCTTGGTGGATTTAATTTCGGCCCGCAGGATAACCTTTCATTACTATTAGATCTGGCCCGCCGGTATATTCCACGCACACCTTCACTCCATCCTGAGGGTTTCCTCAGCTCAGAGCCTGAGCCCAAACATTGATGAACTTGCACCCGAGATGAGATGCCAAGTATCTGGCTTGAACTAGCATCACAGAGCAGCACACTGAGTTTCAATGGATGTTTCCTTCTGTACTTTTTTTCTCACGACAACAGGGCATGTTTGGTTTGTTTTTTGAGGGAAATAGTTTTTTTGAAGCTGTTGTTGGCCTGTGGAAAAATGTAATCATAAGAAATGACCCGGAAAAACTGCAGATAGAGCCATAAGAAATGAATGCAACTGATTATTTAATGTTGTTTTTATAGGCAATAATTTAAGCTTTGTTAGTTCCAGGTTTAATATGTGCAATAAGTTCATTTCAATTAGTTTTGCAATAAACATTGAACCAGTCCGTCCCTCCACTAGTAGCCATTTTTAACTTTGGCCCACTGTGAATTTGAGTTTGACACCCCTGCTGTAAAGCCTCACCAGGGTTGAGAGTGATAATAGTTTTTGCGTTAACCGTTGCTGTCATGCCGCTGCGAAAGCTGTCAAAACCAATCTTTGCATCGGCTATGAAGAGCACTGTGAATGGAGAATAAAAGTTAAAACAACAGAAAGCTATTTTAAACATAAACACAGAGTAACATCTCAGATATCCGCCTCCATGTTTCTCTCCACTACAGTATGCTAATGAGACGTGACAGTCGGGAACAACAGTTAAATACAGATTCATTTTGTGGCTGGAAGTGAGCAGCAGCTGCTAACCTACCCGTCTCCTTGGGTATCAAAGTTTGCACAAGCTGAATGGCTTCTCTGTCCCAGCTGTGGGTAAAACAGAGGTCAGGGAGTTACTCAGTGGAAATCAAACGCACATGGAGTTCAGCAGGTTAATCTAAAGCTGCATCTCATCAAAGTAAATGTGCGGTTAACCTAAAGATACTCAGCGGTGATGCGAGGGGGCCAAGGAGATGGAACATGGAACGAATGCAACATAAGTTATTCACTTTTCCAAACAGATAAAAGACGCACCAGACGAGAGGGAAGGAAGACACGGAGTCATCAAAGAGTTTCACTTCCAGCCTCTGCCCTTTGCGTTGGTCTGAAGTGATGAACTGCTTCATCTCTCCAATCTGAACATGTAAACAGGATCATCAGAAGTTCATTTCACAGTATCTTTCCTTTCTGTGAACAGGCGCAGTGATATTAAGAGAAGGGTTTGGCCTCTCTCTGATGGTGAATCAATGAGAACACCACAAAGTAACCACACAGACAAAACAGACACAATGTAGTCAATTAGGCAATTTAAAAGATGTCAATTCAGTTACATTAGAAAACCCAGCGTATATGCAGGAATCCTGAAGTCAAATGTAAAACCTTTTTAAGACCTTTGTTAAGACCCTTTCCATACATTTTAAGACCTCATCGCCACTTTGAGTTTTAACCGGTTACCTTGGCGACACACTTTACTCACATTTACTATATACATTATTGATTGTCCTTCCTCCTTATCTTCCAACCATTTGGACGCAAACTTGCATTTCCCCATAACGATGTTGCTTAGCAACCGGCGTAAACGGACCTTCGTGCGCTATCAAGCAGTGAGTGTGCGATGTCCTGTTCAGATGACGTCAAATCCAACGGGATGCCATAAATAAACTACACAGAATCACACTACACACCTACGCCATGATTACATTCAGGCAGACTGTAGAACACAACCTCTTTGGACCATTTATATACTTATTGAAAACAAGCTACACAATGTAATACCTTGGAAAATGCAGTTTAATACTTTTTAATAGCCTTCATTTTCTCTTAATTGATTTATCAACTTTTACTACTTTTTAAGACCCCGCAGACACCCTGAAAACATATATATGTTTGCTTAGCATTCAGGCTCATTGGAAAAAAGGTTCCTGGACTCCCCGATCTAAGGAAGAGGTAACCATACTTTTCCCAGTTTGACTTTGGAACACTTTTTAAAAACCCTTTTATGATTAGTCTGTTTAAGCTCAGGAAACTTTTACAGCTTTTTTTCCACCCGGTATTAAACGGGCCCGGGGCTGAATTATTAAAGACCGTGGCACCGTTAAGCTCCGACGTTACCTGTCTTTTTATCAGTACTGGAGACATTTAAAAAATATATGTCATATGTATTATTGCTACATAAACATTATATTGCGGTTTTAGTGTCGCCAGCTCCGTTTCTAACATGCAAAAAGACAAACAAATGCGTCTATGATTATTTTCGATCTTTCCAATCCAGACGAGAGATCTCTCTCTCCCCCGTCTGTGTGCGAGGGGGCGGGGCGGTTTACACACACACACACACACACACACACACACACACACACACACACACACACACGCACACGCACACGCACACGCACACACACACACACACACACACACACACACACACACACACACACGCACATGCACGCGCACAGCCTTTTTTATTGATTCATGGCATTGGAGGAGATAGCGAGGAGAACTAAGTGCTCCGAGGTGTGGTTAAACATTACCCGTCTCGATGTGGACAATGCTCGTTACCAAAAGTGCAATAAGAGTTTAGCATGTAAGGGCGGTAACACGAGCAATTTGTCAAAAACATTTAGCAAAAGTGCACCACATTCAGACGGAGAAATGCACCGGGTTCAACTGTCTTTCTAGTAGCTCTGTAGCCCCATCCACGAGTAACGTTTCCACGTCAGGTGTTATGTATGCAAGCAGTAACACACATACATGGGTTAATGATTAGAGGTAACCGAGTTATTTATTTTGTTAAAGCTTCAGCTATTCTGTTTACAGTTCTGTCATCAGATTATTTAATACGATTTGTTAAAACACTGTTGTTTCTTTTGATGTGAAATATTATTTATTTAATTTATTTTGTTTGGTTAATTTACTTTTTTTGTTTGTTTTAAAGAACCGATAATAATACCGTTAAAGGGCCGGATCGATAAGCGGTATCGATAAAAGTAGTAGTACCGTTAAAACCTTAACGATACCCATCCCTACATCTAATGCAATCAATGTGTGAAAATAAATTTGGGTTTTTCAATTTCTCTCGTTCCCTGTAGGAAAAAACACCTTCCCTAAATCAATCACTTATTCAATTGCATATTCAGACACATAGAAAAGACTTCTGTGAAATGTAGGAAACAACATACAAAAGTAAAAGTAGAAGCAGCAGCTTGACAGAAATGTAGGATCATCAAAAAAAGCAAATAACTAATATAGCAAAGCTTGACCAATTAAAAAGTATATTATTATATCGCTTCTTCAATGCTATTCAATACTGAACGCCTGTGATGTTAAGGCGTCTTACCGATCTCACTGCAGCCAGTATATTTATCACCGTGCCCTCCAGCCTCTGCCCGTTGGCCACGATGTCTCCCAGAGAGTAGAAATCCCCAGGGTCTTTCACTGGGAGGTGGATCAGAGGCAGCAGCCGCTCGATGGTGCCCGTATCGGCACACAGAGACACCTGGGAGTGAACCTCTGTCACCATCAGCCTGTAGAAGCTAACAGAGCAGACACAGGCCTTTTGAACACCATCATCACACAGTTACATCATGTTTTACACAGCATTACACTGGGTTGTATATTAACATTATTACCCTCCGGCTGTTAAAAGCTCCAGAGAGTGACCATGAAAGAATCCTCTATGGAATCTGTATTAAAAAGTGATAATTACCTAGGTGTTGTGGGACAGAATTTGTCCCCTTTCTCCGGGTCTTTGCTGGAAACTAAAGGATTTTCAACAATGACTGGAAAAAATGATGAGAAAAAAGTCATTCACATTAGTTTTATTTTTTTGTATTAGATTTAAAGTTTTTAGGCATTTTTAAAAGTATCTTATTGCTACATTTTGTATTAAATTAAGACGTTTTTGTGTAGCTTGATTTATATTCTACAAGTAAAGACATATCAAAAGCTGGCATGACCAAAGCTTAATTTGTACTACGACTAAATAAAAGAAAAACAAGATATAAGCACTTGTGTTGCATCCCATAAAATACATTTCTATTTCCCAAAATCCAGTCATTTTTAGGAACTCTTCAAGCTTTGGGTTTTTGACAGTGACTTCCTCACCACAGTCTCCAGTGCTGAAGCTGTTGGAGAGCCCGTTGACGTACAAGTCGTTCCCCCATGCCGTGACATTAACAAAGAAGTCAGGCGAGTCCTTGATAGTGAAGCCAAACGTGAATCTGTCCACACCGATATCTGAAATTCGGATAGGTTCAGTTAGTGTTCAATCCAGTTGAATGGGAAAGAAATGGAGAAAAATGCTTCCAGAAGAGGGGGCTGGTGTACAACACAATGAGGTGCAGTGATGTTAGGAGAGTGTGACATTGAAAATAAATGTAAAATGTAAACTAATATGACAAAAAAAAATACTAACTTTTTCTGTCAGGGAAGCTTTTGACATCTGATTTCCCAATGACGATGCCTGCCACTTTCTGAAAAATATTTAAAAGACAATGAAAATTACAATATTGGATATTTTAATCAGTGGTCAATTAACAAAACTAATTCAGAAAAACAGGCCCCAAATATCCATAATTTAAGAACATTTTTCATGGCGTTTACACACTGGTTTTGTTTAAAGGGATATTGTAGAAACACATAGATATGAAATAGCTGTATATCTAAACTCACCGGATGAGAGAGGTTGGGATGCAGCTCAGAGATGGCAATGAACGTCTGAGCAGCCATTTTATCAAATCATCACTTAAATCCAGTCCAGTTTTTAATATATTTAGTCACTGTAATGAGGTAAAACAAATAAAAGAATACAAGGTGAAAGTTGTGGTTTAATTCCAACTAGAACAAAGTTATTAAAGCATTTCTCAATTTCTAACATGGCCTTTTAAACTATTAAAACAAACAGACAGCAGTTACTTGCTAAGTTTTGTTAAGTAGTTAGCTAGCAAGGCTAGTAAAGTTAACATTAACAGTGACTTGTTCACTCTTATCTCTTAACACCTCTAAATTACCTGAGGGTTTTAACTAAGTCTGAATTTAATATTTAGAATATTTTTAGCTTAGTTTCAGTTATACCCAAGACCTTTTTTATTTTTTAATTCGTCTTTTCTCTTTGACTCTACCTGCTTTGTTTTCCCAAACGGTTATTTGTGTATCGCGGCAAAACTGTTGCACGGCACGCGACGGAATAAGCAGATGCTGCGTTCAAATGCAGGTGGTAGAAAATCGTAATTTCACGTTGTATTCATCTAGGAAAAATGTACTGTTCATTTTTTTTGTTCACGGTTTGTACATATTCGCTGTTTAAGTTTATTTTGTATCTAATTGTATTTTCAATTCATCTGCAATGCATCTACAATTAGTTTTCTCCCAAATTGGAATTAATTAAGTATATCTTATCTCCTCTTAACCAAAAATCACCATCAATCTTTTATTAGGAGCTAGTAAATGTTGCAAAAAGTCTGAAATCAACACTTCATAACAAAATAGGAAGTCACTTTCATCTCCACTTTATTACCATTAATTACTATTATTTACTGATTAACAACCTATAACTACTGTATAAAGTTTATGCATCTCTTTTGTGATGACAAGAGACCTGCATTCATCCAATGTTTTGTTAGACGTTAGGTGATGTTACCTAAGATCAAATCCACAATTTCAACACACATTCAGTACAGTAAACATTATGAACAGCTGCGCAAACATGCAGGAAATGAGATTGAACAATACAACTGCCATAACTGATAGACCAATTAATTGGAAGCTGTCACTTACACACATTCACATCACAGAGACACACATCATATATGTGAGTCATCTCTTTAAAAGTCTCTTCTTTGATAGGTTTCATTGCACCTAAAACTAAGATATCATGCACCTTTATAATCCACCCCTGTCACCATCCACAGCATGGGATTTATTCTCAGACGGATTTGCGGAGCTGAATTTGACAGTTTCCTGGTTTGTTTTGATGACACAAAGCTGTATTTGACATGTGATACTGTCTCACACACCGAAGCAGGAATCAAAAGGTGTAACAGTAAACCCTTATTTAGCTTCGCTTAGCCTTGTACCTCTTCCCTGGTGACTAATCCCTGTGGTTTGGATATCTCATCCCTGTGACTAATGTTGTTTTTCAGGCAGTAATATGTCTGGTGATATAATTCTTCGGTCAATGTGTTTTTAATCGCTGAGAGGAAAAAGTGCAGTAGCAGCTATAAAGGTTTTTTCAGCACAATAACAGAACAGATTAATCCCCAACAGACAGTCTGGTGTGTTACGTTTCATCGATGTATTGACAGGCTTTGAATAATGTTGTATAATGTGAACTGATTAAGTACATGGTAGCTAGGCAGAGGCATCGATTTGTTATTTGCACCGGTGCATGGCTATTCAAATGATACCAAATTTCAAATTCTAATTTCATTAGGTTTTTCTCACTACAGTTTGTGAGTCCATTAATCACAGCAGCACTGTAAAGCATCATCAGATAAATCAAGTTACTTTTGCTTCAGTGATTCATCCATAATGAATTCATGGCCTCGGTTTATCTGTCATCAATCATGCCTTTTCTTCCGATATTTGGTTGGGTTTTTCCAAATGATTTGAATAAACCGTTTGAATTTCTTTATGATAAGCAGACATCAGCATTGCTTGTCGCTTCTGATGGTGTGACTTTATTCAGGGCCTATACAGGAAGTAACTGCACGGCTTCAAACATAGGCACTGCATGAATCTGATCTGATTGGATGGCCTTTTTTCAAGTGCAGGTCGGCTCCCTGGAGGGCCTGCAGCTGTCTGACCACTGCCCGGCTATTAATCTATCATGTGTGTGTGTGTGTGTGTGTGTGTGTGTGTGTGTGTGTGTGTGTGTGTGTGTGTGTGTGTGTGTGTGTGTGTGTGTGTGTGTGTGTGTGTGTGTGTGTGTGTGTGTGTGTGTGTGTGTGTGTGTGTGTATGTGTGTGTGTTCTGCCCTTATGCATACCAGTGCATACAGTGATCTACCATGTTACTTAACACATGTATTATAAACACAGTGCTGTTTTTTCAGTCTCAACCGTAAATGAGGCTAGTATAATGACTGCAATCAGAACCGACTTTTTGCAGGTGTAACGCTCAAATACCGGGTAATTAAAGTGTACAATAACACACCTTGTTAAGCTGACTGTGTTAAGCAATGCAACCTGTCCATCTTGACTAAACTAAGCAGTTTACTGGGCTGTTCTTCTTTGGGAATTCATTATGTTGCCACTGATACATCAATCAATGTCTTGTTATACATTTGCTGCTTCTTAAGAAAACTGCAATTCAGCACTATACACACTGGGAATAATAACACAAACTTCATCTGGACTACAGAGGCTCATGCCAGACATTGAAACGCAACATTCGTAAACATTTTCATTAAGAATGTGACCATTTTAAATGCTTGAAGAAACCCTATTATGCTTTTTGGGGTTCTCCGTTTCTCGCAGTGTGTGGTTTTGGTAAACATGTCACGGTAGAGGCACAAAATACAATAATGAAACTTTAAACAAATAGCATAATAGGGCTCCTTTAAGCTCTCTTTTTACTTGTGCTATATGCTAATTAGGATTTTTCCATAATAGCAATTTAGCACATAATGCACTGATATGCATAACTACCATGTCATACCGGAACAGTTCAATTAGCCCCACCTCAACATTTAAAGCTGTTTTCATATGCATGCATCAGTAGTAAAACCCTTTCCTATAATCTAATAATATAAAAAATATCATAAAATACTGACCGAAGCCATCCTGTATCATCCTTTTAAGACTTTAAGAGAACTATGCTCATGGTACCTATATTCGTTTACTTTTTAATGCATCAATTTCACTCATAAAGGAGTATTTTTACATTGTGGTCTTACTAGTAAAAAAAAATGAATACTTCCTCCACTGCTGTTCATATTTAGCGAATGTCCACCGGACCTCCATGAGGGCACCAGACAGGATATCTGTGGTTCAGCTGCACTTCGCTGTGTAAAACAAGAGAGGAGAAGAGGAAGCAGAGACTGCTCAGATGCATGGCAACACAGAGCTAAGTCTTTTTACATCTGCAGGGATGGCAAGGAAGTGACAGCTACATATTTCCGCCAAATTTACTTTCTGTGTGTTCCTTCTTTGTCTAAAAAAACTACGCCAGAGACTCGTGTTTTCATCTAAATGACCATTTCTGATCCGGAACTGGTGTTTACACTATATCCACATGTGATGTTCCAAATAAACTCAAACAGGAAGTGGGTATTTAGTCGTAGTATTTCGCTTGGTGGACCAAAGGGATTCAGTTTGCACACACACATAGACAAAAGAGCTATTGTTGATAATGAAACACGTTTTTTTAAATGGTACCAATCATCATTATTTGATTGAAACCCAACCATTAAAACAAATCATTCTGAACGGTGAGCAATATCTTGGCACGGTCTACATCCAAGTATAGCTTTAACAGTGGTTGGCAGCAGTTTGGCAGTCTTTATTGGCTTCAAGAAGTGGAAGACGTCCAAGTATCTACACTGTAATTTCCCTGCCACCTGTGTGACTAACTGCACTGTAAAGCTGTCGCACCGCAGAGTCTGCACACAGCCATTGAATCCAGCTGGGCTCCGGTCGAACAATGCCGTCGGTTTTCTCATCTCCGTGTCCAGAAAGAGGAGGGTGGGTGCATGACTGTGGAGGGAAACCTTAAATGATGTTAATAACGTGCTGTTGAAAAGCTGCACCAGGACAGAAATCAGTGGCATGCATGATGTCATCTCCAATTATTACTGTATGCCACCATATTGAGGTAATGGGAGGAATACTGAGGCCAAGTTGTTGCCATGATTCTCTGTAAGCGAGGCAGGAAACATTACATTACATGACATCAAATTAAACGAGGGGAAAGTGACGTTTCTGTCGCAAAACATGACTAAAATGAAACAACTCTTTTCAGTTTGTTTCACAGTGAACATTCCCACGCTGTTACTGAATGTAAAAAGGAATTATGTTTCAGTGTAGCTTGTGGTTGAAGCGCTTTTATTTCATTGTCAACACAAAACAGGTACCACCACTTACACGCCCGACTGAGGCATGATTTTGACCTTCCTGTTGTCTGGCTTCTACAGTTTTGGACTTAATCCAAATGTGGTGTCCTTGTATCGGTAAGAATGAAAGGGGGTATGGGCGGATAGGTTCAGTATGTGGCACTGCTTCTCAAACCCAACAAAGGAGATGGAGGAGCGGCTCATAGCTGGGAATCAATCAATTGTAGATGTGTTGAAAAAGCTCCAGAAAGACAATTATTGCTATTTGATGTAAGTGTAATGGGCAAATTATTTAATAGCTGTCAACATTTTTACTCTAGACAAAATTGATTGACTGTGGATCTTTTTTTTTTCAAATCTATGTTGTTTTTAATATATTTTACTCAGCTTCCAATGTTATTATGTTCTGATCTGAATATGGAACATGATGTATGTTATGGGATGTTTTTTGACAACAGCATATAAGATTGTTTGTGTGAAAATGAGCTTGCAATGCATTTTCTGATCCACGCTATGTGTTTTTACATATGTGCATACGTAGTTTCCAGTATTTAGTCACAGCGGAAACCACACAATTAAAACGCATTATCCACTCAAAATCCGGCCTGATGTGAAGTTACCCAGAGACGTTTGTTTTCAACCATTCATCATTTCACCTACATCAAAGCCTCACAAACGTCTTCAAACATTCACAGTTTAGGTAGTTCCCCTGAAAACCTCAGATAGAAACTCTCTTTTTCTTCAAAATAAAAATAAATCCATCTTTGAAGTCATTTTTTTTCCTCAGATTGAGGCGAGAAACATATTTTTTCACTTATTACCGAGTGATATATGAAACAGAAGCGTTCATTTCTTTGCCGCATGTGTTCCTGAACAGTGAATCATTATACTCTGGAGAATCGCCCTAAATGTGCTACAAAGCAGGACACAGTTTCACGCTATAATGGTGTTTACGAGTTAATTGTTAAATTACTTCAGCGTTGCTTTGTTTAGGTTCAGATTTGACGGCATGTGGCACTGATGTTCTGCATCATCTGTATGGCATCCACATATGCACACAAGTGGCTTTTCTATTATTTATAATGTGATATTGTCACGGGAGAGTTTCATTACAGAGTGAAATAAACAATGTTTGAATAACAGTGACATCAACTAGTCTTAGTGCTTACTGTTTGGCATATAAAACTCATTATGTCGTATTATTGGACTTATCGTAAGACTTGGACTTTTAAAAGAAATCCAGATTCAGGCATGAATCATTCATAGGCTCCTTTTCTTTCCAAAAGTGGAAAAAACACTCGATTGATTTCTTCATATAAGCTACTTCATAGAAATGTTCAGTGAGAAGTTCAAGGATCTTATAATATAAAACTGAATATGATTGATCCGTTTTTTAGGCCTTATCCATAGTTTACGATCATGATGTGGTTCTGTGTTTTAATGTTCTCTGTTTTTCACTTCCATCTTTCCTTTATGCTTATTCTAGTCATGATCGGTTTGATAGGGATGAATAACAAAGACATCTAGATCTATGTTAGACTTCCTAAGATATCAAGGTTATTATGCACATTAACAAGAGATCTGTCTGTGCTTTATGTGCTACAATCAATTAGGGATGCCAGAAACTGACAATGATCAAATTCAAAAATCGGACAGCCCTGGCGAATATTAATCGATTATTCGCCGACATCGAACTTAAAAAAGAAAAACATAAATAATAATCAAAAAATATATAAATAAAATCAAATTTTAAAAATAATTTTCGATTATGGAGTCTGTAACGTATATTCGAAAAATCGAATAATCGCTGGCATCCCTACAATCAATACCCTTATCTGTCTCTTAGATATGAAGCTACATCCAGTAGCTAGCTATAACAGTTAGCACCAAACCCCTCGTGGCACCACAACTTGACGTTTTTTTACACATAATTTTTTTTTATAAAACCATTTTAAACCATACAGTCTTTGGTTTGAACACATGACCTCCACGGGTGCCTTTAGAAAGTGTGTTACAGCTTCTAGCAAAGCTGTTTCTCCCTGTTCTTTGTCTTTGAGCTAAGCTATGCTAAGCATGTCCTGACTGTGGCTTTGTTGTCCTGTCCATCATAGAGCTAGCAACAGGTTAGCATTTAGCACCTATTCAAAGTAGAGCAGTCTCCTTGCGAAAGGGAAACAGAAAAATATGGTATTTATTTTTATTTTGACTTCAAGCTAAGTTAGACAAACTTCTCCTTGTAAATGTTTCCAGCGCAGAAGTAAAACAAAACTTTACTCTATTTCAAATACAATAACAAATTGGATAATAGTGAGTTATCTGAGAAACAATGCTGCTCTTTGCAAGTACAAATTGAATGTGATTGTAAGATGGGTGCATGACAAATGCATTAAAGGAAGAATTCTGCAATGCCCCTGCAGATTATGCAAAGATAATGAGTCTTGCCTCGAAGTGATCCAGCAAGTCAATGACGCCTGCCTGTAAGAGGGAGCCATGCCGCTCTGTACCCTGTTGGATGGTTGGAGGCCTTCTTCAAACCAACTCTGCCATTAGAGGGAAAGGCCTATGTCTCATCTGTCTCTCTCTTTGGGATGGCACTAACATCACATATGGAAGACATCATGCTGTTACAGCTCTCTTCACCGAGCACTAATAACAGTGTGGCTATGGGTCTAATAAAAAGGAATGGAACGAATTATGGCCTCGTCCCAGCCATCATGTACTGCAGCGCTTTAGCAGCAGCCAGTCCAGACTAGCAGAGACTGGGAGGGAGGACAGAAGGGGGGGGGGGGGGGGGGGGGGATGTCACTGGGAAGAGCCAAGCTTCCCAGCAATAACCAGTCAGGCTCTAGGGTTCGATGTTGTGGTGGAGAGGAGGAACACACAGAGAGATATATAGAGAAACAAGGCCTTTGGGCAGCACAGACTCTGCCAGGGGTAATGCAACGTCAACAGCAGTTTCACAAAGGACGTTAAGCCGAGTCTTGATTAAAATGGAAGTAAGAGTATGTCATGCTCAGCGTAATAAGTGAACAAATGGGAACGCAGGGAGACTCTGGGGATTCAGCAGTGAAGAACCCGCTGAGTATCAGAGGAAGATGTAGAGCTGCAGGAAAGAAAGACCGGAGACATGAGAATTTAACTTTCACTGAAAGAGTGATTGATGAAGTTAGTGACTGAATATAATAGTTAGAAAGAAGACAAATAATGGTCGCTTTTATTATGTCTAAAAGTCTCCAGGAGTCCTTTAGTGCAGTGGTTTCAATTTTAGGGGGGGGACAAAATGAAAAAGGTCACAAGATGAGGATGGGAAAGAAGCAAAAACATATTTAAAAAGATTTAGAGTCTTCTATAATCCTTGTTATTGTTTGAAATTATATGTAGTTGTGCATCACTAAATCACGAACGTACACACATGCATGAGGCATTAATACACACGTAAGGAGAAATATATTATATTATGAATAGGACGAAAAGGACAAGCACTCTCAAATGTTCTTAGCGGTCCACCTACACACACAGATGTGTCATGCTCCATGGTCTTTAGTGTTTGTTGCTATCATTTCAAACAGTGCAGGTTGTAAATCCTTTCGTGCACTCCGCTTGTTATTTGTTAATCAAAAATTATATTCTAGGACATCTGAAAATAAGTTCTGTAAATGTAATTTTTGCATCTCAAAAGTGAGGTAGACAAAAAAACACCTCATGGTCTAAAAACAGTTTCGGTTGTTAAAACTGTGTTCGATTTTCATTCATCTAATTATTTAGTGAAGGCAAAGTTATCATTGTATCTTATTTAATTTGAAATAGTTGTCTTTGCCTCTAATAGGGAGCTTCACGCTGACATTTCACCCTTTGTGGGGGTCAGCCGCAACTTTATCATCACTTTCATTGCCTCTTTTTGTAAATGTGAAAAGTCAATCTAGCTTGATTAAGAGAAAGTCAGAGCGGATGCAGACACCAGTCGAGCAGTTGGAAGTGAAAGTGGGTGCCGGCTCTTCCTGGGTGGGCAGATAAGACCCTAACCCTAGACTCAGTATGCAGTGACATGTCCGTCCTTAAATCAGCTGCCAGCGCAGGAAATGACAGTTAGTTCAGACCTACAGCAATGCAGGGAATCCTAATGGCTCCATCAGGACTTTGTACTGTCCGTTATGTTGTGTTTCCTCTGAATTTTGACCTGTATGTCACCGTTTCAGCACCTGCCTGAGATTGAGTCTGTGGAGGAAGCAGAATTATATTTGACCGGTGAGTGTCTGGGCTATTTTGGAGCTTAATCCATTTTACAACCGTCTCCTTCATCCTTTTACTGCGTTTGGACACTTAAATGGACTCTAGTGGTCATTTTGTTGACATCAAATGACTAAACTAAGTGTTAAGACAATGATGAGACGGGACCGACATCATTAAACATGAACTGTCTGTGACTTTATTAACATGACATATTCTAGACACAAAAGAAAAAGATTGAAATTAAGTTTAAATAAAAACTATACCAAACTCTGGCTGAATTTTCTAGCTTTCTTTCACTTTCTCTGTCTGGGCTATACTGGAACTTTAATTCAACTATTTTGCTCCCGTCCCTTCCTCCCTTTACTGTGTTTGGTCACATGATACGGACCTCCATGCCAGCGCACCGTCTCTTTCTGTCTTTATGAAAGGGGTCTGTTACATTGAACCTACACAGACGTCTGTTATATTTGGATTAGAAGACCCCAGCTCGCCTGATTTGCTCTCCTGCTCTCTTTTTGGGACATTTACTTTGACCTCTAAGTCGTTTTCCCCTTCACTGTCAGTGACGTTATACCCCGGACCACCAGAGTTAGGCTTCTGGTATTTCACTCTGACTTTGGGACTACATACCTACCGTATACTTTATGTAGGAATAATTACATGTTAAAGGATTTGTATTGAAAGCGCTTAATGCTGCTCTGTCTGGATTCTGCAAACTGTCTCAATATCATGTCGCAAAATACGGCAGCTTGTACCGTGGCCGTACGTTTTAACATTCGACATGGCCGTAATTATGGCGGGATTTAAGGAAAAACCATTAGAAGCGATAGAGTTCATGATGGAAAAAGGATTAGGGGGATGTATCACAAGCCTTTTACCCATAGTTTGAAGCGTTGGGCCGCTTGCCAAGCAGCCATTTGAAGGATTTGGAAAAACGTGTTGAAAAGTGTTTTGATAATGAAAGGACAGATAATATACAGGAGTCGTTGTGAAGATGGTCGAATAAAACTGAATATTGATGGGCTTGAAAGCTAATTCATCTTTAAAAGATCATTTGGGAAATGTCCCTGCTTGTTTATATCAATAGAAACAGATATATGTGTAAATGTGGACTCATTCAGGAGTAAGTGCCAATGCAGTGCTGATATTAACAACATAGTCCCTGTGTAATTGATTTATTTTAGACCATGACTCCTCCGGTGTGTCAGACTGGAAAGGAGCTGCTCTGAATGCAATGGCATGTCAAGTCAGCCAGAGATACATTTGTGTAGTAAAAAGATATATTAACTCAGACACACATGCATGCATGGACGGTTACATCCTTGTAATTGTGGCTCCATCAATATCATATTACCTGTTCCTTTAGCTGCCTATTGATCAGGCCTGCAGCGGCTGTTCGTGTGCTGGTTACGATGTGCTCTATTACCTGTGTGTAAGTGTCAGCCTCTCAGAACGGGGGGTGGGATTGACTTTGCATCATGGGAGGGCTCAGAGTGGGGGGAGTATAGTGTGTCCAGGCTTCACATTCATCTCTGGGAAGTCTTCGGTACAGATGGACACCAGTATGGCATATGGAGCATGCTATGGTGTCCTGCAAAGCAAAGTATGGATTAGGTTTTGACTGGTATGGATTTATCACACTAAAAAGGATGGTTTTATATTGAAGGTGACATTCAATTCCAACAATTATTTTATTTGACTGACCATTACAATACACAAAACAAGGCACATAAGCGCAGCTACTTTTGCATCATCCCTGACATGTTCAGTCTTGCATGAAATTGACTCATAAGTAAAGTATAGGGCAATACCTCACAGAGATGCAAGTGGCTTTGTAATGCTACTTAGGCAAAGCAGTGCTTTGAGCTAAATGCTAACATCAGCTTGCTAACCATAGAAATGTCAGTTTACCATCTAAATTAAGAGTGTTAGCATGATAGTATTTGTGAATGTTTACACAAAGTAGAGCTAGAGTGAAAGTCAGGAGATCCCAAAAGCCATCAAAGTCGTTAGGAATCGTATGAGGGTCTTGAATGTACGTATGAAATTTGCTAGCAATGCGTCAGACGATCGCTTACATATTTACCAACTGTCCTACATTAGCATCCCAAGAGCTATGATGCTAGCATGGCTTGAAAACTACTACATTTTTGATAGGGCAGTATACAAATGAAAATAAGTATTCCAACACCCAAATTACATTTTTAAAAGTACTACTGGTGCATTACATAGCAAGGGGGTGACCTTGGTCATAGTTTGGAAACACAAGAACATTATGTTTGACCAATGAAGCTACATGTAAACTCCATTGATTAAAATTCCTATTTTAGATCCCATCCTGGCAGAGTAAGGACTCCCTGACAAAACAAGGAGCATAAATTCATATCCACCATCATTATTTGTGAAGAATGATAGTGAATTGCCAATATCAGGTTCGTATTAAAAGGTTTGAGTCTGGTATTTCGTTCTGTCTTTGTATTGCCAATTTGGGTATTTTTCTTGTCCAGATATTAGATTTATAACATATCTTTTAGAATAAAAATTAACCTTTATTATGGAACATGTGCAGCTGTAATGCTTGGTGTTTTGGTCGGTCTAATGAATAAGATGCCTGAGTTGAGCATCAGTAACATCATAGCAGTCATTTCATATAATTAAAGTATATATAGAATAATTTATGATGGTCTTTCCAACCTCTCATCATCTGCTAAGTGTTACGTAAGGTCATTTGGATTAATGGCAGAAATAATGGCTATGTAATTTTTCTCAATGTTAATTTCTGGTTTGTTTTACCCCTCAAACCAAAGGATGTCAATCTGACAGAGCGACAAAAATAACAAAAACTTTAGCCTGCAGCCATAATGGCAAGAAAACAAGATGATAAATAACTCTATTGAAGAGAAATTATGACTTTATTTTCATTGCATTCATATTTTATATTTGTATTGTGAATGATAACCACATCTGTGCGTAGTTATTGGTGGTCTTCTCGTCTTGTGTGTTTTGTTATTGTGAAGGGAAAGGAAAAGAAAGACGGAAAGTGTGTGTGGCCAACGATTTCTATTTTTCTTGGGTCTTCTCGTCTCATTTCTCTCTCTGGTGATGAAGGCCTGACCTGGACATTCCCTCCTTCTCCATTCCCGTCAAATGGCCCTTATCCATTCTTTCTTATTCACCCTTTACTTAACTGTGCTGTCTCTTCCTATCTGTACATCTTTCTCTCCTGTACAGAGACACTAGTCTGTAAATCGTACGCTGGTGTTTGTTCGCGTTCGTGTGTGTGACAAGCCTCTTATTGAACGCTGACAATAAGTCTTTGACCTCCTGGCAGCCTCTGAGTAAAGCGCTCTGATATTAAATAATGAGACTCGGGGAGGTGATCTGGTCCCCTGTCAGGCCCCCGAGGGCATGAGATGCGATATTGTTCCCATCTCTGGCTCCAAAGTTGGAATTAACTGCAGCCTGGCTCCCAGCAGTACACAGGAAGAGGACACTGCCCCCAATGTGCTCGGGTAATCGCTGGAGATAATAAAGCTTGATAATCTTTTCTCATACCGACGGATAATGTTTGCTCAGAGAGCTACTGACATTCTCTGTGAACAAAGTGAGTCAGCACAAGTTCGCCTACGCTACGATAGAAAATGTTTTTTTTTTTTTAAAGGAAGATAAAACTAACAGGCTATGGTTCTGTAAGTTATTTTCATTGTGGTCTTGCATGCACTGGAAACATTGATATAATGTGGAAATGTAAAGAGTGTAAGTGAACAACGTAATGTAATTTAATTTGATATTATTAACAAAAGATATGATCTGCAATCTGTCACTTTTGGGCTCAATATAATTGCCTTTACAATGACATTACTATTATTGGATACCAAATCAATCATCTAAAACAAAAAATACAATTTTAATAGAAATAATTGATTATTACAAAACCCAAAGAGTAAAATCAAACTGTAAATTACTGAATAAATAAGAAAATCCAATTACAAATAATTATAGTTTTCCTACTTCACTATTGCAAGGTGAGCTTTTAATAATTTCCAATATAGGTTAAAAACTTTAATAAATACTATTATTATTATTATGAATGTATTTAATATGAATACATATCATAAAATATGGCTTAAATGTTGTTAAATGACTGCTTCATAATAAGAAAAATGTCCAAATAATTGATTAATTGTATTAGAAAAGGAAAAAGCTTTTAGCGACATACTTTCCTTGGAGCAAGAATTTAAACTTTTCCTCTCAGAAGCGTTCTTCGAGCTGCTGAAAGACGATCGGGTCCTTGAGGACATTCTCCGTATCCTCAGCGGGAACGAGAGGAAACTCCATCTGACCGGAGAGAGCCTTCAGAGCGGAGACCTGACTCCCCAGACATCTGTTACGTGGAGTGGCGTCTAATTTACCTTTTGGTGCAGAGGGGAATACGGAGGACAGGAGGTGAAGGGAAGTATAGGGCTGGGAAATGGGAAATAGAGGTCTGTGTGTGTGTGTGTGTGTGTGTGTGTGTGTGTGTGTGTGTGTGTGTGTGTGTGTGTGTGTGTGTGTGTGTGTGTGGCATAACTATACTTGTGGGGACCTAAATCTGTTTACACAGTCACGTGTGGGGACTCACTTCCCTTATGGGGACAAATTGGAGGTCCCCATGAGGGGAATCATTAATTTTAGGGTGAAGACTTGGTTAGGGTTAGGCATGTGTTGGTTATGGTTAAGGTTAGGATAAGTCTCCAGGAAATGCATGTAAGTCAATGTAATGTCCCCTGAAGTGATGTATACATGGTGTGTGTGTGTGTGTGTGTGTGTGTGTGTGTGTGTGTGTGTGTGTGGGTGTGTGTGTGTGTGTGTGTGTGTGTGTGTGTGTGTGTGTGTGTGTGTGTGTGTGTGTGTGTGTCCATCTTTGCAACTGGTATGCCTGATACAATACAGTGCAAAATAAGATCTGTGGAAAACACACTTACATGTTTTGTTCAGGATTATCTCCACATAAACACTACTTTTATAATTTTTGAAGCTGCAATTTCAAATATAATCGCCAGAAATTATGAAGTAAAGTTAGTCTATACAAAACTAAACTAGATCCCGGTCACATTACTTCAAGTGACAACGGCTAAGCTAAAAGCGGTTTATGTTTGGCATTTTGATATTTTGTAGTCTGATTAAGGCAATTGTTGGCAAACGCTGTATTTAAGACATGTAAAAGATTCAGAAGATTTCCATTGAAGTATTTTATGTCTTAAAAAAATTTGAAAAAATATCTCAAGCTTGTGTTAACCAAAGACCTTATTTTAAGGCCTCTAACCAAAAACACCTAAAGAAAGATAGTTGGCTCGAAACAGAGGAAGCATAAGTGAGAAAATGCAGATTCATTTTGGGGATTCATTCCTGTACAGTTCTCTTCAGATGATGCTGTAAGTTTGCATAGAAAGAAAAGAAAAACCTCTGGTAACAGAAAATCCAAAGCAGAGCCCACGAACTTCTAACTACAAAGACACACAACTGAAATGAGTACTTGGCACCATGGGTAAATGTACAGTGTGTGTGTGTGTGTGTGTGTGTGTGTGTGTGTGTGTGTGTGTGTGTGTGTGTGTGTGTGTGTGTGTGTGTGTGTGTGTGTGTGTGTGTGTGTGTGTGTGTGTGTGTGTGTGTGTGTGTGTGTGGTTAAAGGTTAAAGGTTAAAAATGATAATGGAAAGCTTCAAATGTAATTACATAAGCCAACATTTAAATACGATTAATTGTTTCTTGATTAACAAAAAAAGAATTGACAACATTTAAAAATTTGATTCAAATAAAACTAAATGAAACTAAATATTTCTATATAAAGTTTAGCATTACAATCAATGGATATATTTCGGTGGATTGACTTAATTAAAGCTTTAGCATAATTAAAATGTCATTCATTTTCACAGTTTTGTCCTATTTGTACTGTCTATGTAAAGCTGAATATGTAGGGTTAGGGTTATGGAAAAAAACTAATTATGTTTTTCCATGCTCCATTTTAATTCTGGCTTCTAGTGAAAAGGCTAACAATAAAAATATTTTTGTTCACATTCACTACAGCAAAAATGTGAGAAAGTTGTGTTGCTTGAATTCCTATAAAGTCCTTTTATGGACACAATAACTCCAGAACAGATCATTAATAATTAATAGCAGTAGATCATTATCAAGAATAACTGCATATTCCCAGTAGGACCAATATCCCTCCCCTTAGAATTTGACTGTTGCATGCACTTTAAGGGTCAAAGGTCATCCATAGATACTCACTGTGTGTCCGCTTCATTAGGTGTTAATGACCCTCCCTGAGGACAAGTTGTCAGCTGTGCTTTTCTACCTATATTTTAAAACCCCAGCTTCTCTTTCATAATAAAAACCTGTTCCCTGAGATCTCTTCATCTGGCTCTTTCTCCTCCTTCTCTGTCTCCTTCGCTTCCCAAGACGTTTAAATGACTGAACCACCAAACATCTTGGATCCGAAACAACACGAAACCTCATTGAACTGGCTCTGCTGAACATATGGTGGAATCAATGAGAGGGCCCATTCATTAACCAAACTGTCAACAGGAGGCCGTTAAAGTGGAAAAATAGCATAAAGGAGCACGTTACACAGACCTTTGAGATGTACTCTCCGTGATTTTGTAATTAATGTATGTTGCATGTCTTTGTTCCTCCCTTGATCTGCTAATTAGAGAGGAGACACGGGTGCAAATGCTCTCCACTGCAGGAATGCGTCTCTTGCAGCCAGGAACAGAGTGTTTTCTCCTAATTTGAAGGTTGCTTGTCGAAGTGGAGAAGGCCTCATATTAAACCAATCACAGGCTGTTTGATTTGGCATCCATTCAGGCAGTTATGATACACAGACAACTGCCAGACTGAGAGTTTTAAGGACACCTTTTTGATTTTAAAGACTTTGATTCCAGTTTGCTTTTTGAGTTGACCGAGTTCTTGTTAGCAGGGAATGGGGTTCAAAAGTCCTCTTTTCTCTGAAGAACCTTCAGTTCAATACATTTTCTGCCAGTTCAATCGCCATAAGGGTGTGTTGAAATGTTTTTGAATGTAGAGCACATTTTAAAAAGAGAGAGGGAATATGTTAAGACCTACATTTACATCCTTGGTTCTTCGAAGATTAATAATCGAAGAGCTGTTGTTCGTGTCTCCAAACAGCCTACATGCAAGCACAGCTTAGGAGGCAATGGGAATCTGTAGATACATAAGGTCTACACCTCTCCAAAATACTGTAGGACACGACATCCAGAATCACTCAAACTTGCTTTGTGCATCTCTGTAGTCATGTTGCATCTCTCTTTGGTTCTTTTGCACCTTTGTGAAGTTCATTTCTGTCTCTCTGTGTGGTCGTTCTGCGTCTCTCTGCTGGTTTTGCATTTTTCTGTGGTAGTTTTGTGTCATCTCTGGTATTTTTCTGACGCATTTTGCGCCCTTTTATGGTCGTTAGGAAGTTGCTTTTGGTTTCTCTCTGTTTGTTTTGGGTCTCTGTGGTCTTTTCACATTAATTCAAAGTATTATGTGTGTCTTCTTGGTCATTTTGGGTGTCTTTGCGGTGGATTTGCATACCGTTCTCATCATTTTGCATTGTATGAAGTCCCTTTGTGGTCATTTGGGATCTTCTTTATCAATGGTTTGTAGTCATTGTTCGTCTCTTTACAGTCATTTGAGGTCCTTTGACAGACTTTTGAACTGGAACTGTTCTCACTTCATGCATAGGTTCTGGTCCAGGCCCATTTACTGTAAGTAATCTATCCGTAAAACTAACACGCCAACTGCCTATCAACTCCTGGATCCTTCTGCATATTTTGATGTTAGCTTCTTAGCCAAGAGTCCCTCCTGAGACAGAGACTTAATAAATATCTCAGAATTGTTTCAGCCTGTGGTCAGTCCAGAACATCCAGTGTCCGATGGTGTATCCTGAGAAACATCCTTTGGTTTTTGGCTTCGACTCTAAAAATTGGAACTGGATATTCAGCGCTTAGCTATGAAGATTTTGCCAACATTTAGAAAAAATGTCAAACAAAAATGTGTGGTACGAGTTAATAAAGGATCTTTGCGCTAAGGTTTTTAAAGTTAAGGTGTCAGAATCAGGTATGTGTGGCTGACGGCAGACTTTCCCCCTCTCACACCTCCAGACTTTGAGGTTAAAGGGCAACAGATGACTCCTCTATCAAATGACCACCAGGCACACCCCACCCACAAAGAAGTCCCTCTGGTAAGCAGTTGTTTCATAAAATATGTGCTTCTTTTCAAGATATGTTACATTGAGTTGTGTTATTTCCAAGCTGAATGAAATCCCACCGTAGTCAAACTCAGCTGCGATTTGGCAAAACGTAAGGGGATCATTCATAATAATGTCAAACAAAGGGTTCCTCCCTGAGCAATTTCCCCAATAATGACCAATATAGCTCTATCATTCACAGTAAATGAGTCCATTACATGGCGACGTTAAGAGATCGTAATCACTTTCCCCTTATTGGTCTGAGAATAACCCTGTGCATATGAGGGTCAAACGACCATAGATGACCCTGGTGGGTGAAGGCACTTTGAACTCTGACCTCTGGGCCACACGGCTGATCCTGACCTGCAGAGAGAAGAGACAGAGTCCTGGAGCAAAGACCAGTTGCTCGAGTCACTTCAGGAGAGAGAAAGTGGAGTATGGACGGCAGTAGGCCTTGTGTGGATGTTAAGGACATTAAGTGCTCTGCTGTGGGAATAAAACACGTCTGAATTTAAGTGCTAGTTCATTTAGATTTTTAGAGTACAACAGTGGCAGGATGTGGCTAATTACACTAGTAATCATTTATTTAAATGTATGTTTACATCCCCAATTTGATCTGGTCCTTGAAATTGTTCCGTACTAACTTGTAGCAAACCAGGCCATATTCTGACCAGTTTTGAGCAGAACCATTGTATTCAGATTAATGAGGCCATTGCACAAGGTATATTGGAAAAAAAGATTTTTAGCAAGATGTCAATCAGCAGATGTTGCAATCTCCATCAACACTTACCAACCTATGACGCATATAGGGATGTCGTCACATATTGCACTTTAAGTAAAGGAAAACCTGGTATTTTTGGCAAGCAACTTTTTGCCTAAAATGCTCTGAATTGTACATTGGCTGGACCAAGGAAAAGGGGTTTCTGTTTAAGATTCATTATTACCTTAATGCAACATATCATAAATGTGTTTGTGAGTGAGAAAGACAGTCCTTCACTTTGGTACACAAACTTACGCACATCGTATCATTTATCCAATGAATTACCATGACATTTGGTAGGGACAACGATGGTTTCTGCACGATGTTTCGTTTGAGTATTGGGATTGGTTTTTCAGAACTGATGGTCAGATTTGACCAAATTCAACAAGGCGTATCCCGTACATGCACAAGGCAGTGCTGTAGGCTGTTTGTCTGATGGGCAAATGTTTTTCACTTCCCCCTGTCCTCCAGCTGTTCCATGCCTGATTGCACCCATGCAGTGCCCTTAAAGCAGGCTGGCAAATGGTCGGGCAATCCTCAAGCAACCATTCCTCGCCCACCCGACTGAGGACACTTGACCTCCTCCACAGGGGTCACTAGTCACTTTCATTATGGGTGTAAAGATCTGAAGGGGTGACATTCGCCCATCCATCCCAATATCCGGGTTTGATTTAATCCGTGCGGGTTTGGGTTCTATGCAGTGAAGCCAGACGCTCACATGCACCATTGACAGGGAGGTCATTGTGTGAGCAGCACAGAAATGTATCAGGAATGGAGACTTTCTGGATAAAGGCCTGTTCTGCAGACCTGCAGCTGAACCAGCCTGTTTGCATATCAATACCTTCAGGCCTGAATAACTTCAGTCAGCTGATGAATGAGAGATTTGCTGCTATCTCAAGTCCCAGGGCTCTTTGGTGCAGAGAGAGACATAAAGGAAACTTTTCACCAGCGGGAAACTCGACGACATAGCTGGCTGGTTCCCTTTACGCACTCCTCACACATGAATGGGGTTGTATGACTCGAAGGTATTTTATAACTGGAGAGTATGCTGGGTAGAAAATCAACACCACCCACCTGTTTAATGCTAGACATTTAGTGAATATGAATGGAGATAACGGATCATTGTCTAAACTATATTCTGAAAATGTCATTGGCTGTTTAAGTGGCTTTTTTTTTACATTAAACTATTTGATATTGTAGGTTTTCTTATCCGGTTTTCAGTTATTTTGCTCTTTGGAAAAACAACAAACTACATATAAGATACAAAGCAGCATTAATTTGGAGCTTTGACTGCTAAAAAATGAGAGATAAATAAAATAAAACATGATATTAAAACTGCAATAAGCATGCTATAAAGTTTGTAATTCAAATGGGAATGGACGAGTTGGGTAGTAATTATAATCAACTCAACTCAACCTAAAATTGATTCCATTGTTGATTTGTCCTTAAATGAAATATCAACTTCAACATCTGCATGAATAAGAAGGTAGATGGATGAACATGGAAAGATTAAAGTCATTTACAGCATGTGTGCTCCCTTGTGTAAAGGTCCTGCATCGATTGCAGATGTATGGAGGATATATCAGGTGTTAAATAATATTTTCCAAATGTGTGATAGCGGCCCATGCTCGACCTCTGAGTTAAATCAAAGTGACAGTGGGACATGTAGGTATAAGCACATATCCCTGCAGCCTATAAACTAAACAGGCAGTTATTGATCCGGACCACCTCCCTTCAGTGGAGGTCCCAGAGGTTGAGAATGCAATATTAATGGATTGGGGGGGGGGGAGTTGTTGTATACCCGTGTGTGTGTTCATTTGTGTGTGTGCATGTGTGTGAGGGCATGTTCATAGCTCATGCAGGGCGACTCCATTAACCAGCGTGTTGGTAGCGGTCAGCAGTTTATGGCAGGCAGGCTCACAGGTCAAGGGGGAGCGAAAGAGGTCAAAGATTGTCCATTCCCAAAAGGTCTCCAATCACCCAGTGAATTGATTGCTTACACACCAGAAAAGCCACTGTCCTGCGTTAACTTCAAATTTAGCCCCTGCAACCATATGACCCCTCATAAACCTCCTGATCAGTCACTACAAACACCAACCTTTGCAACTTGATGCTATAGCTAGCAGCCTGTTAGCTTAGTTCAGGGTTGAGGTTGACTGACAACAGGGGGGAAGCTGTAAGGTGATCAGATTTTCAAAATTAAAACCTGGGACATTTTGAGTTTTGCGGTCAATATATCATTAACATATCCAATTTTCTTCACTGTTAAAGAAAAAAGGGGGACAATTCTGGTTCAATGTAATTCGAACATTTTAGCTGTTGGATACAAACAGAAGGACGATAGCTCATATATGAGACTTCAAAGGTCTTTTATTTTGAAACTGTACATCAGATTGTCCAGATTCTTTCTGAGTGACTAGATGGGGTGTCCTGCTATCACCCTGGAGTGAAATAAGTCTTTGATAATTTGAAAGTTTTTTTATTTATTCTTGTATAAAAACAGAAGGACGATAGGCC